>NC_054379.1:37822539-38129358 GCF_017654675.1 Xenopus laevis | reverse complement strand
CCCCTGATATAACAAACAGAGGCCACAGAAAGGAGCAGACGCTATCTTGTTTAGCTTCGTGAGGGGCTACTTGCTGCATCTAGTGGGCCACATAATCTAGCACCTTTTGTTACACATATGTGACCTGTCTTCTTCCATACAGCAGCATCTCCCAGGAAATCCCCTGGTGCAGACATGCCTGAGCGCATGTTAAGAGTGAATGAAGCAAAAGTGCTACAACTGTTGACTTCTACTAGCACAAAAATGTAGCACCAAATGTGTCCCATTCTTTGACCCACTTCTTCTCCTCACATCCTGGTTTTGAACTTGGTCCCTCTAGCATGTCTCTATCAAATTGCTATCTCTGCATGAGACTGCTCCTGGATTGTACTTAAGATAAGTGATGTGCTTTAACATTTAACATATTTGACCTGTCTTCCATGAAGGAGCATCCCCCGTAGAGATTACTTGATCACAGAGTTTCCATTAGATGGTGCATAATCTAACACAGTGATCCCCAACCAGTGAACTCATGAGCAATATATTGTCTTCACTGCTGGGGTGGGGGCCCGGGGGGCGGTGTGGGGGCCCCGAAGGAGCAGCCCCCCAGTCCGACCCTGCATATTGCTCACCAACACTTTGGATGTTGCTCCTAGTGGCCTCAAAGCAGGTGCAAACAGACCCTCCTGTAGACTGCCAGTCAATTTAGGGGCTACCAAATAGCCAATCACAGCCCTTATTTGCTACCCACCCAGGAACTTTTTTTGTGCTTGTTTTGCTCCCAAATTGTTTTTACTTTTGAATGTGGCTCATGGGTAAGAAAAAGGCTGGGGGACCCCCGATCTAACTAGTGCACACCAAAGCCAGCTAGTGGGAAACAAGGCTCTTTTGTTAGGATTAAATGAAGCAAAAGTGCTTTAATTCTTTCTGAACTACCAAATTCTGTTATAATAAAGAATATATTTTTTATTGTCAAAGAAAGGGTTTTAGGGCAACATAATATACTAAAAACCTAATTCCATTTTTAGCATAGTTATTTATAGAATTATTACAAAATTATGCATTTCCTTTAATATAGCAGCAATGGTTACTGAACAATCCCTTATATATCTTACAGATATTAGCTGCTTTTCACATGGTGCCCCAACTCTTTAAATTCAGAGCAGCTGTAGCTGAGAGTATCTCACAGTTGTGAGTACACACAATTGCTATGAGCAGCTGCAAAGTTAGCATTTTGTAATAGAGGCTTTGTCAGTTTCTGTGTTCCCCATTTGTGATGATAGTGTGGGTCCCTGAGGGGCTTTTAGGCACCATTAATTATTTAGCTATAAAAAGAGTCCTTGCACACTGCCTGCAATTTGTCACCGCATTTTTCAAGAAGTGACAAGAAGAACTGCACATGCATATTTGCACAAATAGGATGTAACAGTAAACCAAGCCAAACCTGTCACTGACATGGGCTCAGTAGCAGATCAGATCCAACACAAAGAAATTACACAGCATGGACTATGTTTGTGTCATAAAGAAAGGTTAGTTACATATACATTACACATTCTTATAGGGTAAGATGTAAAGAAATACAAGTTACATTCATTTGAAAGGACAACATCTAGTTATTTCCCAAAGGCCCTATAAAATCTAAAATAACAATGGCCTTGAACATTTTGTTTAGCATTCGCTAAAAAATGTTTTAGCCAGAATTCTGCATAAGGCTTTCCAGTTCTCTTGATTGATATAGTGAGTCATGTACAAACATACAGTCATTATCTAAAATAAGACAAGACTCTAAGGGGCAAATTCACTAAAGCGCGAAGCGGCTAACGCAGCGCAAATTTGTATATTCGTAAATTCGCTAGCAAAGTGGACCTACTCTAGCGTTACTTCGCACCCTTACGCCAGGCAAAGTTGCGATATGGCGAAGGGACATAACTACTCTAATTCACTAACTTGCCGATTTACTGAACGTTACCTCTTGCGCCAGACTTGTCTTCGCCACCTCAGACCAGTCCAAATGCAATAGAGTAGATAGTGCTAGCTTCAAAAAAAGTTGACATTTTTTCTAAGTCCCAAAAAACGCTGGCGTCTTTTACTTTTTAAAGGCTGATAGGCTGAAAAAGATCATACATTTTTTTGGGGGTACCCTCCTTCTCCCCTACATTTCCTAACATATGGCATCTAAACTATACAGTGGGCACATGTGTAGAGCAATATAAAAACTCTATTTTATTTTATGAAGCTTTCCCAGGTTTGTGTAGTGTAATGTATTTGCTGCTACATATAAATCCATTGTTCTTTAACTTGGCCCCGTATGCAAATTAGGCATCGCTAGCGTAACTTCGCTTCACTTGACGAATTAACGCTAGCACAACTTCTCTACCTTTCACTTCGCTGAGCGCAATTTCGGATTTTAGTGAATTAGTGGCGCCCTTGTGAAGTGCGGCGAAGGCGTCGCTAGCGCATTTTCGCCGCTTAGTGAATTTGCCCCTAAGGGTTAGTTTGCCTCTAAATGAACACTTAGTAGACAGTGGGTTTTCTAAGACAATTTGCAATTAGACTTCATTTTTTTAGCTCTTTTGGTTTTTGAATTATTTAGCTGTTTGTTCAGCAGCTTCCAAGAACTGGTTGCTAGGGTTCATTTTACCCTAGCAACCAATGAGTGGTTTGAATGAGACACTACAACAGGGGTGTCCAAACTTTTTACAACGAGGGCCAGATTTGGTGAGGTGAAAATGTGTGGGGGCCGACCATTCAGCCTGACATGCTGGATCCCTGGCAAAATGAAATGGGAAGCCACTACAATTTATTGGATCTCTCTGTACAGACTATGAGCAAACTTAGGGGACTGTTCCTGCTGAATTGTGCTTAGTACAGGAAATACCTATGCTGCCATAGTTTAATGGGATCTCTCTGTACAGACTGAGTTACAGCTGTGCTGATTGTGCTGATTCCACCACCACTACCAATGACTTTTCCTGCAACCTAAAGTGACCCCTAAAAGTGTCTCTGTCCCAGGTGATACAAACATGGCTGGGGCACAATACAGTTATTTCAATATTGCCTAAAAAGCCAAAATCACACTTAAAACACAGTACTACAGCTTCCACAGTTTTGTGTGCCTAAGGCAACTCCAGGAATGAAAAGGTTAACAGCACTGCCAGCTTCAGCGCTGGTTCTGAGCCTTCTTACTGGATTGCGCTGTCTCTGTTCACAATAATATCTCTAGGGATGCTTCCCTTGATTAAAATTCTCTTGTTTCTGTCGGCCCTTAGATGGCATTTTGACACCACATAATGCAAGCTGCCGCAGTTTATCAGCGCACTCAATAATGCATCTGTGTCTAATTGCATTCTGCATTCCTCCGAAGGTGGGAGAGGGCGAAAAATTAAATAGAATAGTACATTGGCCCAGAAATCAGTACACCAGCATGGACTGCAAGCTCTTCATCTTATCTCAGCATTCCACTGATGCTACAGCAATGATCAATGCTCTACAGAGTGAGGTTCTAACCCTTTCAGTGAGAGAGACTGGAGTCCCGTAGTATCGCCACAGTTCGGCAGCATTTCCTACAATCCCCCCCCCGCCAAGCCTTCTCACTTCACCTTTACCACAGAAGTGCGCCGGACATCACCGCAGGGGCCCGGAAACCGGAAAATGCGGGAGGCAGGTGATGTTTTTCTCCATCCTGGGCCGGGCGCCCGGGCCCCTTGAGCTAGGCAGGCCCTGATTGGTGGCAGTCTGGGAGTGGAGGATGGCGTGTCATCCATCCATTGGTCCGGGCCCAGGGCGCCTTGTCAGTAATCTGGCCCTGGCTGCGGGCCATTTAAAAATGCACTGCGGGCCGCAGTTGGCCCGCGGGCCGTAGTTTGGACACCCCTGCACTACAAGATGAATAGGAGAGGGTCTGAACAGAAAGATAAGTAATACAGAATAACTATAACAATAAAATTGTAGCAATAGTTTTCTGGCTGCCGGGGTCAGTGACACCCCCCCCATTTGAAATATGGAAAAGGCAGAAACAGAAGGCAAATATTTAATAAACTGCAAGAAATAAGAAATTAACTGAATAACTGAACAATTACTAAGAAAAGAACATTCTGTTATAAACTAAAAGTTGACTTGAAGGTAAACTACCCTTTAAAAGATAGAGCATAGTGCATTCCCATACACCAGCAGTTATAATGTACACTAGGGGTAGATTTATCAAGGGTCGAATTTTTGAGGTTTTTTTTATGGCTAAAACTGTCAAATTCGATTAAGGAATTGTTAAAATTAGATTCGAGTTTTTTTAAAAACTCAAATTAGATTATTCGCCACCTCAAACCTGCAGAATTGGGATCAATTTGGAGTTGTTTGCACCCTTCCTGACATTCAAGTTTTTTTCAGAGAAAAAACTCGAATCAAGTTTTTTAAAGCTCGAATCGAGTTTATAAAAAATGTAATCAAATTTGATTTGCGTTTTCGGGTCGAACCCATTCACCCGAGTTTTAGAAATTCGATTTTTATTTTTTTTTATAAATTTTTGATCAATTTTCGAGTTCATGAAAGTTTATGGGAGTTTTTAAAAACGTACATGAATTTGAAATTCGACCTTTGATAAATGTGCCTCTATATGACTAAACTATCCTGACACCAGCAGCTTAATTAGTGTGCGCCAGGCCCCCCAGCAAAAAAATCTTTGGAGGGGCCCAGTGAACAGAGATCCCTACCTGGCCCCCCCAACGTTTTATGCTTGCTGTGTTCACTTGCAGGTAGGAAAGCAGCTGGGGATGGGGGAGTTTTTTTACGACTACAAAGCAAGCAGAACCCATGGCCGTGGCCCCCCTGTTCCCTGGGCCCTCTCCCACGATACGCCACTGCCTGACACCTGACTGTCCTAAATCTTATTTCCTAAAACAAAAGGTATTAATATAACATTGACCTCCCTTTGCTGCTACTGTATATCAGTTTTTAATATTTTCTGCTAGATTTTAAAACATATTCTGGTGGTATTTTCTTCAATTCAGCCATACAGAGCATGAGGTTTGGCACTTGTGTTGGGAATCAGGCCTGGAGTGCAGCTGGTGTTCAATTTCATTTTAGCAAAGCCATTCTGTACAGTTCTCACTTTGTGCAGCAGGCATTATTGTGCTCAAACAGGAAAAAAAACCTTCCCTAAATTATTGCCACAAATAGAGTTGTCAAGAATGTCATTGTACTTTGTAGCCTTTTGTTTTGGATTTGATGGAAGCTGGGGCTGTAGCCCAAACTATAAAGAATAACCACATACTATTGGCACCTGCCAACCCCATATTTTTCTGTCATACTGCTAGAAGGGGAAATGCTATTTATTACTCCAGAGTCCAATGGCAATGTCCTTTACACCACTCAAGCTAGTTGGTATTGTACAGGTATAGGGATACAGTGGGTTAATTCCCCTCTGTTTCTTAAAATGTAAAACCACATGTTGGGAGTCCCCTGCCTGTGAGCTACAGGGTCTACTTAGAGTCTTAGGAGGGGCTGGAGCCTTGTCCCAGTGCAGTGTGTCTGGCAAATACTGGAAGTTGTCACAAGGTGTTGCTGCTGCACCACCTTTGGATAAATAGGAGAGCCATGTGCTCACATTGGCCATACCTGCTTTCACTTTTACTGAGAGAGGGTGGACAGAAACTGCTCCAAAGATGTAAGTGGCAAAAAAGCTGGAGGAGCCCCTGGATGGCTGTGGTGCGGCAGCCCCAAGCCTGGGAGCTAGACCAGGAGGGTCTGAAGCTCCTAAATGCAAAACTGGACTTGTACATGCTCGCACTATGGAGAGTGGTGGGAGCTATAGTTCAGCTGGAGGATAAAGCAAGTTGTGTGCTTGGCTAGGAAAACCTGGAGCTACTGAGGATGTCATCACTGTGGATGCCTGTTCGAGCCTTGTGTGAGCCTACCCATCTGTGTGAATCCCAAGGGTGAGTTCGTTCTAAGGTAAAAAAAAAAGAGAGGATCCAGCGTGTCTCCTGTGTGTGATACAGGCTTTGTTCGTGCGCTTGCCACCCAGCGGGAAATGGTATTTGGGCAGGTGGCGCTACCTGGAAACTTAAGAGCTCTTTGTGGGAAAAGGGACTAAGACTCTTTGTCCACCAGGAGTTGGAGTGGGACTTTGCCTGGGAAGGAGGTGCCAGGATTGGACAGCAGATATTCCCAGGGTAGTGGGTCATTTATATCATGCAAATGTAAAATTTACGTTGCCTTTAATCTTGCATAAAGTTATATTTGTTACACAGCAATTTGTGTGTTTGAATGTTTTTGTAATGGAGCCACCCACAGGTGTATTCCCTAATCCCATTAGGTGGAGGCACTGCCATGAGAGGTAATTCCTGGTACGCTTTCACTTAGCAAAGGGGAATCTGGACCTGCATTTGTAAGGAACATGTGATGTATAACCTTTGACACAGGGGGGTGGCCACCACAGGTTAGATTTGTTTGCCTTCTATCACCCATAAAACCACATGGTACCTACAAATAGTGCTTATGTTAAGTGTTTTATAACTTTGGGTATAATCTATCAGTGTCCGGATACTCTACTGTTCAGTTCGTGGTCTCAGTTCACTGTAAATAATGAGCCAAGAATAAAATATATAGCTTGCTTTTCAATATTGGACACAATACTCTGCAATACAATTTTATCCAGAGCTATATACGTTTGTCATGTTTTCCTCTTATAGAACTTTAGAAAATTCCTAAAATTAGATGTCACTTCCTTTCTTCTTGGACTTTTGCAATTGTTAAGCATGCTCTGTTTCCACAAATAATTACTTATGGCAGCTTCTATCGCACACATTGGCTTATTCACATTTACCGGCTCCAGAAGTACAGTTAATGGACCACAGCTCCCACAATTACCCGCTAGCTTTGCGGACCTAGTGAGTATTGCATTGAGGAGATGGGAAGATTCTGGGAGCTGTGGTTTTTGTTATAGTATGTCAGCTGGATGATGATGCTTTCTAATTCTGAATGTGTATAAGAGCATACAGCTGTTAATGATTTAACACAGTCAGGCCACAGAACAGATGGTAATATAATCCTACAAAAGCAACAGCTGCAAAGAATTATATCTTACTCTTATCACCTAATTGTCCTGGGTATGATATGCAAAAATATTTTCGTGAGAAGCACTACACTTGTATTTGTGATCACAAAATAGAACAATGTCTACAGCAGGACTGGTTGGCTAAGAATTAGAAGGCCCCAGTGTAGGTTATTATATTTTTTAATAATCCAGACATGAGGCGCAATAGAAATATTAATATCGTCCTCCACTAGCATTGTGTGTACTATTCATAACAGCAATAAAATGTAGCATATCTCCCAACATTTTGGAAATAAAAAGGGAAGTTGTTGTGCGTAGCATGGCGAAAATGTTTTGGCCACACCCATTTTTCTGGCCACACCCCTTAATTACCATGTTCATTTTACAAATTTTCGCAGGTTATAAAAGTTTGAACATATTTCTGTGGTTTTTTCAGTTATTGCAGTTTTGCTAATGAAGGTGAATTGCCCTTTAAGCTGCGAGTCTAACTTTTCCCAAGGGACCTGTTATCTTATATTATTACTTATTTGCTTATCTAGATTGTTTATATAGATACATTTGAATTGTTACAAATGTATCTTACCTTGTGTGGTGGCTGTTCTGGGCTCTCTGCCAAAAGCCAATTAAGTTAGAAACTTTATTTCTTTTTCTGGCTGTTCAGTGCAGAGAAAAACGGGACTTTCCAGTACAAATGAGGGACTGCAGGTTGAGCTGTCAAAAGACGGACTGTCCCTCTAAAAACAGGACAGTTGGGAGGTATGAATTGTAGGTCAAACTTAATGATACAGGTATGGGATCTGTTATATGGAAACCTATTATGCAAAAAGCTCAGAATTACGGGAAGGCCATCTTGCATAGACTCCATTGTATCCAGCACTCAATAGTAAATGCCAGGTCCCACTGAGACTCCTTCAGTTACATTAAGTAGGAGAGATAACAGCCTGCCAGAATGTAGTTCCATCCTAAAGTGCAGGCACAAGTCACATGGGGGCAGCTGGGAAACTGACAATATGTCTAGCCCCATGTCAGATTTCAAAATTGAATATAAAAAAATCTGTTTGCTCTTTTGCAAATTGGATTTCAGTGCAGAAGTCTGCTGGAGAAGCACTATTAACTGATGCCTTTTGAAAAAAAAAAACATGTTTTCCCATGACAGTATCCCTTTAAGGTATGAAGATCCAAATTATGGAAAGACTTGTTGTCTGAAAAGCCCCAGGTCCCGGGAATTCTGGATAACAACTTATTCATATCTGGCCAGAGATTCAAAAATAGGCCCTGCCATTTTAAGTACCCAGAGGCCTAAACAGCACCCCCACTGGCCCAAAATATAGTGACAGTCTATGGCATCTTAAAGCAGCCCCTCTGGCATTTGCCAAAATCCACAGATTGTCAGTCTGTGCTTAATCTTATCAATTGCTCATCAGCTTTCCTTTATACACAGGAGGTGATTAGAATTGAAATGTATAATCTGGCAGAAGATATAGCACACATCTACCCACATATTTTTTCTGTTAAATTATTTGTACCAGAAATGTGCATCACTGCTTCCAGAGACAGATTTGTTTGCTTGTTTGTTTTAAAAATGGTGCAAAATCTGTCATGTAAAATCAGGGAAATGTATTATGCATTATATATTGGTGGAAAAAATGCTGTAAAATCAGGGAAAACCTAAAATCATTGAGGTTTCACTGTTTACATTCCATCCTAAACCTCAATGGTGTAAGGTAACAGACCATAATCAAACAGTATGAAGATTCAACATTAATTTATTTATATTCCAGGATTCCATTGTAGGTCAGGTGCTTAGCTCATGCTGAACTGCATTGACTGGGTCAGTAGACATTTACCCAGTTGCATATATCTAGAACATCATGTGACTGCTCTGTCATAGACCCATGACAAAAATTCCACCAGTTTTGCATATTTTATGGATATATAAAATGAAGCATTGGAGGACTGATTCAGGAGTCATTTTCAGTCCCCTCCCCAGTACCACTAAAACAATGAGAATCATTAGTACAATCCAGAAAGCTCGGGACCTGGTGTTTTCTGGATAATGGATCTTTCCGTAATTTGGATCTTTCTACTGGAAAATCATGTAAACATTAAATAAACCCAATAGGCTGGTTTTGCTTCCAATAAGGATTAATTATATTTTAGTTGGGATCAAGTACAAGGTACTGTTTTATTATTACAGAGGAAAAAAATATAAAAAATTTGAATTATTTCGATAAAATGGAGTCTATGAGAGACAGCGTGTCCATGATTCTGAGCTTTCTGGATAACGGGTCTCCAGATAACGGATTCCATACTTGTACAGGTATGGGATATATTATTTATAAAGCTTGGGACCTGAGGGGTTTCCAGATAAAAGATCTTTCCGTAGTTTGTATTGCCATACCTTTATTCTGATAAAAAGCATTAAATACACATTAAATAGACCCGATAGTATTGATTTTGCCACCAATGTGGATTAATGCAGTTTAGTTAAAATCAAGTACAGTATAAGGTCCTCTTTTATTATTACAGGGTCCTATGGGAGATGGCCTTATGAATACAAACATTTCTAAATGAAGGGTTTCCAGATAAAGGGATCCCATACTTGTACAGATAGATGTGTTGCACTTACCCTTCTACTTACACACAAGACCAGGTTGAATGGACACTAGTGATGTGCGGATTGACCAGAAACCTGTGGTGACCCACATGTTGGCATGTTTGGCGGGTTCAGGTTGAAATTTGGCCAACCATTGAGGGTTAGGTGCAGGCCATACTAGGGACATACACTCCTCCACTGCTCCTGAAGATTTCTTGTCTTGGAACCAGAGGTGTGCACACTAGTAGTATACGGAGTGAGAAGATGCGGGTAGGGGTTGGGTGCGGGTCCTACAATGGCAATGTTTTGCAGGTTAGAGTGCTGGTTAAGGTGTTGCGGGTTGGGGTTGGGTGCGGGTTGAGTTTTTCCTGACCCACACATCACTAATGGATACGTATTGTGAGGCAGGTTTGTGCGAGTCTCTGTTATCACCTTTAAAATAGTAACTGTCCTTTAATAAAAATAAAGGTAATTATAAGGAAACAATAAAAAGGACATTGTCTGTGACAATTTATGATAGGTGGTATAGCTGCTTTAAGCAACAAATGGTGGTACTCAGAATTGGACAAGTAGCTGTAATGGAATGCTTGAGATAACACATGCAGTTCCTTGGCAGGAAGATATTATCTACAGATCAATATTCTAAGCATAACCTTGAACTAATAATCATCATCAGGAAGACTTTCCTGTCTGCTTGTTACTATTCTGAGCAGTCGGCTCTGTCTGTGCTAATCTGTGGCTTTTATCAAGGAAATAGGGGAAAACATAACCTTGTATTGCATTAGACATCCCATCAAATGTAAAGGCTAATGTCGCATTGGGTAGCTTTCCAAAAACTATTAATAATAATGAGCAAAGTTGTCCAAGTTGCAATTAGTATTCCCAATGGAATCACACAAGAAAAGAATCATTTGCAATATCCATCCAACAACTCTTTGGATTTATCCTATGGCTTTAATTTAATTTAAGACAAACATAATCATATTGCAAGACATTATGTGTAATGTCCCTGGGCATATCTGTGAGTCTGCCTTTGGCCCAATACAGCCTTCCCATTTGGGGACACAGTTGTGGGGTGGATTGTGAGCATGGCAGGCTATTGCGGAATCAGGAACGAAATAAGGTTTTTATTTCCATGATATTAATATGTATGTTACTGCACAAGCCTCAATATTTACTGATATTCAAATGTCTCATATTGTTTGTCAATGAGGAAAATTATTAGCTAGTGACTGGAAAGCCTAATACCTCATATATACAATGATGGAGCGGAGAGACACTTTCAACCGTTGTGACAGGGGACACAATGGGCTACAGAACTCTGTACTACAGCTTAGTAGTGATGTCTCGGACAGGAAAAACTCAAACACACTTGACCCTAACCTGCAAAAACCTATAAAACTTTAACCAGTACCCAGACCTATCCCGCAAAATGTTGCTATTGTTGGACCGGTGCCCAACACATACCTGCGTCTTTTCACTCTGTATGCTACTTCTGTGTGCACCTCCTGTTCCAAGACAGTGAATATTTAGGAGCAGTGGAGGAGTGTACTTCCCCAGTCTGACCTGCACCCAACCCTAAACCACAATGGTTGGCCAAATTTTAAAGCAAACCTGTCCAACCGATGGTGAACCCCCACATCACTACTGCTTTGGGTAAGCATCAACTACAGGGCGGCATTGTGCTGCTTGCACTTTTTATGGTGCATCTGATCAGAGCCGGCCAACCCAGCCAGGCGCCCTAGGCAACCTGGCTGGGCACGGTGCCAGCTGCGTGCGTGCTTGGGTGCGCGAAAGTGCGCTCAAGCGCTAAAGTGCTTGCACACATGCGCAGAAGCGCATTATTACAAAAAAATATTAGTGGCAGTCGGGGAGAGACGGGACCGGACAATGGGGTAGGCGTCAGAGCAGGTACGTGCCTGGCGCCCACCCCAGCTTTGCGCCCTAGGCACGTGCCTACTCTGTCTACCCCTAGTTCCGGCCCTGCATCTGATACAGGCTGCAGGACACAATTGTATTCATCTCAGGTAAAATCGGAAGGGGTGGTTCACCTTTAAGTTAACTTTAGTGTTGTAGATATGCTCATCTTTTTTGGAGCCAGAGGGAGTCCATGATTCTAGCGCAGTGAAGCACAATTGCGCTTTCTGCACTAGAAGAACCTGGAAATTTGGCTCTTAATTTGGCTCTGCATTTTTGTCACCCCTGGTATCCAGCAGAGATCGGCCACCTGAGGCTAGTTTCTCAATTCACCTCATTGGCACCAGGGCCAGATTTACCTAGGCCCACTGCCGTTCGTTGCTCATGTTTCCTCCCCTGTAGTCGTGTACATTTTCATCATCGGGACCGAAGCAATTGGTATTGGGCACAAGAAACAGAAAATTATTGTATCTCCTGCACATCCCCAGTGTTTTTTAACCAATGTGGGTGTGGTTGGTCTGCATGTCGCCCCATAAAATCCTGTCGCCCTAGGCCCGGGCCTTGGTGGCCTTTCCACAAATCCGGGCCTGTTTGGCACAGCATTTTTCAACATTTTTACACCTTTCAAATGGGTGTCACTGCCCTAGAATGCCAAAAAACTATTGTTCTATGAGCTTACAATTTTATTATTATTATTATTACTTTTTATTGCATAACTTTCTATTCAATCCTTTTCATATTCCAGACTCACATTCAACCATCTACCTGGTTGCTAAGATAAACAAGACCCTAGCAACTTGATAGCTGCTGAAATGCCAAACTGGAAAACTGCTAAACAAAAAGCTAAATAATTGAAACCAATTGCCATTGTCTCAGAATGTCAATGTCTATATCATATTAAAAGTTAATGTAAAGGTTAAATACCCCTTTGAGAGGTGGATAAAACCGACAGGGGGTAAGAAACAGTTAAAAATCCTTAGAAATGTGTTCAGAAATATTTGAAGGTCAGTGAAATATGTTTATTATTTTACCTGGAACCCGGCATTCCATTTTCATTATTACTAAGCAGTTTGCTTGCTATATATCTTTATAGGAAATAGGCGCTAATATTTCTTGATTTTGCTTTGACATGGATCTAATATAGCTTTTCAGTGTTAAGCAGAAGGTATTGTTTGTGTAGAAATTCACAGTGAATAATGATTATAGAGGTGAGAACCACTCCAAGACTCATCTGGAAAATTCCACCAGGCAGTCAGACGTGAATGCATTTCAACAAACGATAGTAGGAACATTGAAACTTGAATGTGTGAAGTATCACAGCTGTACATTGCTATATTGCATTCTACAGACATATAAAACAGTCAGCACTGAGAGATTTAGCAATAATTATGTAAAAAAAAAAAAAGAAAAGTTTGCATTGCATAAAGATGCAGCAAATAACTGTTACACGTAGCATGATCAGACAGTGGTTTGCTGACTGAAGTTGCCACAAGCTGGAAGGCCATGTGAAAAAATCATTATAGCAAATAAATAAATGTTTAAAAGGGAAGTATACCATCTTCTTTAGCCGACTGAATTCTAGGAATGGGGTGAAGGGAAAGGGATAGGGAATATTTGCACCACACCACATACTAATACACACCTCCCATTTTTCGCTGGACAGTCCCTATTTTTACAGCTCAGTTCCGCAGTCCCGGATTGTTACTGAAATGTCTAGAATTTCTCCTTGATCTCCTGCATGCCAGAAAAGGATACAATGTTTCTTAAATTTAACTAGATAAGATGCTTTTTGGCAGAGAGCCCAGAATACTTAGATACATTTGTAACTATAAAAAATAAGCAAAGAAATAATTGTAACTATTTAGGATAAGCAGGTCCTAAATCTCCAGCCCCAACCCCCTACAGCTGCAGGGTCTGCTTCTTTTGTAGTTACGCCCCTGGACCTACTGTATGTGTTGCTTCACAGGCCCAGACTGGCAACCTGTAGATTGTGGGGCTGCTGTAAAATGCCATAGACACTCTCATACCTCCCAACATTTTGGAAATAGAAAGAGGGACATAAAGATTTGCTGCTCAGAGCAAGGAAAGACATTTTGACCACGCCCATTTGTGTGGTCACACCCCCTAATTACCATGTTCATTTTATAAAATTTGGCAGGTTATGAAAGTTTGAACATATTTCTGTGGTTTTTATGTGTTATTACAGTTTTGCCAATGAAGGTGAATTGCCCTTTAAGCTGCAAGTCACAGTTTCCTCAAGAGACCTGCTTATCTTAAATAGATGCAGTTTTTTCTTTGCTTATCTTAAATTGTTACAAAAGTATCTAAGTGCCCCTACCACTTATTCTGGGCTCTCTGCCAAAAGCCAATTAAGTTAGAATCCATGTATTTTTTTCTGGATGTTCACTGCAGGAGATCAAAAAGAAAGTCGGGAAACTTCAGTAACAATCCAAGACTGCGGGTTGTGCTGCCAAAATCGGGACTGTCCTGCGAAAAACAGGACAGTTGGGAGATATGCACTATTTATGGGGGGCGGTTTGGCCTTCTGTTTACTTGAAATGCCAGGACCTGTATTGAATCCAAATTTGGACCTGTTGCTTGATAACATATACATATGCCCTTGTGGTCTTATACATAGTTGTCATGAGCTGGTCTACAAAAAGTCAACCTAAACCCGACCCTAACCCCCCTTCACCACCCTAACCCAATTCATAACCCGGTGCAACCTGCTACCCGACCCGCAAGTACCTTATCTGCAACCTGATCCGCGACCCGCTGACCATCAAGAATCAGAAAGTGCTGTTATTGTAAACCGGAAGTTACATCATCGGAAGTAGGCGTGATCAGAAAAAATGAGTAAAACTTGCTATTGAGAAGACCCACGGCTGGGCCCGAGACCCGCAGAACCGCCGACCGCGTCTATACCCGCACCTGAAACTTCTACTTGCCACCCGCAGGTTACCCCCTTTTTTGCGGGTAACCAGCAGGTACCCAACCCGCTGCAGGACTCTAGTCTGGAGCTTGGCCCGACCCCTGGGTCCCGTGGGTTATAGGCCGGTTTAGCACATCACTAGCACATACAGTAAAACATGTAACATTCTGCAAGTGAAGTTCACATCAGTGTAGTGTCTCTGAATACCAAGAAGTGTTCTGTAAATAATGGCAAAAGTACCTTCTTTTTGTGGTCACTGTGGATGAAGTTCCTGTTGTGAATGTAGCACATTCAGACTTGCCTCTGACAATTAATGTTAACTTGGCATCTGTCACTGATAGTAATGCATACAAAAGTAATGTTCCATATACATAATGTTTTAAACTCAGTTTAGGGACACTGTTGGTCCAAAAAGCAAGGGCACATGCCAGAAGTCATTTGTCCCAGTGCCCCAAGTCTATTTATATTCTTCTGGGAGCTTGTGGCACTTGCACTGACTGTCAATTTGTAGCAATTCTCCCTGGGCACTGAATGGAATTCTGCCAATACAACGTTCTTACTTCTGCCTGAAACAGTGTGTACTATTGTGTAAAATATGGTATTTTTTTTGCAAAAAAAAAAATTGTGCTGGAAAGTTATTGATATTTGTTATTTTTATATGTGACAATCCATTTCCTGGTCTCCTGAGTCTATTTCTCTTTGCTTTCTGACTAACAACAATGTCACTTTATGGCAGGGATTCCAGATATACAGTTAGAAAGCATTTTATCAGTTGCTGCTATCCAGCAGAAAACAGTGGCAGTCAGCAGCAGACAAAGGGAAATCATTTTATGATGACGTTAACCTTTTTGGGCAATGGGACATGGAGTCATTCCAAGTGTTTCCTTGGCTGGGCAACATGGGGATTAATTGGCCCCATATATTTGTAGGTCCAAGGTCTGTTGGAGCCCAAGGCCCACTCACCACCTTCCACCAGTCACTGGCTCATTACCCCTACCCCATACTATAAACAGCTGCCTCCTTTCCTTTGCCTACACCTAGTCCAGCTCTGGGTAATGGCATGCAGGCAAGGGTGCACCCACTTGTCAAGTTATCTGGACCCTAGCAACCATATTGCTGAAACTGCAAACTGGAGAGCTGTTCAATAACAAGCTAAATAACTTAAAAGACACAAATAATTAAAATAATAAATAAAAAATGAAAACCAACTGCAAATTGTCTCAGAATATCACTCTCTACGTCATACTAAAAGTTAATTCAAAGGTGAACAACCCCTTTAAATCTATTTAACCCTTTGAAAAATGTTGCTTGGCCTTAGCTGCTTTCAGGCCAGAGTAATTTGTAGCTTCTGCTTTATTCTTTTGCATACATAGAGGGAAATGAAATAAATAATATAAAACTGATGTTTGCCATTGACAGCTGCCCTAAAGAGCCCACTGTACAGCTATAACTTATCTTTCAGATTTCACTGGCATGGCTTTTCTTCTTCTGGCCCTTTACAATCTATAGGCTCAATGCACCACCACAAGGTACAGGCAGGGTACTTGATATACAAACACTTCATCCCGGAAAAACAGGAGACATTAGGTATATAAAATCAGGTTAATGGGGTGGTTTTAGTATGTTGTAAAATGGCTAATTCTACTTTTCAATTGATTGCCATTATTTATTTATTATAGTCTTTTAATTATTTGCCTTTTTCTTCTAACCCCTTCCAGTTCTCAAATGAGGGTCACTGACCCCATCAAAAAACAAAGGCCCTGTAAGGGCAGGACTACACGGCCGATTCTGCCGCGATCCGCCGTGCATAATCGCAGGCGTCGCGTCAGGATGCGACGCACATAAGGTAAGTAATGCCATTGTTGGATCACGTTGCATAGATGATGCAACGCGACACGACTGTCGGATGCAGATGCAGCGTCTGCATCCGATAGTTGTGTCACATCGCATCAATGCTGCGACACGATCCGACAATTGAATTACCTACCTTATTTCCGTCGCATCCAACGTGACACCTGCGATTTTGCGCATTGCATCGGATTGCGACGGAATTGGCCGTGTAGTCCTGCCTTAAGGCTACAAATGTAGTTATTGCTACTTTTTATTACTCATATTTCTGTTCAGGTCTCCTATTCATATTCCAGTCTCTTATTCAAGTCAGTGCATGGTTGCTAGGGTAATTTGGACCCTAGCAATCAGATTGCTGACATTGCAAACCGGAGAGCTACAGAATAACCACAAATAATAAAAAATAAAACCAATTGCAAATTTTTTCAGAATGCCACTCTATGCACCATACTAAAAATTTGTTTAAAGGTGAACCACCCCTCTAAGTTCAGGCTCCAAGGGAGAGGGCAAAGCAGAATTATGTAAAATGACTACAGTATTTAAAATAAACATCAATTATTTAATAGCATACACTACAACATCCTTTGTCTACTGAAATAAATAGTTTTCTGTGAGCATCATGCAAACCAGATACATTAGTAAAGTCAATGGAATGTTTATGGCTGGGATTGCAGACTCATAGAAAATGACAAGCACATGTGTGGGTCTTAAAGCAGGAAAAAAAAATCAGGAAATGACATCCTAAAAGGCAATCAGGAAAATATATGGATGGGGGGTGAATGCTAAGTATGTGTTGGTGGAGTAAATGCTGGAGGACATCTAAAGAAGATCTGTCCAACTTCTTAAGGTGGCCCTAGACGTTACAATTAGGGATGGGCGAATTAAACCTGTTTTGCTTCGACGAACATTGGCCGAAATGCATTAAAGTCTATGGGTGACAATTTTTTTCCCCCCGTTGAAGTCTATGGGAGTCAATTCCGCTGCCAAACACCGCAAAAAAAAAATTTGCTCATCCCTAGTTACAATTACGATCTTTCCTGGAAAAGATCTTTCCATGAAAGATTGTTTGTTTCAATACCTACGTGTAGAGTGGAATCGTCAGATATACAGATAGAAACAATAGGATTCTACCTGTATCTAACGATTCAGCACTTGAAGGTGCCTGATCAAAATTTTCTGTACAATAATCTGTGTGGCAATGTCTACCTTTAGAGATAAATGGCTGTGTTGTATTCTTCTTTGCAAGCCACTCCTGTCTTTTTCAAATCAAATCTTTTTGTCTGATATTCATTATTTACATTCGCATATTATTTATTTGTTTTTGGATATTTTCATTTATTTATGACATATTTGATAATATTGATATATATCTAGATTTAAGACACTATGGATTACATCGCTTCACTGGTGTATAATTCGGCTAATTATTTTGTACTTTTGCTGTTTTTTATTTCCCATTGCTTTATAACAATAATCCCTTTGAATTGATTAGTTTATTATTTAATTAATTTTTCGTTATCTAATTAATTTTCTAACTTATTTATTTTCTTAATTTTTTGATATAATTAATCAATTGATTTTTTGAGCATGTGTTAGTTATGTACATTATACAACTCATTGCACTCTAATTATTTAATAAGTTAATTTATATTATAATTGGTACCCATTTACAATGGGCCTGTATTATGCAGTTTAGACGTATACTTTCGTGAATTTTAATCATATGTTTCTGATGTTCTTAATTGAGTACGCTATTTTAACATGCAACCAACAGAGGGCGCCCATGCTTCTGATGAAGTGACACTTACGTTACGAAACGCGTCAAGCTGTTCCCCTGCCCACTACTTTGCTATTTTTAAGCATCTTAAATAAAGCCGTATATGTTTTAATTGAATGGTTTGTACCCGCACTTTATTTGGATCCGGTTGAGCCACACTACTGCCTTATTATGGATGATTACTTCACCGCAGCCAGAGCGGACTTAGTTGCTTCACCGGCGGGCGGATTACCTACGAGGACTCAGTCCCCGTCTTGATAACGCCTCCTCTCTTCTCAATTCTTTTTCAAATCACCCACAGCAAGCACCACCAATTCAGGCAGTACAAAAATATACTGGCTGCTTAGCCATGTAGCATTTCTATTTTGTTTGTCTTGTTTAGAGGAGGGATCTGGCAACCCTAAGGGTCAGGACACACAGGCAGATTCTGGGAGATTAGTCACCCGGCGACAAATCTCCTCCTCTTCAGGGCAATTCATCTCCACGGACTGCCTTCCCGTAGGTTAAAATGTAAATCGCCGGGGGGATGCCACTCGGAGCACTCGTTTTCTGTAGTTTCCTCGTGAGGCAACTTCGGAAAACGAATTGCTCCGAGTGCCATCCCGCCGGCGATTTACATTTTAATTAACCCCCCCCCCCGAATCTGCCTTGACCCTAAAGCTGGACATGGGTGAGCATGACAACCCATTTTACTTGGTGAGTGGATAAAAGATCAAATTGGTAACACACTTGTGAGGCAAACTGCTCAGTAAGTGCCCATAATGTGGGTGTTTGAAGGATCCATCAATGCAAATAAAGCTGTCAGTAATTAGGAAAACAAAATTGTCAGAATAAACATGGCTGGATATAAAAGGATTGGGATGGCTATTATACTGTATAAAAACACAATTCTATGTAGTTTTTCATCTGTCTGCAATAGATTTTGCCACTTGCTTTACTGAACTTTTTGATAAGAACAATAATAATAATTATACATTCTGTTAAACCTGAATTTGCCATTATATTCATCCTTTGAATTTGACAGCTTTCCCAATAGAAATATAATTTGCTGAACAGTTAGCAGTTTTGTCAGCCAGTACAATATACGCGGAGGTGTTGCAAATGTTACTAACACCCTACAGGTGACATTTGTTCTTTTGTGGTTTCAGTTCACGCTGGATCCATTTTCAGCAGGGCTATTGATTGACGATTGAACAGAACAAAGACAAAAACTTCTGTCAGTATAAGAAACAATCAGCATTCAGTACACTATATCAATTAAAGCTTTATTTACACTGCAGTCTTTGGATTTCCTTGGGCACTTGTTTGAGTATAGTGCTGATCACATTTGTTCTTCATGAAATCGTACATTGCATAGATATAACCTAAAAGTGTTTAACAAAGCAAATTATTGCAAGCGGTTAAACTTTGGGGTATATTCACTCAAGGGCGAATTTTCACCAGCGACCACTTCGGCAGGCGCAAATTAGTTACCGCTACGTTAATTCACTGATATGCAAAGTTGCATGTCAGCAGCCGAAGGTTAGCGGTACTTCGGCTGGGTGCGCATTTCATATTGAATTTTGCTAGTGTCCATTTCTGCCTAGCAAAACTTTGCTAGCACTCTAGAGCATTGGTTAATTTGAATAGGGTGGGTACCTAAAAGTCGTATGGACATCAGTAATGTTGGTACAAATGCTTGTAGTGTCCACTTTTTCAAACACATGTCCAATGAGCCATAATAAAGACAGAAGAGATCCTCAAATGTGGCACGCCCCTCAAATTAGTTTTAAAAAACTCCTCACACATAAATCTTTAATAGTTTGGACTTTTAAAGACAATCCGCTTTAAAAATGAAAAGTCGCCAGGCATTAGGGGGCGAACAAATGCTAACGACGGTCTTGTGAATTGTTCTATACGCCTGTTAGTGAATTGGCGATGTCCCTGTGAAAGAGATTTTTGTTGAATTTTCGCTAGCGTTGGGCCCTTTAGTGAATCTGCCCCAATGTTTACTTTACAATAGTCATTAGGAAATATAAATTAGCGAGAGTCCAGCCCGTGTATTTGCTAAACTAAGTTCCTGTATAGAAAAGGAAATTCCAGAATCTTGGCAAAATAACACTTTCTGGCAAGCATGGCACCTCTCTCGCGTTGCCCCAGAGAAGTGGTTTCTTTTGGTATGGCATAATAAAAGCTAATTATTGGTGTGTGCTGGGCCACTTACACACAAGCAGTTGATCAACCATCACTCTCTACATCTCCCTCCAATTCGCAATAAAATTTTTCAGGATGGCTGAACAATGTATTCTTCTTTGGAGAAGGCATAACAGTACTGATGTATATAAAGAGCAACGAAGGAATGGCCTATAACCTCAAACAGTCTGTCTGCCTTCCTTCAAACACACAAGATTCTCAAATCCTTTAGATTTATATATATTACCCTCCAGCATCAGAATGGTCTATCCCTGTCAGAAATGTCTATCCCTGATAGTATAGGTCTTGGATATCAGATCTTTTAAGGGTGATACAGATACCGCTAAATGTCATCACATAGAAACATTTTCTGTTATCCAGAATGCTCCGGACCTGGGGTATTCCAGTTAGGGTATCTTTCCATAATTTGCATCTCCATACCTTAAAGGGATATCATCGTGGGAAACGATGCAAAAAGCATCAGTTAATAGTGCTGCTCCAGCAGAATTGTGCACTGAAATCCGTTTTTTAAAAGAGCGAACAGATTTTGTTATATTTAATTTTGAAATTTGACACGGGGCTAGACATGTTGTCCATTACCCAGGTATCCCAAACCATGTGACTTGTTCTCTGATAATCTTCTGTCACTCTTAAGGGCAGAGAGAGACGTGGAGATTCGGGGAGATTTAGTATCCCGGCAACTAATCGCCTCTTCTTTGGGCGACTAACCCCCCCCCCCAAACTGCCTTCCCACTGACTAGAAAAATCACCGGCGGGATGGCGCTCGGAGTGCTTTGTTTTCTAAAGTTGCCCCACGAGTAAACTTTGGAAAACTAAACTCTCCGATTTCGATTCTAGCCAGCAGGAAGGCAGTTCTGGGAAATTAGTCGCCCGAAGAAAAGGCGATTTGTCATCAGGCGATTACATCTCCCCGAATCTTCTCGTCTGTCTCTGCCCTTACTGTCACTGCAACTTGGAGCGATATCTACTGGAGGTAAAACAATCCTATTGGGTTTATTTAACGTTTAAAGGATTTTTAGTAGACAAAGGGGTTGTTCACCTTTGAGTTTACTTTAAGTATGACGTAGAGCAGGGGTTCCCAACGTTTTTTACCCGTGAGCCACATTCAAATGTTAAAAGAGTTGCGGAGCAACACAAGCATGAAAAAATCCCTTGGGGTGCTAAATAAGGGCTGTGATTGGTTATTTGGTAGCCCCTATATGGACTGGCAGCCTACAATAGGCTCTACTTGGCACTATACATAGTTTTTATGCAATTAAAACTTGCTTCCAAGCCTGGAATTCAAAAATAAGCACTTGTTTTGAGGACACAGAGCAACATCCAAGGGGTTTGGAGAGCAACATGTTGCTCGCGAGCTACTGGTTGAGGATCACTGATGTAGAGAGTGATATTCTGAGACATTTGCAATTGGTTTTCATCTTTTATTATTTAAGGTTTTTGAGTTATTTATCTTTGTATTCAGCAGCTCCTCAATTTGTATTATAAGCAATCTGGTTACTAGGGTCCAAATTACCCTAGTAACCATGCATTGATCTGAAAAGGAGAATGGAATATGAATAGGAGAGGACCTTACTCGAAAGATGAGAAATACATTACATTTGTAGAGTATTTGCTTTTTAGATGGGGTCAGCAACGCCCATTTGAAAGCTGGAAAGAGTCAGAGGGAAAAGGCAAATAATTATAAAACTATAAAAAATAAACAATGAAAACCAATGGAAAAGTTACTTAGCATTAGCCATTCTATTCCATACTAAAAGTTTATTTAAAGGTAAACCACCCCTTTAAGGTATGAAGATCCAAATTACATAAATTATCTGGAAAACCCCAGGTTCCATACCTGTATCTACCTGCTCAATCCATTTCTGGCTTGTGGATGGAATGGGATTCATCAACCTGACCATCACAAGTGTTTTTAATATAATGCCTTGTGGATCTGATCAGTAACCTGGTTTTGTTTATACACATCATCATGCAGAAAGTCCAACCAGGACATTGTATCACACTTGTGTAGTGTATTATTTTCCCATGGATCACTCCTCCTGCTGGTCTAGGACAAGTGAGTAAATCTATTCCACTCTATACAAACATGTTCTGCATAAAAAATCAGCCCATTGACATAATTAATGTTTTAGAAATTTGATTGGCTTGTAGTCGACTGAACAAAATTATTTTCTGATTAATTGTTACAGCTACTGCACTGGAGCATATTAGTACCAATGTTAGAAAATTAGCTCCAGCTAGGAGTGGCCAATTTTGTTAGCAAATATACTGGTAAATTGGGAAATAGGGGCGGGGGGAGGGCTGGGTCTTGATGTAAAGGCAAATGGGAATTAGGCCAGGGGTTATAGAGATGCCACGAGGATATAGGAGCAGCTAGAAGAGGTCACTGGGGCAGAATCGGAGTGGATCAATGCGGGATTACAAATTTATCGCACATTGCCAGGAAATTTGTCATACCAACCTTGGATTTTTTTTTTTACATACTGACTAGGCCAAATGAAATAGGTGCCAGGTCACAACCTTAGTTCAAACGTGATCAGTTATAGAATCCAGAAAGTACTGAATTACAGAAAGGCCATCTCCTATACACTACATCTTTATCAAATAAAAACAATTTAAATGTGAATTCCTTTTTCTCTGCAATAATAAAACAGTGCCTTGTACTTAATCCCAACTAAAATATACTTAATCTTTATTGCTCGCAAAATAATCCTTTTGGGTTTAATCTATATTTAAATTAATTTTTAGTAAACTTAATTATGGAAAGACCCCTTACCCGGAAAACCCCAGGTACAGAGCATTCTGGATAACAGGTCCCATACCCGTACTCATTTTTTTAAGACACATAGGACTATGTTTATTTTAGCTATTTGGACTTTCAGGATTTATAGTTCATTGCAGCTATAAGGTCATATGTTTGCTGTTCTTATATAAATTGGTTTCTTTTGAGGAGTAAGACAAAGAGCTTCTTTTTCTCATAAATTATACATCGTAAATATCGAACACAATGTATCCAAGCATTTCTCCCAAATAAAGGCAAGCACACATTAAGGTTTGGCAGGCTTTAACTTGTCCTTGAAGCAGAAATTACTTGTACCCCAGCTTAAGCTTAAAGGGCATGTAAAGGCAAAAAAAATAAAATCCCATTTTTACTTTCTTTAATGAAAAAGAAATCTATAAGAAACCTGACTGTATGCAGTGAAATTCTCCCTTCATTTACTGCTGTGGATAGGAATTGTCAGACGGTCCCTAACTGCTGAGCAGGGAAACAATCATACTTATGAACAGCAGGGGGAGCCCCCGCCTTACTTCCCAGCCATGCAGAACTCAAGCAGCTTTGTTTATGATGATCCCTAAGCAGCCCAGACCACACTGAGCATGTGCACAGTCTTAGTCTTGCAAAAATGTCTAACAAAGTTACAAGATGGTGACCCCCTGTAGCCAATTTTGAAAGCATAAATTATTTGTTTGATTAGGCTTGTGGTGCAATAAGTTCATGTTTATATTTAGTATACAAAATACAGCATTTCTAGCCTTATTCTATTTTAGACTTTATATGCCCTTTAAGTTCTGCTCTGAATGGAGTTCTCAGTGCACAGTTCTCCGGCATACCCCAAGCCAAGCTACTTCGTCATGAAAAGTAAGACTAAGAACAGAGCTATTTTTACTCCAGAATATCTTGTCGCATGGTTTCAGGAACGCATAGGCAGCCAGCCTTAAAGCATCAGCAAATATCCTGCATTCACAATTTATCCAAGTGTCATTTATTTAAATGGAAACGTCACTTACACCTCAATGTTCTGCTAAACACAAGACACCTCTATATATGGCCACAATGAACATAATGCAGCATTTAGAAATGAACCACGGATAGATAGCTTGAATAATTACGGTACTATTTATAGCCACCAGAGGTCAATAGAACTTTCCAGA
Organism: Xenopus laevis; assembly: GCF_017654675.1. Taxonomy (NCBI): domain Eukaryota; kingdom Metazoa; phylum Chordata; class Amphibia; order Anura; family Pipidae; genus Xenopus; species Xenopus laevis. The sequence goes on along the minus strand of NC_054379.1, from coordinate 38,105,132 downwards.
AACCTTAACAGATACCTTCTCTTCACATTGATAAGAAGAGTAATATAAATAGACAGTGTCAGATTCAGAATACATTGTGCCAGGGGTAGTTCTGAAACCTGTGACCCCCCCCTTCTATGCCAGGCCGGAAAGAGCCATGTCATTTTGATCAAGCTTTCTGGAAATGATCCAGAATGTGGAAGACCATAAAGTTTATATTATGCGTAGACACATTTGGGGCATCATGTGCCTCTATTGAAACGTGTTAATATTCTAACGGACTCTTTGAATACTGTTGAAAAGCGGAGACAGTCTAAGGCACATAAAAGTAACTATTAAGACTGAAATAATTTATCCTCTGTTATTAATACTGCAGACATAGTTATGGATTATACATTTTATTAAATGGGATCAGACAACTCCTGCACATGGAAGCCTTTTGAAACTTTACAGGCATTGATACCAAAATTACAAATTTTAATCAGTTTTTGGAATATAAGGCAGTAAGTAAATAACTGGTATATGCTTTAAATACATTCCGATTTTTCACTAGATGGCACCTGTTGATTTAAAAACAAAAGTTTATTTTTGCAGTTCAGGTGTACACTACAATCTTGTCTTTAATAATTATGGGACCACCAGCGGATAAGCTTCAGTCATGAACAATAGAACTGAGCAGATCAAGAGACACCTCCCACTGAGGCACATTACTGTTATAAATTCATGATATTAGCAGAGTAAAACTGCTAATACAGGTATAGGATCCCTTATCTGGAAACCAGATATTCATAAAGCTCCAAATTACTGGAAGGCCATCTTTCATATTTTAAGAAAATTATGTCAGTTTTATTTTACTTAATTTTCCCCTGTAATAATAAAACAGTACCTTGTAATAAATGCATTATTGGCTATTGAACCGATGGGTGATAATGCCCATAACCAAAATATAGTGGTTGTATTTTGCAGCACAATGGTGCAACAACTGTGGGTCTGCTCCCCCTAGAGCTACGTTGTTGGTACTGTTACTAGGTGTGCATATTTTTCTACTCCATTGAAAGAAAGGAGCATGTCACTTTAAGCATCTAATTGTACACATGATCATATGCAGAAAACAAACATGAAATGCAAAGAAGATATAAAGACAAAAATGGGATGGCATGTATTTTACTTTGTTCAAAAAGAAACCCCACTAGATTTGAGTGTTGCAAGCATGAAAATTCTTTGAGCATTTTTATACTCAATGTTTCCCTTTAGAAACAGTTTCAGTAATAAAAAATGTCCACATCAGTCTGGTGAATAGTAAGCTGCCCCAATGTGAGTTATCAGCTGGAATCCATAGATCTACACACAGTTCATAGGCAATGAAGAGGCACATTGGTATTACTATAATAGAACACAAGTTGCCCAACACAACGTGGTGTTTGTAACTAGTTCACACTTAGTTTCACATTGATATTCATGGCTGCTAATTCAGCCACAAAATATCGAAATACATAAGGCACTGATACAGCCTCAACAGTATCTGTACGATTACAGACCACACACTGGTGTTTCCGGTTACGGATGGATGACCAGGAAGGAGGGGGCTTTTCCAAAAAAGGAGCAATCAAGCTTCCACATTCCACGCACATATGTGCCGTCGACCTATCTGAGCAGTGAAAGAGACGATCGTGAAGCAGGAAGGAGGTACCATGGGCCAGCAGGGCATCCCGCTCCATTTCTCCAAAACGTATACCACCTTGAATATTACGCCCTCCCACCGGCTGGTTGGTAACTTTATCCCTGGCACCTGTTGTTCTAACCTGAAACTTATCAGAGACCATGTGACGAAGGCGTTGGTAGTAAACGACCCCGATGAAAATATCGGCTTCAAGCTCCAGGCCACTTATGCCACTGTATAGTTTCTCTGTGCCGTAGAAGTTGTAGCCACCTGCTCTAAGCATCTCTCCAAAATATTCAAGGGCAGAGTTCTCTTCAGAAAAGGTGAAGGGTGTGGCATCGTGGCAGAGACCATGCAACGCTGCTGACTTTCCAGCCATGCTCTCTATCAGCATCCCAATGGTCATTCTGGAGGGGAATCCATGAGGATTGAAAAGAATATCCGGTACCATTCCACTCTCTGTAAATGGCATATCCTCAGATGGCCAAAGTCTACTCAAAATACCCTTTTGGCCGTGCCGACTCGCAAATTTATCACCGATTGTTGGATTACGGGGGATTCTCATGGTGATACAAACAGACTTAAACTTTCCAAAACCAATGTCATTGCTGCAGATCTTGATGTTGTCAATCACACAGTTTTCTTTACTCCTAAAAAGAATTATTAAGACATAATTAGGTATAATTAAACAGGCAGCAAATAACATTCCTATGTGCATAAATCCTCTTTGGTATTTATAAAGGTTTGTAAATTTCAAAGTTGCTGCTGCATACAACACCAAAAGCAACAGAAGACGTAGAATTTGGGACTTATTATATAACTGGGACTCAAAGAAATTAAGTGATTTGGCCCAGGACCAGAAAGGATACCAGGATCTGTTGTATTGGTGTCAAATAACTTACCCTTTAGTCCCTTTGTACATACAAAATAATGGAAGGCCATTCATACAGGATCCCACGTGCAAGCAAAGTGATACTCACTTGTAATAGGCAACAAAGCTCTCCCCTGTGTTAAAGTTCAGGTAGCCATAGTAAGGATCTCCAAACTGCAAAACAGCACCAACAGGAGGGAGACCATCGTTGTCCAGTCTTCCTTTCACCCGCTCGTCGTCTGGTTTGATGCCAAATACTATGTTATCTTCTCCATCTTTAAGTTTTTTACTGAGGTCCACATGGTCAGTTTTATACACGCTTCCATGAGCAAAGCCTCTTTCCCATGATGACTTGTTTAAAACCTGCAAAACCCCAGAATACTACTGAACAAAAGATTTCGCAGTGCAGTATAAAGTCTCACTTATCAATGATAGACACAGTGCCAAGTGCAGTAATGGATTTAAAATGTTATCTATTAAAATGGTATGCTCCTACCTATACTCCCCTATAGCCAGGTCACACCAATTGAATAGTAGGCAAGTAACATTAATGCTCCCACTACAAGGTGTAAATACAAATACACAGAAAAAACAGGATTTTTGTACTCACCGTTAAATCTGTTTCTCTGTAGTTGAAAGGGGGACACTGGGAACGAAGGGGTTAAGCTCCATCCTCCAGGAGGCAAGACACTTGAATAGTAATTAAGTGGGCGTGTCGGGTCAGGCTTAACCCCACCCACAGTACAATCCTATTCAGTTTGTTCCAAAGCTGCTAACGGAACTTATATACTTTAACTCAAGAAAACAGGCAGAACTGTAAAACAGGGAATTATTCAGTAGAGACCAATATGGTCAACGGTCGAAAGTTGACCGCAGGGCCGGAAGTCCTGTGTCCCCCTTTCGACTACAGAGAAACAGATTTAACGGGGAGTACAAAAATCTTTTGTTTTCTCTGTCGTCTTAGGGGGACACGGGGAATGATAGGGACTTACCAAAGCAGTCCCAAAACAGCAGGGTGGGTGCAAGCCTTGAAGGGTGTTGCTTAATTATTTTATTACTGATCGCAACACTCTCCGTCCGAGGGAAGCCTCGGCCGACGAAAATGTGTCGACATTGTAGAATTTGGTAAATGTGTGAATGTAAGACCAGGTAGCCGCCTTGCAAATCTGCTCCAATGGAACAGAGTTACGTCAGGAGGCCCCCACCACTCTCGTAGAATGCGCCCGAATTCCTTATGGTGGTGCTCTTCCTTTTGCCGTGTAGGCATGTTTGTTTCTCTGATCCATCAAGATATTGATGTTTTAGATGCTGCTTGACCCCTATGGAGTCCAGAAGGGAGAACAAACAGAGACTGTGAAGTTCTGAATGACTTGGATTGATCTATGTACCACCGAAGAGCTCTCACGTCGAGTTTGTGTATTCTTAGTTCTTTGTGGTTCTTTGGGTCCGGACATAAGGAGGGCACTACAATGTCTTGGTTAACATGGAATGGAAAAACCACCTTGGGTAGGAAGGATGGCACTGTGCGGACTACAGCTTAATCCTTGCGAAACGTTAGAACCGAGTGCCTTGTCTTGTGAGCCTCCTTACCTGACACTCTTCTGGTAGATGAGATTGCTACGAGGAACACCGCTTTCCATGTAACCCAAGTGTCTGATATTGAGCCCAACGGCTCGAATGGTGGATCGAGTAGAGCTTCCAGCACCAAGTTCAGATCCCATCCCGCCACTGGGGGATGAAAAGGAGGGGCAATATGAGCAACTCCCTGTAGAAAGATGTGTATAACATCCTCAATAGCTAACTTGTGTTGAAACAGTATCAATAGTGCAGTCACCTGGACCTTAAGGGAGCTGAACTTCAGGCCCAGTTCTAATCCATGCTGTAGAAAGGACAGTATTCGTGGCAAATTGAATTCGGTGAAGGGGGAGTCTGTTTCCCTGCACCAGTTGGAGTAAGAGCGCCACACTCCTGGGTTGTGATGCACTATTGGTCCCTGACTTAGTAGGTCTGGTCTGGAATCTAACCGAATCGGACTTGCTACTGACAGCTCCTGAAGATGGGAGAACCAGGTTCTCCGGGGCCAAAAGGGTGCTACTACTATTACTGTTGTTGGAGACGGTTAGATCTTTTTTAGTACTTGTGGAAGCAAGTCGAACTGCCAGTGTTGTGTCATGGCCGCCAGCGGGTCTCGATGGCGAGCGAAGAAGGTCATGGCATTTCGATTGTGTCTGGACGCCATCAAGTCTATGCTTGGCCGTCCCCAGCTTCTGATTTGGTTGCTTGAATTTGTCTGGGTGTAGTTCCCACTCCCCTGGGTCCAGCTGATTCCAGCTTAGGAAGTCTGCCTTTGTGTTGGAGATACCCGGAATATGTATGGCCGATAACTTTACTGAGTTGAGTTCTGCCCAGTGAAGAATCTGACTGGCCTCTGAAAGCGCCCTTTGACTCTGCGTTCCTCCTTGATGGTTTATGTACGCCACTGTCGTGACGTTGTCGCTTTGGATGTAAACGGGTTTTTCTTGAAGTACTTCTGTCCAATGACAGAGAGCTAGTTTCACTGCCCTGAGTTCGAGGACATTTATTGGTAGTTTGGACTCCTCGAGAGACCATTGTCCCTGTGCCGATCGATTGTCCCATGTAGCCCCCCAGCCTTGGAGGCTGGCATCCGTGGCTATCACATTCCACGCCGGAATTGCCCACGATTGTCCTATGGCTAGGTTGTTCGGGATCAACCACCATTGGAGTGCTTCCTTTGTCGTGCGTGACAATCTAAGTGGTCTAGCTAGTGGCCCCCCTTTCCAAGCTGATAGGATATTGGCTTGAAGTGGACGGAGGTGGATCTGAGCGAATGGGACTGCCTCTACAGCAGACACCATTGTCCCTAACACTTGCATTGCTTTGTGTACTGTCGTTGCTTTGAGTGGTAGATTTAGACAGTCGTGACACTGGTACATCTACTGCAGGCGGATTAGACCATTTGTCAGTCAGGTCTTTAGAGAAGGGATACAGTCTACTGAATTTCTTGGTCGCCTGAAACTTGCATTCAGGCACATCCCATTCGTCCTGAATGATACTAAGTAGTTGCTCATTCTCTGGGAAACAGACTGACGACTTGTGTTGTCTTTTGAAAAGCGCGGATTATTCCCCTTGCTTTTTTGGTTTCGGAGAAACGTTAAGTGTTTCAAGTACTCCTCTGATAATGTTATCAACGTCATGGAGAATGTCTTTTTCCCGACACTCCTTTTGTTCTTCTTCCTCATCATCAGAGGACCCTTCACCTTCTGAATGGGATGAGGTCTGATTTTCCCGTTCCTCATGACTCGAATCCTCTGACTGAGCCTGGGGGGAAGACTCCCCTTTGGCGCTATCAGTTCGCTTATACTTACTACCGGAATTGTAGTTAAGCTTTGCAAGAGCCTTGCCCAAGTTGTCTGCAATGGTTGGTAAGCCATGTAGGGACGCCAGGGATTTAGAGAGATGAACTGCCCAGAGGAAGGGGGGGTATGTCCTGAAGAGGGTCTTCTGACTGTTCAGAGGCTGAAGCTGCCCCCCTGCCCAATAGAGTAGACTTTACAAAACGGCTCCTCCTGGACCCCAGGTAACCCTGCTTTAGGTCTCACCCCGGGTGTCAGTTTGTGACTGACCGAAGAATCCATCCCGGTAGCAGGACACTTAAAAAACTGAATATGATTGTACTGTGGGTGGGATTAAGCCTGACCCGACACGCCCACTTAATTACTATTCAAGTGTCCTGCCTCCTGGAGGATGGAGCTTAACCCCATTGTTCCCCCTAAAACGACAGAGAAATAATATTCCAGGTACACATGTCCTCATATTTTACAGTTTATGTAACAAAATTAATTAATGAGATTTACTAAATAGGTAATATTTTTATCTAATTAATTGTGATTAACTATATGTAAAATGTATACTGAATTTATCTTGGATAAAAAAAAAATATATTAGTGGTGGCTGGGTTGGCCCACAGTTGTGGGTTCCACTACTAGCAGAGCACCTTCTCCTTGGTAACATGGTCACCTATTCTACCACCACCATTTCTGCCCATACTCCACCCCCTCTGGAGATTGCCGATATCATGTCCATCTCTGATATCATCAGAGGGAGTGGGTTTACACATTGGTTTTGCATCTATTAAAAATTCTGCGTGGGCTGGAAAGGTAACATATGTTTTTATTGAATTCAAGAAGGAAATTTTAGAAAGCCAGCGGATATGTAAATCTCTGTTGCCAAAATTAAGAAAGCTACTTACCATGGCATCCTCCATGTCGTACCCGGTATATGAAATGACTGCTACAATTGCATTGGTGCCAACGGGATAGTTATCCATCTCATAATAATCATACATAGAAGGCCTAACTAGAGGACTCTGTGGGGTCTGTAGCCGGTACAGTTTGTTATCAGAGCGATCCTGGTAAGTCATAAGCGGAAAGCCCATTGTCTGCTTACCTGAAAATAACACAATATATGCAGTTTTTAGAAATAGTATGGGTGCCAGTGTGTGTGTTCTCAGACTGTGGATAAACGCAGGCAGAGAATCCACCCTTCCACTTTTAAATGTTTCTTGATGTGCCTGCATCTGGAGCCATTAGTTCAGCCTGGGTGCAGGCACACAGTGTCCAAGAGAAATCTGGCTCTCGCACACCCTTGAGTGAGTTTAATCAATGCTGTCTGGTGCACAATGGTAGAGGTTCGGCAACCTCAAATCCGACAAAATTATTTCCAATACAAGAATGAATTTTTCCTACAGCTACAGGGCTGTGCCATGGGTGCCAACATGGCACCTGCCTATGCTAACATCTTTATGGATTTTTTTGAAAAAACCTTCATTTTTTCCAATGTCGAATTTTCCACATATATCCACTCCTATATGCGCTACGTGGATGACATTTTTTATTTGGACAGGACCATTCGAGAAACTACAGGAATTTGTAATGTACTTGAATAGCACACATAGTACGATTAAATTCACTTTTGAGGCTAATCCCATGGAAATCCACTTTTTGGATGTTAATATTCAGTATACTGATGGCTCCTTTGTAACCTCCCTGTACACTAAACCTACGGATAAGAATAACTTAGTTAGGAGTACTAGCTTTCATCCTCCAGGGCTTCTACGAGGTTTACCTAAGAGTCAGTTACTACGCGTAAGACGCATTACTTCCTCGGATGAGCTGTTTGAAGCAGAAGCTTCGAAGATGGTTAATAAATTTGCAGAGAAAGGGTATGACACTGACTCATTACTAGTAACTAAGGAAGAGGTGAGATCGATACCGAGAACTCAAACGTTAAAGAGAAAAACTAGTCCTAACAATGAGCCTGCACGTATCCCCTTCATCACTTCCTTTGATTCAAACGCCAAAATATGTAGGAACGTCATTTTAAAACATTGGGGGATTTTAAAGGCGGACCCCAAATCTGGGCACCTGTTCCAGCTACCGCCCCTCTTCTCTTATAGGAGAGGAAAGAATATAGGTGATCTCATCAAATCTAAGGGAATCCCTAAACAAGACGTCTACCACTCATTAAAGGCTAACGGCACGTTTCCCTGTAGAAATTGTGGGCACCGCAGTGGCATCATACCTGGTGACGGGGTGATGCATACATCGTTAGGCTCTAAACACAAGGGTAAAGGATTCTTTACATGTGATACCTCTAACGTGATTTACTGTATTAAATGCCCATGTGGCATGGCATATATTGGCCAAACCACTAGACCCATAAAAACATTATGAACACATATCTGTCATAAGAAATTATAAACCTGTAATTCCCCAGGCCTTGCCTCTTGATCAATCTAAAAAAGACAAAATCACTGAGAAAAGCGAGAAAAAAGAAATGTTATTAGCTAGACAGATCTTTACCCATGGCCACCGGGTGGCGCAATTACGGTGGCAAATATTAGAAAAAGTGTTCCCTAAACAAGGGCATGATATTAAAAGGCTTTTACACCAGAGGGAATGTTATTGGATATGGCGTTTGCAATCCAGACAACCTAAAGGATTGAATGAAAAATTTAACCTGTCGTGCTATTTATAAGATATTACAATTAAGCTGTTTATTCCTTTTTTTCAGGTGAAACATTTCTCTGCAGATTTAGGGAAAGAATATGAAGGCCCCCCTTTCCTCTTTTGACAGGGTAAGATATGTAATCTCTAAAGTAACTAGATTGTGCTTAGTTCTTGAGTTCTATGGAGTTTCGTATACAAAAAGGATTTTTTGTATAAAATGTTTTTATTATTTTACTCTCCTTTTTGATTCTAGGTATTTTGTTCAGAACTTTTTCTATTTTTTCACCTTTTTTCGCTGGTATCACATGACCTATGGACCAACACTTTATTGGACATTCACCTAATTGGACTTCATTTGAGCTTCATTTGCATTAACCAATCGCCATCATTGCACCTCTTTATATGTTTGTTTGCCTTTCACTTCTGTATGCTTGATAAAGGGGCCAGACCCCGAAACATTGCACTGCTATACCGCAATAAACGTGCAAGGTGTTCCTTGCTTGCATCAGCTCTGTGTGCCTCTGGATTGCTTTACTTCTGCAGGCACACACAGCAGATTTTGACCCAGAAATGTTGGAGTACGCATTTGAGCACTGAAATCTGCTCCATGTGAATGCATCTGGGCTGAAGCAATGGCTCTGGGTGCAGGCATATCAAGAAGCTTTTAGGAGAGTAGAGGTGGATTCTGTGTTTATCCACAGTCCAAGAATCTGACACCTGTGGTACTACCATAAGAACTAAAACTAGGGAAGAAAACATAACTCTTACAAGAGCAGATGAAATATTTTTGGAAAAGTCTAATGTCCTGTATAAAAGATAAAAGCTGACTTACCCATCTGACACTGATACATGTTTCTGGGACTCTGGTTGTGGTCTGAGAAAGGGATGAAATTCGCTACCACACTCAGCATGCTGTGTGGGAAAAGCTCCTGGTGAGTGGTCTCTCCGGGTACAATCTCACCCTCATAAATGGCCACGTTTAAGAAAACCTGGGGCAAACCGATAAGTAAAACCCATGAAAAACAATACACTATGGACAATTACTGCAAAGAAAATGGAACTTACAAAAGATGTTTAGCACATAATACAGGATCAAGCTAGTGTATTACAGGAAATAAAGAGACCTGTGTCTGCAGTGTTACATGATGTTTTATCATTTCCTCACTCCTGCACCCAACCTTATTAAATGGAGTGCACACTTTTTGCTTGATATATCATATAAATGTTCCTTTAGGGGTGAAGTGAATTTTGGATTTTGGATAACCATCTTAAAAGTAAGAAAATGAACTAATATCGATTACAATCACCTGGCTTTATGCACAGGTATATATACATTCTAAACTATTATGAGACCAGTAAGAGTTGGTTTGAAAACTTAACCAACACAATCAAAGAGTGCATTCCAATTAGGCATACCTGTTCCAAAGTGCCAAGCAGTTCCTCTTTACCCAAGGCCAAATTCCTGATGGGACGTACCAACCTGCAAGGGGTGGTGAAAACAAAAAGCCCAGGATACAGACTTGCTTTCCCAGTCATTGGGATAAGGACAATTTCTGTCCATGGAGGCACATTCTTATCATGTTTCACCTGCATTGATACAAAACAAATATAAAAAAGAGAAAAAGCTGGAGGTTGTCTTTTTTGCAATGTGTGTCTCCCTTGTGTTTCCCTATTAGTGTTTATGTCCAGCAAAGAAAAATACCTTATATATTCGAAGTGCATTTACAAGGCCAGGAGCTACGTTATTCTCCACCCAACCCACCATGGCTCCATCTAGCATGACGGGGTAACAGTCTGCAAAAGATTTTCCAGCTGCTCCATCAACAGGAGTCATCCCTGGGGAAACATACAAAGGGCGATCATATAGTGTAGTGTATATTTATTATAAAATAAATCTTTATAAATTTAAATCTGAAAAGATTAGACTATATAATTAAAAAAAATTATACTATCAGTAGGGTTTAATTTGATTTAATTCACATTGTGGCTAAGCAAACAAACTTTTATTCATAAGAACTTGTGAACTACTGGCTTACTTGCATCTGCACAGCAACCAAAGGTATAATAAATATATGGAGTTTGGTATTCTACTGAGCTCAAACATTATGGGACTGGTGTCTATCACAATATATTTCTAGCTTTTCACAGAAGTTCAGATGCCCAAGTCGTACCTAATGAGCAGAGCAACAATGGCAGTGAAGTGTTGTAGGAGGTCTGTGTCACAATCTCACACGCTGCAGTCATGTGATTCATGAGACCACACGGTTCACCATCGGGTGTGTGTACAGGACATAGGAAACCCCAAGACTCTGGCAGAAGGCGACGCACTGAGGTGGTTCTCATCTTGGCGAAAGCCGCACCTCTATGTACACAACGGAAGTGGGAGAGGTAGCGAATGAAGTTTAGCTTATCAGCAACCACTACCAGACCAGAAGACTGTAGCATGCCAAGACCTGCAGGAAAAAGTTGGAATTAAATATTTTTTTAGCATTTCTGTTAGGATGTAGAGCATGGAATGAAGCTGAAACCAGCAAATAAAGCGGTCAGTTGTCTCCAAATGCCGTATCATGCAACGGATTTACAGAAGCTAAAATACAGATACATTTTGACTGTACAGACAAACAGGGGTAAGTTCAACTTTGCGTTAACTTTTACTATGTTATAGAATGTCCAATCCTTAGCAACTTTACAGTTGGTCTTTATTTTTTACTTTTTATAGTCTTTTATTTATTTGCCTTCCTCCTCTGCCTCTTTTTAGCTTTCAAATCGGATTAGTGACCCAGGCAGCCATAATGGTATTGCTCTGTGAATCTAAAATGTTAGTGTTAATAGCACAAACTTGTAAATATAACATGGGATGCTTTTCATCTTTCTTTTCCAGCCACATATACCTACAGACTGTTAATAAGACGGTGACTTTATCTAGAACTCACCAGTTTTAGAGCGAAGATTACCAGTAGCCAGCAGATATTCACACAATTTTGTGAGATCTGATGTTGAAGTCAATATTTTCCCCATGGTTTCAGTAGTTAGATCAACTAATTTATGAGCTCTCTTGTCCAGATTAAGCTTCACTCCTAACAGCCATGACTCCATCTTTTCCTAAAAAAAAAAAAAATAAATTGATACAGTACATCTGCCAGCCCACTCCCTTCCTGATTACAGAATACTCTTAAAGTTCAGTCAACACTTGAGTACTACTACTGCTAGCCTTACAATAAAAAGCAATAAGATTGATTCCAGGGTATCACATACCTTCAAAAACATCAGTAAAAGCTGGCCAGGTGTCAGCACTTCCTGGTACATTAAGCTGTCAGGATTTTCCTCCATGCATCCATCCTTGGCAAATGTGAACAGCTTTTGCGTCATCATACAGAGCATATAAAACTTTTCAACATTGGTTTTAAGATGTATGCAGATGCAATGACTGTAAAGAACGAAACAGTTAATAAACAGAAGTACACAAATTGCCTTGCTTTTTTGCTGCTCCTACTTCCTATTTGTAGGATGCTGCATTTGAACATCAGATACACCCTGAGCTCAACCAGATAGAGACATACCTTTCCAAAAACTTGTATATATATTCTAAAAGCTGATTGGGCAAGTCCATTTCTCTGATACAAATCCATACCTTATAAGGAACTCAGCAGCTTGTTCGTCTGTATACCATTCAGGAAGGTAAAACTTAACCCGGAACCTCTCCCCAAGGTACTTGAGGACGTTTTTCTGATTGTGACACCCTTCCTCCACAACAACCCTCAGCATCTGAGTCATACAGTCTCTGTAGAAGGAATTGTCTTCCTTGCCTTTGATCAATTCAGTGAAAATCTGGTAATCTGAAAATTCAACTAGAGCCTGTTAAGGAAAGGAAAGAGTGAATAAAATGTACATATTTATACATTTATTTATAAAGCGATAGATAAATAAGCAGACTTGTACAATTTTACAGAATAGAAGAGTACACACAGGGAGGACAAGTATAAAAATAAAAAAAAACAACAATCATAGTAATAAATAAGTATATTTGTGCCATGTGCTAAAGGACAAAGTAGGAAGGAGGTCCCTGTCATGTAAATCTTAAAATTCTCTTCAAATCACTACTCTTCTATGCGTAACATTTCAGGAAATTACACCTTATTACAGAGCATATCAATAACTCTCAGATATACATCTTGTTCCAGGCAAGTAACTGGGAAGTTATGAGTGGCTTGATTATTTGTGTTAAAAGTAAAATAAATATTCATTTTATATTTTAAGTGATAGAAATCCTTAAGTGGACAAATATGCCCAGCATTTCTAGGAATTAAATAGTTATGTCCAAGCATTTAATTCCTTGGGTTCCTGCCAGTTAAGTTGCACCTTTGAAGGCACCTGAACACCGGCCACTGTTTCTACCTGTATATCAGACGATTCAGCTCTAACATGTCTGTATTGCAAACAACAATTGTAATTGTTACATCTATGGCCACCTTAAAAGTAAAAATGTTGATATTAAAGATGATTATCTGCAGTATTAGTATAAGACTGACCTTTAATGCAAAGCCCAGTGGAATGAAAAAGAGCTCTTTTTGATAGATGAAATTCACCATAACAGAGCCATTCTCCAGATAGTGCAGATTCATGTTGACCGCAGTATGTTCATCTTGGACACAACGAATTGAAATACCTTAAAAGGGAGAAGAAACACATTTTAACATTGTTAGCATGTAGAAAAAGAGACAATTTTCCCCCCCCATTATCTGCAAGATTTAAAAGGATTTGTTGGCGTCTATAATGGACTAAGTCAGCTATATAGACAGAAATTAGATATATTATATATATATATATATATATATATATATATATATATATATATATATATATATATATATATATATATATATATATATATAATCTGACCAGCTAAAAGCATATGGTTTCAAATGTGGATCTTTTAAAAGTGGTTAAACCGGTGAATGGAGGGACAAATGCAAGCGCTGTGCTGCCTGCCGAGCTGGAAATCTCATGGCAATCATGTTTCTACTGCCACTACTAAGGGAATTATTTATCAAAGGTCTAATTGTTTCCCCCCCTCCAAAAAAAATTAGTTTTTCTACGGTAGTTTCAGTAAAAACAAATTTTTCTGGATAAAAAATAAACTTAAATTTTTTCGAGATTTATGATGCCCCGGAGCTGCAAAAAGTTGAATCTGAAAATACTCCAGCTAAAACCTGTCAAGATCAGAAGTCAATTACAGAGGTCCCTTGAACCATTTGAAGATGTTTTTAGCCTTCACTATTTTCAATGTTTTTTCTGTGGTTTGAGCTCTTTTTTTTTTTTTTTTGCTGATAATTCGATCAATTAGAGTATTCAAGTTTCCCACCCCCCCAATTGCATTCATTCGAGTTGTTTACATTCAAGTTATGTCATAAATAAGCAAACATTCCAGTTGTAAGTTTATTCGAGGTAGAAAAAAATCTCACAAACTCGACTTTGATAAATAACCCCCGAAGAGATCAAAATGCACCAGCACTCCATTAAAACTGGAATAAATTTGCTTTTATAATTGGTTTGATCACTGAAATAAACGGGAAAACGCAAAAGAATATTTACCATACTGAGTGTAACCAGGTCCTCTATTCTTCCACTTGGGACGAATCATGGCAATGGGAAAGTTCCTCCGAGGCATAATAAGCATTCTGATAACCTTCTCTATTCCATTTATAATGAAATATCCTCCCATTTCCTTAAACAAACAGAAATAAGCTAAATATACTACTGTGTCATTAAAGCTAAAAAAAATTACAGACATCATGCCATTTTATAAAGAGATGAGAAAACGGCATGACTAAAATCATACTGATTGCATTACTAGCAAATAAATTAAACTATCACCTCGCCCTCTCCTATTCATATTCTAGTCTCCTATTCAAATCAATTTATGGTTGTTAGGATAAGGTGGACCCTAGCAACAAGATTGCTGAAATTGCAAACTGGAGAGCTGCTGAATAAAAAGCTAAATAATTCAAAAACTATGAATAAAAAATGAAAACCAATTGTAAATTGTCTCAGAATATCACCCTCTGTATTAAACTACAACCCTAGACCATATTCTTTTTTTTTTGCTCAAGTCAAGTTTATTGGGGATCATACACAGTATACAGAGAGTTAAACAGTTTCATGTACACAAACTATTACCTAGAATAATATACATAAAAGTATGCAAACATGATAGAATGGACAGCAGACTTTGAGTTACATCCTTACTCAAAATAGGTTGGGACTATGAGTCGCTGAGGTCAGGCCCCGGACTGGCAATCTGTGGGTTCTGGCAAATGCCAGAGAGCATGGGACCTATAAGGTCCCATAGAAAGTCACTATTTAGTGGGCTGGTGAGGGCTGTTTGGGCCTCTGTGTACCTGAAATGCCAGGGCCTATTTTAATTCTCAGTCCGGACCTGGTGAGGTTACAAACAATCTTGTGTTGTGTCTAGCCATTGCTGCCAGCTTACCCATTTATCCTGGATGTGTCCATTTCTGGTAAGTATAATTTTCTCTTTGTTACACTTGGAAGTAACTGCCTGGTACCAGTGTTCTATTAAAGGGGGAAAGTTGCACTTCCAGTTCAGTGTAATTTGCCGCCTAGCATGGAAGAGGGCATTGGACACTAGCTGCCTATGTGCTACTGGGGTATGTTCCTTAATCACTATACCTAGGAGACACAGACCCAGGTCTGCCGGCAGACTAGTGCCTGCTATCCTAGAAAGGTGCTTCAAAATCTCTGCCCAGTACTTCTGTAAGCCAGAACACTGCCACATAGTGTGTAGAAGTGTGGCTTGTTGGGCTTCACATCTTAGGCATTTGGGAGACAGGGTAAATTTTATTTAGCTTTGCCCTGGTGCAGTACACTTTATGCACCATTTATGTTTGCAGCAGTCTATCGTTATAGTTACATGATACATGCATAGGTGCTTTAAGGGGCTTTCCCCATTGACTATCAGTTATATAGTCTCTTTCCCACACCATTCTGCTTTGAATTGGATTATTTCTGACTAAGGAAACCTGATTTTTTTCTGTAAATTCCAGAGAGGGTTCTGGTTCGGTTTTGGAGGGTAACCAGTAGCGTAGAGACTGCTAGCTTTATAGGTTTTGTCTTATTCTGCCGGAATAGACCACTTCTAATTTGCTGGTAGGTTAGCCACTGCCTATTGGGTATATGGTACCGTGTTTTTAATTCAGCAAAGAATACTGGAGAATCATATCCCCACACATCTGCTATACTCTTTATCCCTTTGCTTAGCCAGCATTTTGGGGGAACTACATGAGCCATATGTGGGAATTTTGCATTGCCCCATAAAGGCATCCGAGGGTCAAGTCATGTGAAGGCCATCAATTCATGAACTTTTTCCAGAGCCCTTCCTTGTGTGAGCAGGATTGTGTTTGGGGATTGCTCTCTAGTGCCTAAAATGATATCCCAGGGGAAGTTAGCTATATGGAGACCTCTGCCCATAGTTTATGCAAGGGTGGATAGTGATTTGGGTGCAGAATAGCAACTAGATGGGTAGAGTTCAGCTGCTAAGTAATCGTGGAGCATGTCAGGAAGGGCCATCCCTCCTTCTCTGACTGGTTTCATAAGGGTTTGAAAACCTAGCCTAGACCTAGATTTTTTGTTAATGGTTTCGAAGATTTTCATAGGTACCCATATGGGGGAAGTGCCATAAAGGGTATAGCAATTTGGGCATAGCTATCATTTTAATTAGCTGTATCCAACCAACTGGGCCCAAGGGTAAAAGTTCCCATACCTTGAATTTATCCATTAACCAGCTTATCTGTTTATCTATGTTTTGCTTAACGTACTGTTGAAGGTCTCTCATTATTTCTACTCCTGAGTAAGTAAATTTATAAACAATGGGCATTACTCCTGCACCATCCTGATTGTCTGTTCCCAGTGGGACCACCAGGAATAAAACCGATTTCGTTGGGCTCACTTTTAGACCTGAGAGCTCTCCAAATTGTCTAGTTATCTCCAGAAGGCGTAGCAAGGAGGGTCCCCTGTCCCCTAAATATACTAGCGTATCATCGGCATATAGTATTTTTTTCCTGCAGGCCCTGGATCCTGAGCCTTGTAATGCCATCTGATTGTCAAACAGCTTGAGCAAAGGGTTCAATTGCCAATGCAAAGGGGACAGGGGGCATCCCTGCCTAGTCCTCCGTGCCAGGGAGAATGGTGAAATTAACTCAGAGTTCACCCTAAGCGAGGCCCGGGGGAGTGATACAGGAATTTAAAGGACCAGTAAGATCAATTTAAAAAAAAATAAAAAATTCGTTAGTATACATTGAAAAAAACAAAACAAAACACCAAGACAAATTAAACTTTAAAAAGTCCTTATTAAGAAATAACTTACCGAAATTCCGCTTGCGTTCCCCTTCAGAAAGCGATCGGGAGACCCATCGTCTGGCGCACGATTTCTCCTCCCTGCCTTCCTTATAGGAGATAGCCAGGGAGGAGAAATTGAGCGCCGCATGATGGATCATCGCCATATCTGAAGTGGAGCAGAAGCAGAGTTTCGGTAAGTTATTTCTTAATAAAGGCTTTGCGATTTTAAAGTTTTAAAGTTTAAAGTGTTTTTTTTTTAAATTTATACTAAGGAATTAAAAAAAAAAAAAAAAAAATCATTTTGATGTTACTGGTCTTTTAACCAGACCCTGGAAAGTTGGACCTATCCCAAAGTGTGAGAGCACCCTCCAGAGATAGGGCCACTCAACTGTGCCGAAGGCTTTTGCTATATCCAAAGCAGCGATGGCTCTTTGACCTTTGTTATCATGCTGGGTAGTAAGATTTATGAACAGCCTTCTAGTGTTAAGTACTACTGTGTTCCCTGGGATAAAAGCAGTTTGGTATGGGCTAACAAGCAAAGTAATAACCTTTCCAAGCCTTCTGGCAAGGATTTTAGCAAATATTTTTACATCGGCTGTCAGGAGGGATATGGGCCTATAGGATTTCCATAATATTTGGTCTTTACTCGGTTTAGTGAGCAAGGCAATTGCTGCTTCGTACATCGAGCCAGGCAACTTTCCCTGCACAAGAGCAGCATTAAAGGTTTCAAGAAGATAAGGGGATAGAGTGGCAACAAGTCTTTTATATATCTCAAGCGGCAACCAGTCTGCACCTGGGGCTTTTCCATTAGGAAAAGATTATATTGCCCCCATTACTTCTTCCTTAATGAAGCTGCTTTCAAGGAAATCTCTATACGGAGAGGGCAATTTGAGAATGTGTAACCCTGCGAGAAATGTGTTAATTTCTGCCAAGGGTCTAGTTATAATGGTTCCACATTGGTATTTTAGGGCGGATATTGTAGTGGTGGATTACTTCATAAGGTAATCTTACATTTAACACTCTCTCTCACTCTCTCTCTTAGTAAACAGTAGATTTCTTTGGGCCTTGTGTCATATACTTGTTGTACTCCTGCTGTTTTAGCTTAAGCACTGCAAGATTTCCCTCCGTAGGGTTTATAGCAGTCTGTTGTTCAGCTGCAACTACCTCTTTTTCTATATTATCTTGCTTCATATAACTTAGTTTTTTTATATGCTGCAATCTCTGCACCCAGCTGCCCTGTAAGGTATGCCTTAAAGGCATCCCACGCGGTCATGGTGTCCGCTGAACCTCTATTAATTTCAGAGAACTCTTGAATGGCAGCTTCAATCGTGGTTTGCATTGTCGAAAATTTGTACCCAGACAGGGATCAGGGACCATCTCGGTACTAGCATTGTACGGTGAAGTTGGATCATTAATTCCAGGGGGAAGTGGTCAGAGATCTCCCTAGGGAGGTGCTGCACGGTTATAGCTATTGACAGCATAGGTTTGTCTATCATGGCATAGTCGATTCTGGATAGGGATATATGCGATTGTGAGAAGCAGGAGTACTTTCTAGCGGTTGGGTGTAAGTACCTCAACATTTCCATCAGTCCTATACCATCACGTAGATTGCTTGATCTGTACACCCCATTTATTGAGACCTGCATTGAGAATCACCCATTGCAATGGTATTTGCGTGTGGGGATTGGGCCATAAATTGTGCTAACGCAACTAAGCAATCCCACTTATAGGGAGGGGGAATATAGACGTTTGCAAGAATTAGTTCCCTGTTATTTACATGACAGTGTACAAAGATATACCTTCCTTTTACATCGGACTTTATTGTGCTTAATAAAAAATAAACTGTCTTGTGTATTTACAGTGATCCTCCTGAAGAGTGGTTTGAGTAGGTGGAGTGGTATGCCCATCCCACCAAAAGCCTTTTAAGAGCCATAACTTTGCCCCGTTAAGTGGGTTTCCTGGAGGAAGGCTAGCATAACATGCTTTTGTTTGAGATAGTCCATAACCAGCCTCCTTTTAATAGGGCAGTTGAGGCCTCTTACATTCCAGCTGATTAATTTAGTAGCCATTTTATCCCTGTTTTGGCACAACAGTTGCGTACAATAAGAACATTACCCCTGCCTAACTTATTCTTGAGCAGTAACGTTAGCAAAACATAACATTCCCATCCGAACATTCCCTCCCTTTCCACCCCTCCTGGGGGAAGAATTATTCCCAAAAAACATCTTGGTGCTTACGGTGGTGGCCTTTAAACGTGGCCCAGTACACGGACCGTGAACAGTTAGTTTTACTGTTGAAAGGGGCTACTACTTCCCCTCTCTCTGGCCCAAGGTTGTAAACCCACAAGAACACCAAACTTCTGTATTAGAAGGCATTATGAGTTTCTGTTGTGGAGCGGGTATTTGCCATCATTATGACACCAATCTTTAAAGGTATGTCAACAGAAAAAAAAAAAAATTAACTGTGAGGTTGCCTAGATTGACTAAGGGTTACCTTTACTGTGCAAGGGCCTCGTGATGGACTGTTGTTACAGTGCTGGTACATTCTGGGTGTCGAGACAGTTATTGGCTTCTTGTGGCAAAGTGACGAAATGTGAGGTCCCGTTCAGCATGATCCACAGGTGGGCTGGGTAAAGCATGGCGTATATCAGCTTCGCTGCTCACATTCTTTTCTTAACATGCACAAACTTGGCGCGCTGACGCTGGACCTCTGCTGAATAGTCAGCGTATATAGAGAATGTTGCCGCTTGGAATTTTAGGTTGTTCTGCTTGTGTGCCATTACAAGGATGGCATCTCTTTCACGAGCGTTTAGCAGCCTAGCTATCAGTGGTGTTCATGGTGGACCAGATCGTGTCTGGATCCTGTGCGCTCTTTCTACTGCGAAGGTGGGGGACAAGTTGGCCCGATTAAACTTTACAGCCAGTCACTCCTCTATAAAATGCTTCGGTTTGGCCTCTTCGTGGGGAAACCCACGAAGCGCAGGTTGTTGCAGTGATGCTGCTGGCTACCAACTGGTGCACCTCTGTTATACGCTCAGGCAACAGTGCATGTATCCTCCAGGCTGCTAACTCGCTGTTCTACTGCTGCCGTCCGCTCCCTCGGATTTTGTAGGTCGTGTTTAATGATCAAGGGATCTAGCTTTATTTCTTCTTAGCGCTGATAAGGCTGGTGCAGGTATCCTTAGATTCTCTGATCTCCTGTAAAATTTCCTGCAGTGTAGGTTCTGTTGTAGGTTGCGCCAAAGGGAAGGCTGCTTGCCGAGGTATGGGCGCCATCTTGTTTGTCCTCGCGGCAAACTTCTCGAGCCTGCTGGCCTGAGGCCCTTTTTTGAGCTGTCATTGGGGCCCTTTTTTTCTTATGCCACATTAATATCCTCTGGGGTAGCTGTTGCCAGTCCGGTTTTGAGAGTGGTCTTAGATCAGATTAATGCTGGCCCAGAGAGAGGAGCACTCACATTAAGTGTCAGGCCACGCCCCCCCAACCCTTGACAATATTCATATGAATGCCACTTCTACAAGCTGCTCGCCGATTCCCACGATAGCAATCTACAGCCCATGTGACTTGAGCTTACATCCCTACACCATACACTATCACAGTCTTTGGTACATTCACTACAGAGTTACATTAAAGCTCTTACCTGCTCTTCCTCATGGTGCTCAAGAAGTTGCTTTGGGTTAAGGTCATACAGGTTGCAAAACTTTGACTTCACCATG
The DNA here is from genome assembly GCF_017654675.1 of Xenopus laevis. Classification (NCBI taxonomy): domain Eukaryota; kingdom Metazoa; phylum Chordata; class Amphibia; order Anura; family Pipidae; genus Xenopus; species Xenopus laevis. The sequence continues at coordinate 38,084,525 of NC_054379.1, read as the reverse complement.
ATCGGAAACTGCCCAAGAGTTTGTTTAATGATGCCTTTCTGCATTCCGTTTAAGGACCAGCTTACATCAGCCTGAGGTAAAATGATCAAAGTTTCATATGAGAAATGACACTCATTTTGGTAATTCTGTATTGTAAAACAGAACCGGGGAAAATAATTTGACCCATTCTAGGAGAAAGTTTGTCCAGAACAACATTTTGAAGGTAAGATATACAGGTGTGGGACCAGTTATCCAGAATGCTCAGGCCTGGGGTTTTCTGGACAATGGATCTTTGCGTTATTTGGATATTAATACCTTAAAGGGGAAGTACATATTTTATAATTAAATTATATTGGAGATAGGTTACTTTTTCATTAAAGAAAGTAAAAATTGGATTTGTTTTGCCTTTACATGCCCTTTATTAAGCCTACTATTAAGCCAACTAAAATATTATTTAAACATTAAATAATCCCAATAGGATTGTTTTGCCACCAATAAGGATTAAAAATATCTGTGTGAATCAAGTACAAGCTACTGTTTTATTATTACAGAGATAAAGAAAATAATTGAAAAAAAAAATTAATTATTGGCTACAATGGAATCTATGGGAGATGGCCTTTACTTAATCTGGAGCTTTCTGGATAACGGGTTTCCAGATAACGGATCCCATACCTGTACCTTATTTATAAGAGAGGTTTAATTTAACATACTCTTCCTTATAATAGGAAAGTAAGGTCACTCAGGTCTATGGAGAATAACTCTGCGGATGCTAAAATGTCTTTAATAGGTAAATATTAAAAAAAAGGGACATTTTGTTTACAAAGTAAGCTATACCCTCTTACTTACAGAAAAAGAAAAATACAGAGAAAATAAAATATAAGTATAAATGTGGTGTGGTTACTCAAGATCCCCACAAACAAGGTGACATAAAAAGTACCATATGGTCTAAATCCAGCTACCGAGTTCCAAGAAGAACTGGCTACAACAGGACTGTACAGGGGCTTTGAGACCCAGCGTCAAGGATCATTAAAATTCCTGAAATGCTCCAAAAGGCTTAAAATATTTCACGTGTGTTGATATGCATACATTTCTTCTCCAGACTTGATAAAATGCCTGGCTGTTACTACAGTAACCTCTAACTCCTATTTTAAGTTACACAGCCCTGGGCTAACATTAACTTTTTAAAGAGCAAGTGTTTGGTAAGAAATGCTTGCCGCTCTATTGAGTAGACAGGATTGGATTTATTTTAATCTTCAGCAAAGGACAGGCTTTTGTTTTTTAAAATCACTACAGGTACAGGTATGGTATAACTTACCGGAAACCCATTATCCAGAACGATACAGATAAGTAAATAACTAATTTTTTTACATGTTTTTCTCTGTAATAAAACAGCATCTTGAACAGGTATGGGATCCATTAACCCATTAAGGGCGAAAGGCCGTCTCCCATAGACTCCATTATAATCAAATAATACAAATTTTTAAAAACGATTTCCTTTTTCTCTGTAATATTAAAACAGTATTTTGTACATGATCCTAGCTAAAATATAATTAATCCTTATTAGAAGCATAACCAGCATATTGGGTTTATTTAATGTTTACATGATTTTCTAGTAGACAAGGTATGAAGTTCTAAATTATGGAAAGACCCGTTATCCGGAAAGCACCAGGTCCCGAGCATTCTGAATAATAGGTCCCATACCTGTATCAGAAAGCTCTGAATTAGGGGTAGACAGTCTCCCATAATTTCATCCAAATAATCCACATTTTTAACAAAATTTCCTTTACCTCTGTAATAGTACTGTAACAGTACCTTGTTCTTGGCTAAAATCATAAACCTTATTGGAGTCAAAACAAGTCTATTGGGGTTATTTAATGTTTAAATGATTTTCTAGTAGACTTAAAATATGAAAATCCAAATAACAGAAATATAATCAGGAGAACACCAGGTCCAGAGCATTCTGGATAACAGGTCCCATACCTATACTTGATTCTAAATAAACTAAACTGATCCATATTAGTGAAAAACGAATCCTATAGGTTTAATGTTTATGAACAGACTTACGGTATGGTGATTTACAAAGGTACAAAATTTGCAGCTAGTAATGTATTAAACCTGGTTTGCAGTTGTTTTTACTAACAGTAACTTTGGAATAAAGCATCATCTAAAAAAAAGCTGGCAGAGATCTACAACTCTCCAATGGGGTCACTGGCCCCACCTAAAAAATAAATGCCTGTTGGGGCAAGGCCAGACGTGGCGTTTTTGCAGCGCGTTTTTAAAAAAAGAACAGCCAGGCGTAAATGCACATAAACTGCACTACCACTGAAACTAATGGAAAAAGCACTATGGCAATTCACACAGGGCGCTTGCAACCTGAAATCCGCCACAGGACGCCAGTAATGGCGGTTTTTTTTAGCAGAAACGCCAATACATAAAGAAACTACCAAATCGATAGATTCTATGGGATCGGCACGTTTGAAACCACACTAAATACGAAGCATAATTTAAATATGGCGTCAAAATTTTCAATGAGAACAATGAGAAGTGCATGTTGGGAAAAGAATCCTACATGCTGAAGAACGCATGTTGACGTTTGCATGTGGTTTCAGTGGTGTGTTTACGCCTGGCTGTTCTTTTTGAAAAACGCCACGTAAAAACTACGCAAAAACGCCACATCTGGCCTTGCCCTTAGCCTACAAATGAATTGTTATTGAAACTTTTTATTACTTGTCTTTCTATTCAGGCTGTCTACTATTCATATTCCAGTCTCTTATTCAAATCAATGCATGGTTGCTAGATAATTTGGTCCCTAGCAACTATATTGTTGAAATTACAACCTGGAGACCTACATAACAAAACACTAAATAATTTAAAAATAATACATCATACTAAAAGTTTATTTAAGGTGAACAACCCCTTTAAGTAAAAAGGAGAAAATGAGATTGTAACAAGGTGTGTTATTGTAATCTGTATCTATGATACTTACAGTCAACTTGCCCCGGTATGTACTTCTTCTTCCTCTGCATTCTGCTGGGTATATCTTTTGCTCTTTGCAGATGCTTCCCTTAGGCACTAGAGGGTGGCTAAGAACTGCGTCCACTATTTGCAGTGCCACCTTGTCATTTCTGTAAGTAAACTCAAGTGGTTTCATAGCCTGGAACAACCAAATGAAAAATAAACTGTCACCTACAATAAACCGATCTCAGGAGTCCATGATATTTATCTCTTGAGGTTTAACGTATTTAAGGGTGAAACAAGACATTGAAAGACCCCAGGAATATTTTGGGCTTTATATTTAAATGAAAAGGACTGGAAAATCACTTTCATATTCCCATTTCTAACACTTTTGACCTGCTGTATCTGTAGTTTTCCATCCATGAACTTATGCAGAAGTGAATACTGAAATGATGCTGGAACAAATCCACTGGCCTAGAATTGATGTGATTAAATATACCCATTTGCTATGGCCAAGGTCGACTGACTACATGAGAAGCTAATTAAAGTGGGGTCGGCCAACCAAATGTCCAGGGGTCAGATGCGTCCCTCCAAGAGACCAACAAACATATTGGAATAAATAACTGGCCATCGCTGACCTAGAGCATAGAGTGGAAGTGCATGAAAAGGAAACAAGCAAATATTACTTTACACAAACTCTGCACTTGTGTTGGTCAATAGTCATTTTTCATTTATTTCACTGTACTGGGCATATTTATGAAAGATGAAAATTAATTGGAGCATTTTCACCAATATAAAAATTTGCCACAACATTGCCAAATGTATAAAATAAGACTACAGCAAGTTTTGCCAAAATAATTTTACTTTGGTGAATAATCTGTTCACTTTGGTGAATGCTCACATCTTTTTGCCAGGTGGTTATCACTCCAGTGAATATTTGCCAATTTGTCAACACCACAAGAATGAATTTTCTCCAACAGAAATTTCTATCCTTAAGATAAACCACTGATCCCCAACCAGTGGCTCACCAGCAACATGTTGTTCGCCAACCACTTTACGGTGGCCTCAAAGCAGGTGCTTATTTTTTGATCCTAGGCTTGGAGGCAAATTTTGATTGCATAAAAACCAGATGTGCTGCCTAGTGATGTGTGGGTCGGGCCGACCTCGCACCTCCGGTTCAAGGGGTTGGCTTGCACTGCCGGTTTCCAACTTCCTTTTTTTATAGACTCGCGCCTTATATAATCGCCCCATTTTTGTGACATCATCGTTGAGGCAGGTCTATAAAAGGAACCCGGAAGTTGCGGGCTGGTTAGGTGGACATCACTAGTGCTGCCAAACATAGCCTCTTTCTGACTGCCAGTCTACATAGGGGCTACCAAATAGTCAATCACAGCCCATAATTGCCCCCCCCCAGGGACTTTTTGATGCTTGTGTTGCTCTCTAACTCTTTTTGTGTTTGAATTTGTCTCAGAGGTATAAAAAAAAAAAAAGAGGACCCAAGAGTCTTCCACCCCAGGGATACCGGGATACCAGGAAAACTCCAGGTGGGCCAAGGTGTCAGTGGGCCCTCATAATAAACCTTTGGCCTATTTCATGGCCATTTCCTATTTCTATGAGAACAAAGTGGCTAAATAGGTGGAATAATAGATTATAGTAAGAAAAGAGACTAGGAGAATAAAGGTTGATTGAGGAGATGAAGAATAATAGTACTGAGAGTAGCCCCTGGTCTAAGGTTCTATGATGGGCCCCTGGTGTCCCAGTCCGACACTGTATCTATTATATACAGACTAGCCCAAACTAACAACTTTAGCGCACTATCCCACACCCCCAGCTGCCTCACCTGCACCGCCAGACTCAGCCCCTCTGTCATTGCTTGGTTGAAGGAGTCGATATGAGCCCGAGTGATCTCCTGCAGAGGAGGGTGCTGACTCTCCCCGGGAATCCCATAGTCGGGACTAGTAAGTTTGGCCAGGCTCGGTTCTCTGAGCAGCGCCTGCCACTTTGCGTCCGTGTCCATCATGCAAGTTGGAAGGGCCACTTAGTTTCCCCTTGGAATACTGAGCACAGCGCCAGGCGTGCAGTCCATGTGCACAGGAAGGGGAGGGCAATACACACACACATGCGGCGCTGCGATCTACTTCCTACTTGAGACGCACTTCCGGGACATGTCACAGCTGTAATGTTGTACTCGCTCTTTAGCCGGGCTGGGCTGGAAGCAGAGAGGTAGCCGCACTTAGGAGCCGCTTCGTGCAGAGCTGTATAAACGCAAGAACGTATGTTGCTGTTATAATGTATGCATTGCTACCAGTGAACCAGAGCGTTCAGCCTTTTAAAACCATTTAATTCTGGCATCTTATGTTAACTTTCAATAGGTAATGAAAGTTGCGCATGTCTATTCCCTGCACTTGATGAGCCTGCAGTGGTGTCAGCAAAGCCAGGCACAATCCCTTGTAAAAGAGCGGTGGGGAGACATTACTTCTTATTTTTAAGGGTTTATAGAGGACATATTGAGCAGCTTCCTATGGCTGTTGACTACAACTACCAGAATTCTTCCAGCTGTAGCTGGCTCACAAAGTTTGTTGGCTACAAGCTGGGTGTCCCATCTATCTATCTATCATCTATCTATCTATCTATCTATCATCTATCTATAATGTATCTATCTATCATCTATCTATAATGTATCTATCTATCATCTATCTATAATGTATCTATCATCTATCATACATCTATTATCTATCTGTCATCTATCTATAATGTATCTATCTATATATCTATCTATCATTCTATCATTCAGCTTCCTATGGCTGTTGACTACAACTACCAGAATTCTTCCAGCTGTAGCTGGCTCACAAAGTTTGTTGGCTACAAGCTGGGTGTCCCATCTATCTATCATCTATCTATCTATCTATCTATCTATCTATCTATCTATCTATCTATCTATCTATCTATCTATCTATCATTCTATTTATCATCTATCTCTCTATCTATCATGTATCTATCTATCTATCTATCTATCATCTATCTATCTATCTATCTATCTATCTATCTATCTATCTATCATGTATCTATTATCTATCTATCATGTATCAATTATCTATCATCTATCTATAATGTATCTATCTATCTATATATCTATCATGTATCTATTATCTATCTATCTATCTATCCATCTATCTATCATCTATCTCTCTATCAATCATGTATCTATCATTTATCTATAATGTATCTATCGTCTATATATAATGTATCTATCTATCTATCTCTCTATCATGTATCTATTATCTATCTATCTATCTATCTATCTATCTATCTATCTCTCAATCTATCCTGTATCTATTATCTAGCTATCATGTATCTATTATCTATCTGTCATCTATCTATAATGTATCTATTATCTATCTAAAGGACTTTTATTATACAGATTTTTGTGTCCGGGTGACAGGTCCACTTTAAAAATAGTTTTTGAAGCATTTGCCCCTAAAAAAACAAATGCTCTGTAAAGGTACAGATTTATTGTTATTATACTTTTTATTACTCTTATTCAAAGCAATGCATGGTTGCTAGGGAAATTTGGACCCTAGCAACCAGATGGCTGAAATTGCAAACTGGAGAGCTGCTGAATAAAAAGCTAAATAACTCAAAAAACACATGTAATAAAAGATGAAAACCAATTGCAAATTGTCTCAGAATATCACTCCCTACATCATACTAAAAGTTATCTCATGGGTGCACAACACCTTTAAGAAGAAAAAAAATCAGTTTTTTTGAAATATTTAAACTACACACGTTTTCAACTTATGATTCTTGCATAATGAATAATTCGATCATAACATGTCTTCTTGTAAGGTTGAAATTCTCTTAATATCTTCTTTTTTCAGATTTTCAGATTACAGAAGCTATATAGAACTTTGTTTTCTTCACTATTTGGCCAGCTTACGTTGGATTCTGCAGAATGGTTCTCAGTGGTATAAAAGCTGTGTTTTTTGACCTAGATAACACATTGATTGATACTTCAGGGGCAGGCAAAAAGGCAATTGAGGAGGTAATTTTTTTCTCATTAATCATGCATTGATTAACACTATTTCAACACCTAATATGTGTTGCATTATCATTAACATGTAATCTTACACAATGAAGACGTAGGAATTATTAGTTGTAGTGTTTTTTATTTCTTTGTATTATGAGGGCCTTTTTTATATATAGGCACTTGTGGGAATGTGCCTAGGGTGCAGGGGTGCTTCGCCAATGAGGCGAGTTGAGGCTGTCGCCTCAGGCGGCAGCGCCCCACTAGGTAAAAAATGCTGCTCCTGGTACTTTAAGAGCAAATTTCCGGGGGAGGGGGGGGCAGCAGCAACTGCTGCTGCCTCAGGCGGCGGAGGGGCCAGGATCGCCCCTGCTAGGGTGAATGCTTTAGGGGTGCAGGCTATGGGAGCCTATTTATAAAAGAATTAAACAAAAAAATTATTTTGCTGCACGATACTTGGCTACATTAGCATCAGAGATGATTTCATGATCAGTGCACAGTACGCCAACTTTACAGCAATGTGCAATTTTAGGGTGAGGGCATCAGACTGAAATCTAGCCCTGTGTATTTGGAGTATTTGGGTTTATATTATGAGATATATGGGGGTTGGTAAGACAACTTTTGCACTCTACAACATCAGACATGTCCCTTAAAATGCACCTCTTCTGTGGTGTGCACTAGTGGTGTGCGGGTCATGTTTTCCCTGACCCACACCCAACACTAACCCGCCCTGCTACGACCCGCGCACGCCCGCACCCGCTTCCGTGGGTCCTTTTATAGACCCGCCCCGCCGATAACGTCACAAAAGGGGCGGGAGGCTATAAAACCGGAAGTCGGATGCCAGCATTTGAAGGTGGCTCAACCTGCACCCGCCCGCCACCCGCGAGGAGCACTGCGAGGTTGACCTGAACCCGCCCGACCCTCGGGTATTGGTTCGGCCCGCACATCACTAGTGTGCACACATTTACCCAATAACTTCAAACAACTTTTAAAGGGGACCCGTCACCCAAAAAAATTATTCAAAATCTTTTTTTATCACATTAGTCAAGCAAAATGAACTTTAATTACACTAAATAACATATTTGAATCTTGTTTCCTTTAGTTTGGGAATTCAAAATTATAGCAAGCAGGCAGGAGCCATTTTGTGGACACTGTTATTACGGCAAGCCTTGCATCATCTCAGAATCTTGTTTGTGCACCAGAATGGGGGACCTGATGTCCATCCCCATGCCCTGGTTACACAATTAAACTATGAAGAGAGTGGGGGAATGTGGGAAAAACAATGACATTTAGGAAGTGCTGAATGGAAAGTGAAAGCAATTGTCTGCCTCGCCTCTATTCCTAGGCATAGAGGAGGGGCAGACAATATTTGATTGACAGCTGAGATTTTTAAATGAGCTTACATCAGCTATGTATGCTTTAATAAAAAATAGAAATTGGATTCATGTTTAATTTGAACATTTTAAAAAGATTGCTTCCCATAACATATCAGCTTCTGCACATCACTTTTCTGCTGACTCATTATCCTGTCACTATTATAACACTGGCAACATTCCTCCAATATCTATATCATTTTAGACCTTGCATAATAATGTTCCCAACAGTATATATTGTAAGCCCCTGCATCAGGGCATTTTTTAACTTACCTATTGGTTTGTTTTTCTTTTATTAAGTATCCTTATGTTGGTGTTTTATAAATAAATGTAATCAAATGAATACAAATAGAGAAGCAAATTTGGGCCATTCTATAAAGTATATAACTTTGTAAAAATTATAGTACAGAACATGAATATGAAGTGAGAATAATGTACATGTTATGCACGTTGCTTGGTGTGGTAAGAATTATTAGTGTAGTATACATTCTGCTAAAGGCCCATATTGATAACACCAAGAACATGGGTTCAGAAAAAGACATATGGGCATGGGATTCAGAAAGAGGCAAGTTAATGGGAACGCTTGCAAAACATAGGCTATTGTCATCATCTCAGGAAGAATAGCTTCCATTAGAAGTAATTTCTGTAGCAGCAACCATTTTCTTTTCACTTAAAAGGCAAATGTAATGCCCTTTGCAGACCTGTGCTGAGAATGGGAATCAGGGTTTCTGAATGATTCGAGTGTATTTTGTTGGCCTTTTTTTATCCAATTTAAGTGAACAGGAAAGTTGCTGCTGGTATGCAGGTGATATAAACATAATAGTCCTCCCATTTTCCGAAGTCGCCCGAAGTTCCCTTGTGAGGCAACTTTAGAAAACTGAAACAATACGTATGCCATCCCACTGGCAATTCACATTCTTGCCAGCGAGAAAGCATTTCAAGGAGATTAGTCGCTCGCAGCTAGGGCCACACTGGGCTGAAATCAGCCTGCTGAAATACAGGGACCGATTTTCGCCCCACCGCATGTGAAGAAACTCAAGACATTTCACTGCAAAATCCGCTGAGTGTTTTTGCACCAGAGCCGACACACATGGTTCCGGATGTGAAAAAAGAAGGAGGCTACTGCACGTGGTAGGGGATGAAATCAGCCTGCGTATTATATCGAGTTGATTTTGGCCCCATGTGGCCCTAGCCTGAGAGAGCCATGGTGTTCAAAGCAGCACCTGTTTACACCCCGAGGGTGTAAAAATGTTGTGGGTATGTTTATGCATTAATAGAGGAGAGGAAAAAGGGAGAGGGCATGAAGTTATTCATTAATAATAATAACAGTAAATGTTTAAAAGCTGTACATGTAGAATTTCAAGGCAGGTATAGCTTCAGCTTGGCAACATGATTTCAGAACAGTTGTTTTAGATGACAGCATATGAAAATGTTGTCAGTTTGGACCACCTTCCAGTAGTGTTTGTTTTGTGCTCTGATGGTACATAATTACAAATGTACAAGTTCCTTTTATTGGTTTGTTTAAAGTATAGGCATATGGCATCCACTGAATTGCACCCTCCCTTATTTTTGAAGAGAAGCTGTACAGGTATGGACAGGGGCGATTCTTGCTATTATGCCGCCTGAGGCGGCCTTTTTTCGCCGCCCCCACCCCTCCCCACGGCACTAACCTTTTCAGCGCCGGAGAGGGCAGGGGCGGTCTGCGACACTTAGTGCAGAGAGCGCAATAGCGCTCTCTGCACTAGAAGAGCCGAATTTCCGGTTTGAAAACCGGAAATTCGGCTCTTGGTTACCAGGAGCGGCATTTTTGCCGCCCCTGGCAACCAGGGGGGCGCTGCCGCCTGAGGCGAGTGTCTCAACTCGCCTCATTGGTGGAGCGCCCCTGGGTATGGAATCCGTTATCTGGAAACCCAATATCCAAAAAACTCAGAATTACAGAAATGCCGTCTCCTTTTGACTCAATTTTATCCAAATAATTCTAAAAATGATTTCCTTTTTATCTGTAATAATAAAACAGTACCTTGTACTTGATCCCACCTAAGATGTAATTAATCCTGATTGGAGGCAAAACCAGCCTATTGGGTTTATTTAATGTTTTCATGATTTCCTAGTAGACTTTTAAGGTATGAAGGTCCAAATTAAGGAAAACTACAGGTCCCGAGCGTTCTGGATAAAAGATTATACCTGTATTACATTTTGTATAATACACAAAAGAACCATGAATATCCTGTAAAATATATCCTTATAATACACAAAAGCCATGAATATCTTGTCAATTATATCCTTATAAACAGTGAGTTCTGATGTCATCTGTCACATGACTCACTGAAACTTGTGTATTATAATAAATAAAGTACCCCCAGTTGCAAAATATGAGGATATTAGGCATCACCTCTGCGTTCCATGACCTGTATGGAACCTTCGGCCTCGTGTTTTATACGGTCATGGAACTCCTCTGTAACTTTTAAAACCCTTATATTTTACAAGAAGGGGCACTTTATTCACTATATAAACAGTGCTTAGTGATGTCACCAATTATTATTGGAGCTTAGTGATGTCGTTTGTCACATGAAATATGCATATTATAACAAATAATGTACCCCCAATGTATATTAGAAGTTACCTTGGAGTTCCGTTACCTGTATAAAAGGTTTATATGGTCATTGAACCCCTTTTCTATGATTCATTCTATCTTAGTTTGGATAAAGTACAAGGTACTATTTTATTATTACAGAGAAAAATCATATTTAAAAATGTTTTATTATGGAGTCTATGGGAGATGGCCTTTCTGTAATTCAGAGCTTTCTGGATAATGGGTTTCCGGATAACGGATCCCATACCTGTATGAATTCAACACACTATAAATACCTCCATTTTTAATGACCTTGCAGCGCAACTATCATGTCCACTTAGAATTTTGAAGTTGCTTCTTACATATACACTGTGAGCTATGTTTTGTTACAGGTGGTGAAAGTACTTACCGAGGAAAACCAATACAAGGAGGATGAAGCTCATATTATATGCAACAAGTTCCAGGCAAAGCTAGGTTGTGAGACTCTGGATTCTTCCAAAATGACCATTGATGATCTTCGTGTTCGGCACTGGGAAGAAGCAATGCTAGAAGTCAGACAGGGAGACCACAAAGAAGTGGCCAGTGACTGCTACACAATGTGGAAAACAAGACGCCTGCAGCTCCTGACAATGTCACAGAGTACTAAAGACATGCTGTGTGAACTAAGAAAATCAACTCGCTTGGTCCTCCTCACTAATGGTGTGCGGCAGGTCCAGAGAGAGAAAATTGAGTCGTGTGGTGCACAACAGTTCTTCGATGCTGTTGTGGTTGGGGGAGAACATGCTGAAGAAAAGCCAGCACCTTCCATTTTCTACCACTGCTGTGACCTCATTGGAGTGTTGCCTGGGGACTGTGTGATGGTCGGGGACAATTTAGATACAGATATCCAAGGTGGACTTAATGCAGGCTTGAAAGCAACCATCTGGATAAATCAAAATCCTTCAATAAATAAAGTCATGCCAACCCCTCACTACACCATAAAATCTGTAATGGAAGTTCCTGATGTCCTCAAAAATGTAAAATAGAATTGTAGATTGTGCGACATATTAGACATATAGAAAGGTGAAGATAATGGAGCACTGATGGCTTTGTAAATGGTGTTTTCAATAATATATTTTACGTGCAGCAAGTTATTTCAACAAAAGCAATGTGACAAACACATCAGGTTTAGGTAACATTACCATGTTTGTGATTTTTTTATTACATTTTGTAATCAACATTCATTAATAATTTTTATAAAAAAAATGCAAAGACTATTACATTATTATTACATAAATGTAATACATAAATTCCAAAACATGATTCTGTGTCCGTATAGTAGCTAAATATAAATATGTAATACATGTGTGATCTAAAAACTAAATTAAACATTCCATTCTCAGAAACCTCTCTAGAGTATTTTTGATGTTTTTTAATGTTGATATGTTAAAGGTATGTAAGTTTAAGCCACGGAAAGACCCAAAGTCACAAAAAGAACTGAACTTAAAATCCTGAAGCCGCAGAAAGACCCGAAGTTATGAAAGGAGCCAAACCTTTTTTTTTTTAAATACTCTCTGGGGCCCCAATTTTTTTTAACTTGTAAGAGGGGGCTCTGGTGCCAACATTTTTTTTTTAAACGGAATCCCTGACAACCAATAATTTTTTAAAAACTTTTATTATTAAAAAAAAAAACTTTTATTGGGGTCCCTGGCGCCAATGTTTTTTTTTTAAAAAAACAACTTTTATGGGGCCTCGTGATTTCTACTGGCGGCCCTGACTGTATATACTGGGAGCTATCCCTCCTCCCTGTCTCCTGACAATGGACAGCAGCATGTTCCACTGGCGTGTCTGTGTGAAATGACAGGATTGCTCGGCAGCAGGACCGCCATCAGAAATCGCAGGGCCCCATACAACAAAGTTTTCCTGGGCCCCCTGGGCTGCGCCCACCACAAGCCCCACCTACAGGTCCGCCCTCCCCACCTTACAGGTCCGCCCCCCATCACACAGTAAAAAAACAAAACAAATATTGTTGGCTAGGGTTCCCACATGTTAATAAAAAATAAAAAGAACATTTGTGGCCAGGGCACCCCCATTAAAAAATATTGGTGGCTAAGACCCCACATGAGACAAAAAAATTGGTGGCCTAAATTGATGGTGATAATATATTTTTTATATGAACACATTTATATGAGGACAGCCTATTCCAATGACGGACAAATGGTTATGTGTCAGAGTGTAAGAAGGGTTCAGTTATATAACATATGTATGTGTTCTCCCATTTTAATCTATAAAAGCTTGTGAAAAGTGGAGTGTCTTTGGCAAAATGCTCGTGGGACACTTCGGTGTAACATGATCATTTTCCCAAGGCAAAACCATTAAAAATTCTTTGTTAAACTCAATAAACCTCATTTTATTTGAAATAGCCTTATCTCGATGTTTTGCCTTCCATATAACGAGGTCATAGCAATAAAATTTCAACATATTTGGTGACTCTCCCGACGTGATAATTTTCTGGACGCTGGACGTCTGAAATTTTCCAGTCGTATTTCTTCAAGTGCCAGTTATCAAGAGGATATACTGATGGTAGTGCAAGCGGTCTATCGCTGAGGTACGAAGTAACTCCCGCTGCGGCAGACTCCATGTGTGGGTATCAATGTTTTTCAATCTGTTCTATTTTGCTCATTGTTTTGTTAAGTGTTTTGTCAATTAGTTCAAATGCCACTCATGATAGGAATATGCTTTTTCCTTACTATTTTTGTCATGTATGTCGTTCCTTATTATGAAGCATTAGACTAATCTGTCAGAGAAACTACACATGCATGTTGGTTGATGAATGAGAAAGAATCCCTGTGTCTTGAGCTGGATGAATGAGGTTGAGACCAACTGGCATCAGCCTAGTGCGTGAATAAGATTTAGAATAACTATAATCTGTATGAAAGTGTCCATGAGGGAATTCGCGGCTCTTTCACAGAGTCTGTTTGTGTTTTAGGATTTTCCCTACGTTTCCTGTTTAGGAGGCGACTCCACAGACTAGGGAATGGAAATCTAGGATCTTCCAGAGGGAATTCTTGTAGTGTGTGAAGTGTGCATCACTTTCCTGTCCATTTGAATTGGCAGATAACAAACGAGAGCCCTAGAAACATCTAGGTGTCCACCATCTGCAACTTCAAATACGTTTTCTTCACAGTTTCATTTTCGGTGTCTATTATCTGATATTAATTATTCCCAATTTTAAAATCCCAACCCTTCTAAATTACAGAGGAAAGTATTACATCATTTTTTACCTGCAGGTGACTCGAGGAGTTTATATGTCTGTTTGTCTCCACTGTTTGTTTTTATAAACAAAACAAATGTTAATAGCTTGCTGCTCAGCTTTTTTGCATTCTTATATTGTTATATAGGTGTATTTCTACAGGTCTGTTAGAGCATATTTTGAATGTAATACTTGTGTGTATGTTAGAAAGAAAAGGACTTGACTTGACTTGACGGAAATATGAATTTGATGTGTGTGTAATGAATACATTTGCTATATTGTTTTTGGTTCTCTTTAATGTTTATATGTTTTAATAGGTACCACTTGTAATATAATATTTGTTCTATGCTTCTGTCACTATTATACTAATATTGTCATTTTGTCTTTGACTATCATGTCACTATTCTTATCTTATCCTTACATTGTCTTCTTTGTTATTTAGTTCTCTTGTGTATTTTCGTTTGTGAATGGGTTTCTCGTGAATAAGGTTAATACACTCCACTTGTCTTTATAACAGAAATATTAGTGTTATCTCTTTAAATGTTCTCTGTTATAGTTTTTGTCTCAAACTAACTTTACTTCTATTTTTTATCTTTATGGGTCAGATTGATAATTCTTTTTAAGTGTATTATGTTTTACTTGTGATCTGAAACAAAACCACTTTCCATATCTAACAATCCTCCTAGATATGCTAGTTGAGTGCCCAAAACATTTTAAGTTTTAAAGCCTTTGTTAAGTGTCACAGTGGAGGGGACAAGACTGCTTTTTCCTGGCCAGAATGCGATAGTTTTCTCTCCTCTCACAACTTGAAAGTCTGCTGTGACAGATAAAGGATTTTATCTGCCGTAAGTGTAAACTACATTTCCCACAATTCTTGGTTGCACAATATTTCAGATGCTTAACTTTTTTCACTGACTCAGTATCTTTTACCTACAGCTAGTATTTTTTTTATAAACTTTATAGTTTCATATGCATCTGTATTTTTTCTGTATCTCCTCAATCTGGATCTTTTCACCAACATGAAGGTAATATTTCATATATTATTATTGTACTGCATTTGCAGTACAAGAGGGGAGTATTATTGTTGTTTGTATTTTTAAGCTTCAGTTTATAAAAATGCAGCTTATGTGCTTGTGCCGCTGCTATAGAAAAAATCTCCAGTATTATTGCACTTGTGTATCTTGCATCACAAGTCTGCAAGTGTAAGAAAATGCAGAAGTGACTTAATGGATTTATAGTTAATTTCATCTGATAAATAGTAATTTCACTACGAAATTTGTAGAAATAAATGATGCTACTAAAATGGGTCTATGTCATTCTCATTAGGCCTAAATATATAAAAATGTTATTAAATGTTTTTTCCTACTTATGATTAATTAAAAAATTGTCTTGTTATAAGAAGGAACAGTACAGGTTGTAGTTGACAGTTTATACAATTACATTTTCAATTCTGTTACAAATTTTGCAAATTACACTGATACTAAGTGGAGTTGTGTCTTTGTACCATCCCACTTCCAACAACACAATTACTGGCAGCATTTGGTTGGATTTACTCCCAGCTGTCCTGTCAATTCTCTTCAACAATCCTATCAGGTGTTGTGGACTTTCTTCATTTGAATTAACCACAAGAAAACAAATGTCCTTCACTCATATCATAAATATACAACCACTTCTCATAATGGACAGTTCATACAGTGGTTTCATTAGAGTTCTTTAGCTAGTACACTAGATTACTCAAGTCAGTATTACCAGAACACCAGATATTGTCACATTGTCTCTTTGTTTCAAGGTTGGTGATCTGAGCAAAACTCCATCAGTAGCTGTTGAGATTATTCACTATATTCCAATCCATTCTATTCCAAATAGAACAGCTATCATTGATCACACCACTCATTGAAGGAAACTCTACATACATACAAAGAGCCATTTCAAAAGTTTGCCATTCATATCTGTGATGCCTTTACATCTTTTGCATATGCTAATATCGGATCTATGGACTGATTATGAACTCTTAAAAACTGTACAGAGACTGCTGCATTAACTGAATACAAGTGACTGCTGAATATTACTTCATATGTCTATCCACCGCCATGATGTCTCTCTGATTGGACTATCCCCTATAATGAACTGATGGACTGATATTGAAATGGGTTAATTTTAAGTTTTAGATTCATACAGTATTGAATGTGATATAGTTAAATTGTGTGAAATTGACAAAAAAATGGGAATTGATAATGTAACATTTTCTCTGTATGTTTAGTTATAGATTAGTTATGAAAACAACAAAGGTAAAATTGTATTTGTTTAAAAAAGGTTTTAGAAGAAAAGTTTCCTGTAATTACTCAATTGTATTATTGCCCCAGGTCCTCAGCTCTATATGTAGCTGGTTGTGTGTAAACGGCACTGACATAAACAAAATGATAGACCCCATAATAATAGAACTTTGTCATGTGCTAATATTAGTATTGAATAGAGTCTAGATTCCAAGACTAGCCCCACCCATAATGTTAAGATCTATAAATCTATCACCGTCATAAACATAGAGGTTGTCTAAATAAATAGATAATAGGTAAAGTTTATTGCGGGTTAAACAACTCCATTTCAAGTTTTGTTAAGTCTATCCATGTCATCTTAGCATTAATACTTGGTCTATATTTCTCTGTTAGAATTCTGCTTTGTGCTATAATTAGAAAAAAATAATAATTTTATCTTAAAAGAATAATTTTTACTTTAAAGATGCAATATGTTCAGTATTATTTAATTCATTTTTGCTTAGTTATGTTTTTATGCATATGCAATGTTTTCTTTCAAACGTATATGTTTTTGCATATATTTTCTTTAAGCCTTATATAACATGATAGCATATATATATCCACATTCAAATATTTTTGTGAGGTTTCCTGTTGCCAACTATATCTCAGCCAAGTTACTTCCTCAAAACAGGATTTACTTTTAGACCCTTTAGCCTCCTGTTTTTCTTATCTGATCTCAGTTTGAAGTTTTCACTTCTGTGACTGGTGCTGTCATGATGTTTAACTGTAACACACAAGACCACTGTTTTCATTATGACAAACCCTCCCTTGTTCTCAGGGTTCCTCTCAGTACCCTTAAAATGCTAACGACAGGGTAATATGAAACGCATTTCTGCGTTTCAAGAGAGGATATGATAATATATTTTTTATATGAACACATTTATATGAGGACAGCCTATTCCAATGACGGACAAATGGTTATGTGTCAGAGTGTAAGAATAATAAAGTCTAATAACAAATGCCCCTATCATTCTGACTCAGCAATAACCACATGCCCAAGGCAGGAAAGGTGAAGGGATGGGTGATGTTCCCCCATTTATTTATTCTCTTATTAATGACACCCAGTGATGAGAGGTCACTTTGTAAGTTACTGACAGAATTCAGAGTGTCAGCAGATACTAGATGAGGCCCCTTTTTACAGAAGTGTTTTCTTCATTTGCTGATTCCTCCCTGTGTCTGCTTTTAACAGATAAAGAACTGCAAGGCTCAGGGACAGTTGTAAGCGGGAAACTATTTTCAGTGCGATATCTGTAGCTAAGAACATCAGTCCTCTTCCAACATTTTGGGAGGGTTCAAGTTATATAACATATACGTGTTCTCCCATTTTAATCTATAAAAGCTTGTGAAAAGTGGAGTGTCTTTGGCAAAATGCTCGTGGGACACTTCGGTGTAACATGATCATTTTCCCAAGGCAAAACCATTAAAAATTCTTTGTTAAACTCAATAAACCTCATTTTATTTGAAATAGCCTTATCTCGATGTTTTGCCTTCCATATAACGAGGTCATAGCAATAAAATTTCAACAATGGCCGGGCCCGGCTAACCAAGTGGCGTGGCCCCTTTACCCTCGGGGCCCCCTACAACTCTCCCCCATGTCCCTCCCTGATGGCGGCCCTGCTCGGCAGCACATAGAGAAGGAAATCTATATGACTAGCACATAACAGATACTTCAGCTCACTGTCGCCCCGCCCATTGCTCCCTGAACCGGTGTCCCCGCCTCCTGCCGGTGGGAGGGGCTTGCAGCTGCTTGCTTGTGGGATGTGAGCTCTTGAATGTGTTTCCCTGCTGCTGTGCGTGTCCCTCCATATGAGATGAGGAGCTGCAGCTGCTTCCTGGGATCAGATTAGATGTGACACATCGGTGCAGGAACTGACAGCCTGACTGGGGCACCGCATGAGGCAAAGCTGCGTGATGCTGACACTGTAACATGCTGGGGACTGTGTATATGGGAAGCGCCGGTAGTACGAGTGATTGATCCCAGCCCATGTCCCGGTGCATTAAACAATAGAGGAATCATGTACACGTTCGTGGTGAGGGATGAGAACAGCACTGTCTATGCTGAAGTGGCTAAAATCCTCCTCGCGAGTGGCCAATGGAAGAGGCTGAAAAGGGACAACCCGAGGTTTAACCTGATGCTGGGCGAGAGGAACAGGCTGCCTTTTGGGAGGCTGGGTAAGACTCACTGCCCATATGCCACAAACTGCTGCTGCTGCTGCCTTTTGTCAGGAGAAAGGGAGGGGCTAGTGCTTTATAGCTGTGCAGGGAAGCCAACAACCAAACTAAGTACAACTTACTGGCTCCATCACTAATTCCATTGTAGCCCCTCCCCCAAACATTGTGACTAAGAAATAGTTATTAAATTCACTCAGTGTCCCCTGTAACTATAGTGTCCAGCAGAAGCAGCAGCAGCAGGGTCTCCTTCCTCCTCTAAAGTTACGCCCCACATTCTGTAGGAGGACTGAGCTGCAATTGGGTGTTGCCTATATTGCACCAGGGCTGGGGTCTGGATGAGCAAAACTGCAGCCTTTTAATTGTCATCTCTGTGGTACTGCCCTCTCTCTCTCTCTCAGAAAATGCCCATTCATAGGTCCTGCTACGGGCTGGAATATTTTGTGCCATTGTTCTAATTATTTTTAAGGAATGTTGCCTTTATTTTCACTAAACTCCAAGGAATAAATATTATATTACAGAAATGATGTATCTTCTAAGATCTCGGATGCTCCAGCTGTTAAGGAACTACGACTTCCAGCAACTGTATTGCACTCTTCATTAGACTTTCTTCTATTTAAATGGGGTTGTTTACCTTTAAATTAACTGTTAGTTCAACGTAGAGAGTGATATTCTGAGACACTTTGCATTTGGTTCTCATTTTTAATTATTTGTGGGTTTTGAGTTACTTATCTTTTTACTCAGCAGCTCTCCAGTTTCAGCAATCTGGTTGCTAGGGTCCAAATTACCTTATAGACAAATTAGGGATACACCAAATCCACTATTTTGGATTAGGCCGAACCCTAAAATCCTTTGGGAAAGATTTGGACGAATACCAAACTAAATCTGAACCCTAATTTGCATATGCAAATTAGGGGTGGGAAGGGGAAAACATTTTTTACTTCCTTGTTTTCTGACAAAAAGTCATATGCAACTTCAGATTCGGTTCGGCCGGGCAGAAGGACTCAGCCGAAACCGAATCCTGCTGAGAAAGGCCGAATCCCGAACTGAATCCTGGATTCGGGGCATCCCTAAGACAAATACAAGAGTCCTCTGTTCTCAACCCATTATCAATATATTTAAAGCTGGCCATACATGTAATGATTTTTAAAAGATCCAATTGTTATCGTGAGACCATGATTATCTCGAAATGATCGTTTAAATGTACGATGTGTCCATCAACTAAAAAGACCATTTCAGGCGATATTGCCAGCAAAACTGAAGAGTAGCTGCCTGCTTGGCCCTGCAAACATAGATAGATTGCACTGGGAATGATAAAGATTTTTAAACCTGGCCGATCAATTTTCTGACAGATGTCGGCGGAAAAATCGTAAGATGTACGATCATTTGAATCCCACTAACCCAGGGGTGTCGAAACTTTTTGCAATGAGGGCCAGATTTAGTGAGGTGAAAATGTGTAAGGGCTGACCATTCAGCCTGACATCCATTCCAAGGTAGCTAGCTTGTGATCAGGATTATTCACTCCTGAAGATGGATGCGTACACGGCGTTTAGGATGTGGAGAAGGGAAGTATGTTTGGACTTATTCTCCGCGCCTTATTTAGACAAGGAATCGCATAACCATAGCAGTAGTATTTCGGCACATGATTAGTGAAATGATCTGCCCTTGGTCTATACTGTTGCCTGTGTGCTGAAGGTGTTAGCAATAGACACGTACTGGCACATAGTGATGGACCGCTCTCGCATACGTCTTTAGTTCACTGTACTGGCACGTCACGTCTACTGCACCTTCAGAAGTATGTGAGAGCGGCCCGTACGTGTCTATTGCTAACACCTTCAGCACACAGGCAGCAGTATAGATGATCATTTCATTAATCATGTGCCCAAATATTACTGCTACAGCTACGTGATTCCTGATTGCACTGTGCTGGGGGGCCTCATTATTATTAATTTCATGATGGAGGCTGAGGGCCGGTGTAAATTTGAAAATGGGCCGCAATTTGCCCGCAAGCCAGACTTTGGACATGCCTGCACTAACTGCACGATAATTTGACGGATTGGTCGGACTGCGCTGAAATCGGTCTTTCACCAAAGAAGAATTGTCGCGTCTATGGGGACTGTAAGACATTGAGACATTTTGTGCATACTAGAGATGCACCGAATCCAGGATTCGGTTCGTGATTCGGCCAGGATTCGGCCTTTTTCAGCAGGATTCGAATTCGCGCGAATCCTTCCGGTAGGCCGATCCGAATCCTAATTTGCATATGCAAATTAGGGACGGGGAGGGAAATAGCGTGACTTTTTGTCACAAAACAAGGAAGTAAAAAATGTTTTCCCCTTCCCACCCCTAATTTGCATATGCAAATTAGGATTCGGTTCAGTATTCGGCTGAATCTCTCGAAGGATTCGGGGGTTCGGCCAAATCCAAAATAGTGGATTCGGTGCATCCCTAGTGCATACAGCTACTAAAAAAATGCCTTACCCTTTAAACAAAACAGGCATTGTTTGTCCATATATTGCAATATATTTAAGATGGCCAACTACGTCAAAGTCATCCCATATCTGGCCAGTCCTACGCTCTAATTGCATCTGATTCATTAAGAATTCTATTGCTTCATTATACACAGGGACTACGTTTTACTTGCAACTTACTTGCTGCTTTCAAAGTATAACTCCCAAACTTGGTTGCCCTTTTACTAGCCACTAGTGGGATCACCTGACTATAGCTGGGAAGGGTGGGGGCTACAACAAGGCATTTTTAGTAGCTGTATGCACAAAATGTCTCTATAAATATATTGATAATGGGTTGAGTGCAGAGGACTCTTGTATTTGTATATGTATTTTGTGGTCACAGCCTCATTGAAACCCCTACTAATGGTTTTAAAAATTTGTAGTGAGCACAACTTTCCCTTGTTTGTTATAGTCCAAATTACCATAGCCTACGTACATAAGAGGCTAGAATATGAGTAGGTGAGGGCCTGAATAGAGAGACGAGTAATAGAAATACATTTGTAGCCTTACAGAGCATTTGTTTTTTTAGATGGGGTCAGTGGCCCCCATGTGAAAGCTAGAAACAGTCAGAAAAGAAAAAGAAGGCAAATATTTAAAAAAAAACTATAAAAAAATCATCAGTTCTACTAAACATTGTGTGTTTTTTTATTTCTTTTTAAAGCCCTAGCCACCAATGTATTATTTTAATACTTTACAGGCCCCTGCCACAAATGTTTTTTTTTTTTTTTTTTAAATACTCTCTGGGGCCCCAATTTTTTTTAACTCTTAAGAGGGGGCCCTGGTGCCAACATTTTTTTTAACTCAATCCCTGACCACCAATGATTTTTTTAAAAACTTTTATTGGGGTCCCTGGGGCCAATGTTTTAAAAAAAAAATAAAACTTTTATGGGGCCCCTTGATTTCTAATGGCGGCCCTGTCTGTATATACTGGGATCTTTCCCTCCTCCCTGTCTCCTGACAATAGACAGCAGCATGTTCCACTAGCGTGTCTGTGTGAAATGACAGGATTGCTCGGCAGCACATAGAGAAGGAAATCTATGTGACTAGCTCATAACAGATACTTCAGCTCACTGTCGCCCCTCCCATTGCTCCCTGACCCGATGTCCCCGCCTCCTGCCGGTGGGAGGGGCTTGCCGCTGCTTGCTTGTGGGATGTGAGCTCTTGAATGTGTTTCCCTGCTGCTGTGCGTGTCCCTCCATATGAGATGAGGAGCTGCAGCTGCTTCCTGGGATCAGATTAGATAGATGTGACACATCGGTGCAGGAACTGACAGCCTGACTGGGGCACCGCATGAGGCAAAGCTGCGTGATGCTGACACTGTAACATGCTGGGGACTGTGTATATGGGAAGCGCCAGTAGTACGAGTGATTGATCCCAGCCCATGTCCCGGTGCATTAAACAATAGAGGAATCATGTACACGTTCGTAGTGAGGGATGAGAACAGCACTGTCTATGCTGAAGTGGCTAAAATCCTCCTCGCGAGTGGCCAATGGAAGAGGCTGAAAAGGGACAACCCGAGGTTTAACCTGATGCTGGGCGAGAGGAACAGGCTGCCTTTTGGGAGGCTGGGTAAGACTCACTGTCCATATGCCACAAACTGCTGCTGCTGCCTTTTGTCAGGAGAAAGGGAGGGGCTAGTGCTTTATAGCTGTGCAGGGAAGCCAACAACCAAACTAAGTACAACTTACTGGCTCCATCACTAATTCCATTGTAGCCCCCTCCCCCAAACATTGTGACTAAGAAATAGTTATTAAATTCACTCAGTGTCCCCTGTAACTATAGTGTCCAGCAGAAGCAGCAGCAGCAGGGTCTCCTTCCTCCTCTAAAGTTACGCCCCACATTCTGTAGGAGGACTGAGCTGCAATTGGGTGTTGCCTATATTGCACCAGGGCTGGGGTCTGGATGAGCAAAACTGCAGCCTTTTAATTGTCATCTCTGTGGTACTGCCCTCTCTCTCTCTCTCTCTCTCAGAAAATGCCCATTCATAGGTCCTGCTACGGGCTGGAATATTTTGTGCCATTGTTCTAATTATTTTTAAGGAACGTTGCCTTTATTTTCACTAAACTCCAAGGAATAAATATTATATTACAGAAATGATGTATCTTCTAAGATCTCAGATGCTCCAGCTGTTAAGGAACTACGACTCCCAGCAACTGTATTGCACTCTTCATTAGGCTTTCTTCTATTTAAATGGGGTTGTTTACCTTTAAATTATCTTTTAGTACAACGTAGAGAGTGATATTCTGAGACACGTTGCATTTGGTTCTCATTTTCTAATTATTTGTGGGTTTTGAGTTATTTTAGCTTTTTACTCAGCAGCTCTCCAGTTTCAGCAATCTGGTTTCTAGGGTCCAAATGACCTTATAGACAAATACAAGAGTCCTCTACACTAAACCCATTATCAATATATTTAAAGCTGGCTATAGATGTAAAGATTTTTAAAAGATCCAATCGTTATCGTGAGACCACAATTATCTCAAAATTATTTTTTAAATGTACGATGTGTCCATCAACTAAAAAGACCATTTCAGGCGATATTGCCAGCAAAACTGAAGAGTAGCTGCCTGCTTAGCCCTGCAAACATAGATAGATTGCACTGGGACCGATAAAGATTTTTAAACCTGGCCGTTCAATTTTCTGACAGATGTTGGCCGAAAAATTGTAAGGTCCTGTATGAAAATTAGGGACGGGGAGGGAAATCGCGTGACTTTTTGTCCCAAAACAAGGAAGTAAAAAAATTTTTCCCCTTCCCACCTCTAATTTGCATGTACAAATTAGGATTTGGTTCGGCCGAATCTCTCGCGAAGGATTCGGGGGTTTGGCCGAATCCAAAATAGTGGATTCGGTGCATCCCTAGTGTATACAGCTACTAAAAAAATGCCTTACCCTTTAAACAAAACAGGCATTGTTTGTCCATATATTGCAATATATTTAATCTGGCGAACTACGTCAAAGTCATCCCATATCTGGCCAGTCCTACACTCAAATTGCATCTGATTCATTAAGAATTCTATTGCTTCATTATACACAGGGACTATGTTTTACCTGCAACTTACTTGCTGCTTTCAAAGTAAAACTCCTAAACTTGGTTGCCTTTTTATTAGCCACTAGTGGGATCACCTGACTATAGCTGGGAAGGGTGGGAGCTACAACAAGGCATTTTAAGTAGCTGTATGCACAAAATGTCTAAGTGTCTTAAATATATTGATAATGGGTTGAGTGCAGAGGACTCTTGTATTTGTATATGTATTTTGTGGTCACAGCCTCATTGAACCCCCTACTAATGGTTTTAAAAATTTGTAGTGAGCATAACTTTCCCTTGTTTGTTATAGTCCAAATTACCATAGCCTACGTACATAAGAGGCTAGAATATGAGTAGGTGAGGGCCTGACTAGAGAGACGAGTAATAGAAATACATTTGTAGCCTTACAGAGCATTTGTTTTTTTAGATGGGGTCAGTGGCCCCCATGTGAAAGCTAGAAAGAGTCAGATAAGAAAAAGAAGGCAAATATTTAAAAAAAAACAAAAAACTATAAAAAAAAAATCATGAAGACATGAAGACCAGTTGAATAGTTGCTTAGAATTTGCCATTCTATAACGTGCTTAGGTGATAGGTGAACCACCTCTTTAATGATAATTAATTTTGCTTTCTAGAAATATTCCATATAGACAACTGGGAACCCATTACCGATCCTAATTATATCTTAGTTTGGATCAAGTACACGGTACTGTTTAATTATTACAGATAAAACGGAGTCGGTGGGAGATGGCCTTTCCATAATTCCGAACAGATAGCAGATCCCATACCTGTAGTTATACCACAGAAAATTTGAATAATGCCTGTAAGATGCAGACATGCCATAACCTTCCAAGAAATGGAAAAGCAGCAAAAGCCTTCTGTGCTGCTTTTTAGCAGGGGACCTTTTTACCCATAATGTGGATCACTGTACCAGAGGCCACCCCTTTAGACTAGAAGAAAAGAACTTTCATTTGAAGCAACGTAGGGGGTTCTTCACAGTGAGGACAGTGAGGTTGTGGAATGCACTGCCGGGTGATGTTGTGATGGCTGATTCAGTTAATGACTTTAAGAATGGCTTGGATGATTTTTTGGACAGACATTTTATCAAAGACTATTGTGATACTAAGCTCTATAGTTAGTATAGGTATGGGTATATAGAATTTATGTAAAAGTAGGGAGGGGATGCTGGGTTTTCATTTGGAGGGGTTGAACTTGATGGATTTGTTTTTTTCAACCCAATTTAACTATGTAACTACTATGTACAGCAAAATTTAAACTTGTGGTTCACCTTTCCGTTAACTTTCAGTATGTTATAGAATGGACAATTCTATACAACGTTTCAGTTGGTGTTCATTATGTATTTTTTTTATATATTTTTTAATTATTTGCATTCTTTTGACTCATTCCAAGTTTCAAATAGGGGCCAGTATGCAACAAGAAATTAGAGTGCTCTTACCCATACAGTTTGATAAACATCCGGTGTGATGGTAGGTGCTTGCTTATAGGTCTGTAGCCTGCAACTGGAGACATGTTTGTAGTCAGACTGAAAAATTTAGCGGCACACTAGTAGTTGTAGTCAAAAAGTGAAGAATGTATTTAGCCCTCCAAAATGTAAGGCAGGCGACATTTCGAACCCCACTCAATCAATGACATCACATTATCAACTCCCTTTTTTCCATCTCAATAAAAAGTTCACATTTAGGATGGGCGAATTTTTTCGCCTTGTTTCGGCACGGAAATGACACCCATAGACTTGTATGGCGTTGTGCATCAAAAAAAAAATGATGCACTATATATATATATATATATATATATATATATATATATATATATATATATATATATATATATATATATATATATATATATATATATATATATATATATAGATATAGATATAGTCCGTAACGCTACTGCACACACTTAAAAAGGAGATAATGCCCTGGTGCTAACAGAAGTATTATATAGAATTTACAAATTATATATATATTTTTATAGTATATATATAGTTTTCTGAGTGCACCTATCCAGTAGTTTGTTTATATATATAAAGTTTAAAAATTAATTCATTAAATTAATAGCAGATAATGAACTAAGTATTAATTAATTCTGTGGTTAAGATCAATTGCCTAAGTTGATTTGTATATAATTAAATTCTATTCATCATGTATCTTATCACTATAAGTAATCATTGATCAATCGACTTTTTAAGAAAAATTTTGGGTAAGTACGGGGTACCTTTTCTCTTTATTATAAGAATATATGCTACTTTTTATTACTTATCTTTCATTTCAAGTCCTCTCCTATTCATATTCCAGTCCCTTATTCAGGTTAGTGCATGGTTGCTAGGGTAATTGGAGCAACCAGACCTCTGAAATTGCAAACTGGAGAGCTGCTGAATAAAAAAGCTAAATAATAAAAAATGCGAATTGCAAATTGTCTCAGACTATCACTCTCTACATGATTATAAAAGTTAACTTTAAGGTGAGCAACCCCTTTAACATTGAACATTAAATGCCTTTCTATCTCTTTCTGGTTGGCATCCTGTTCTACTGCATCTGCATTCCCATATATAAAAGAACAGATTAAAGGGAGCATGTACAGTGCCATATACAACAGCACTATGATTAGTGTTAATACTACAGGTACATTTCAGTCCTGAAAATGGGAGAAGATGCCCAGATTGGCAAAACAAATTATCCCTTGATGCCAAAACTGTGGGGCTGTCTCTTTTAGGGGGGGTTATATTATTGTCATGGAGACCAAGTGTGAAGGCCAGTTTGGGTGAAATTTTGAGGTCATTCCTATTTGTTCTCCTAGAAGCCCACCTTCAATGTTTAAAAAATAGTTAGATTTGGGGGTGAACACTTATTTGTGACCCTACATATTTTGAGAGCGTGACTAAATGGCTTGTACATATGCATTTCGCATATGTAAGCATCTCTTGTGCCTTTTCAGTTGAGCTCTACTTTATACTCATATAATTAATTTGATTTAATTTTTAATTTGATTTGTGATCTGGCCCAAGGGTTAGTGTTCAATCAGTAATACCAACTCACATGCTCCCTATATGGGCACATAAGGGACATTGCTTTTGCTAAGCCCTAAAGGGTTTAATTTCTGTTTTATTTCTCCATAGGTCATGAGCCCGGCCTAGTACAACTGGTGAATTACTACCGGGGTGCTGATAAGCTTTGTCGTAAAGCCTCCTTGGTAAAGTAAGTGCTGGCTATCTGATTTTCGTTGTATTCTCTCATTTTCCCCTGAGCCAATTCCATTTGCCTTTGACCAGGCCATTTCAAGCAGTTGTTGAGAAGCTAGTTTAGGGGTTGTTGCAAATTATCAAGCAGAAAATTAGGTTGGCCTGTAATATAAGCTGATGCTACAGGGCTGATTATTAAATTCTGATGCTAGTTGCACTGGTTTCTGAGCTGCCATGTACTAATTATCTGTATCAATTACTAATCAGCCTCATATTGTAACATTTATGTTATGTGTGTACTGTATATGAGTTGGTCCCTAAGCTCAGTAAGTGACAGCAGCACAGAGCATGTGCAGTGAATCAGCATAAAAGAAGATGGGGAGCTACTGGGGCATCTTTGGAGACACAGATCTTTACTGCTAAAGGACTGTGGTTGCCTTGGGCTGGTACAGAAGCACAAAACATAATGTACAACATTTCTAGCTACTTCTTTAGTTAAGCTTTAGTTCTCCTTTAAGGGATGCGTTCTTATTGCATGACCTGCTTTCTGTGTTAAGGTGGCCATAGACGTAACAATTACGATCTTTCTTGGAAAAGATCTTTGCAAGAAAGATCGTTCGTTTCAACACATACGTGTAGAGCTGAATCGTCAGATATACAGGTAGATATACAGGTAGCGACAATAGAATTCTACTTGTATCTGACGATTCAGCACTAACAATGGCCGATGTTTGGGTGCCTTCAAAGGCACCCGATCAATATTTTCCGTCCAGCCCGATCGAAGAGCCGACCGTCTTCTGCAGATATCCGTCGTCTCTTTTACCACCATACATGCACTGAATATCGTACGAAATTAGTTTTGTACGATATTATCTGTGCTTCTATGGCCATCTTTAGGGAGCTGCTATCTGGTTACCTTCCCATTGTTCTGTTGTTAGGCTGCTAGGGGGGGGGAAAGGGAGGGGGCTGATATCACTACAATTTTCAGTAAAGAGTGACTGTAGTTTATTAGAGCACAAGTCACATGACTGGGGACTCCTGGGAAACTGACAATATGTCTAGCCATATGTCAGATTTTAAAATTAAATATCACAATAGTCTTTGATATTATGTCTGTCCAAGAAATCATCCAAGCCATTCTTAAAGTCATTAACTGAATCAGCCATCACAACATCACCCGGCAGTGCATTCCACATCCTCACTATCCTGACTGTGAAGAACCCCCTACGTTTCTTCAAATGAAAGTTCTTTTCTTCTAGTCTAAAGGGGTGGCCTCTGGTACAGTGATCCACCTTATGGGTAAAAAGGTCCCCTGCTAAAAAGCAGCACAGTAGGCTTTTGCTGCTTTTCCATTTCTTGGAAGGTTATGGCATGTCTGCATCTTACAGGCACTATTAACTGATGCGTTTTGAAAAAAACAAAATTTACCCATGAAAGTATCCCTTTAGCTGCCCATTGTGCTCTTGATAGGCTGCTGAGGAGGGGAAGGGAAAGCAGGTTATCATGCCAACTTGCAGCGCAGTAGTAAAGAGTTACTGAAGTTTATCAGAGCTACGTGGCTGAGAGCACTTGGGAAAGTAAGGCTAGTGCCACACCATACAGAACCCCCACTGCTGCTCCTCTTCTGCTTCACTGCCTGTACCCAGAAATAGTACCTCAGATCTGGTGCAGGCAGACGCAGCGGATTCCTGCACTTAAAGGACCAGTAACATCAAAAACATTTTTTTAAAAATTAGTTAGTATACATCAAAAAATAAACACCAACACAAATTAAACTTTTAAATAGCAAAGCCTTTATTAAAAAATAACTTACTGAAACTCTACTTCCGCTTCTGTTCAGAAAAGGCGAAACAGCGACATCCATCCTGCAGCAGTTGATTTCTTCTCCCTCGCTCTCTCTCCTGGCCGCCCTATGTCTAGCGCATGTATTGTCAGACTGACACAGCACGAAACCGCTATGACACTTCTAATAATGGTACGTTCCCAAGTCCCGTCGCAGCAAAAAGTTGTAGAAAAGGTAGAGTAGCTCGGACCATTAGCACTGGGCTCATATGCTGGGTTCCACGTAGGGAGGTGCTGGTCTGCTATTGCAATACCACCTCACAGAATCAGACGCATGCATCTGCCAAGCCGCCCCCTTGCTCAGTCAAACTCTTACCTCTGCTTGTTTTCTGGCGCCGTATTCAGGGCTGAGCAGGTTACCCAAGAGCAAGTAGAACTGTTGCTGCTCGGCCAAATTGCTGCTGCTCCAGAAACAGAGGGAGAGAGGGAGTGCGAATGAGCAAGTCCCGGAAAGCTGCCTGGGAGGGACGAAGCCATGTGCTGGAGGGTTGCAAAGTGCACGCAATCTGACCTCACGCGGCCGGCACGTCGGAAGATTTAAAGATGCTTATTGGTGGGGGAGGTTGGCGGCTGTAGTTGGGATGCTGGCCGTGGCAAAGTTCTAGTGGTTGGGGAAAGTGTGATGAAGGAGAAGAAGAAGCTGGCTGACATTCTTGCCGGCAGAGCTCGCCAGAACGAGCACAGCCAGGAGAGAGCGCGAGGGAGAAGAAATCAACTGCTGCAGGATGGATGTCGCCGTTTCGCCTTTTCTGAACAGAAGCGGAAGTAGAGTTTCAGTAAGTTATTTTTTAATAAAGGCTTTGCTATTTAAAAGTTTAATTTGTGTTAGTGTTTATTTTTTGATGTATACTAACGAATTTTTGAATTTTTTTTTTTGATGTTACTGGTCCTTTAAACACAAGATTTTTCATTTTGCACCAAAATCCGCCACGTCTGCGTGGTAATGCTTCTGGATGCAGGCAGCACAGCAACAGAGGAGCAGCAGGGGGAGCAGATTCTGGGCCTGCATTTCTCCATAGGCCAAGCTCTGTATGGTATGGCCCTAGCCTTGGAAAATGGCTTACATTACTGCTAACGTCAAAAGCAAATATAAAGAAATCTGTTGTTTTGAAATATGTGTTTATCACATGCGGAGGCTGATATCAGAGTGTAGTAAACACACCAGTGCAGCAGGAGCTGTCTAGAGGGTCTAAATAGGAGCAGTGAAGGTAGATTTCAGTTTCTCACAGGCAAACTTCTCTATTCCTATTACAGGTATGGGACCTGTTATCCAGAATGCTCAGGGTCTGGAGTTTTCCAAATAACGGATCTTTCTGTAATTTGGATCTTCATACCTTAAAGGGGGTGTTCACCTTCCAACCCTTTTTTCAGTTCAATTGTTTTCAAATTGTTCCCCAGAAATAGTCTTTTTTCAATAACATTCCATTTTTTTACAGTTTTTTCAAAATTAAGTTTATAGTTGAATGTTCGTGTCTTTGGTGTTTCAGCCTGGCAGCTCAGTAATTCAGGTGCAGACTCTAAACTGTTACAATTTTGCTACATTTAGTTGATACATTTCTCAGCAGCATCTATTGCAACTATTGTATCAATTCTAACATCTGCCTGTAATGAAACTCAGAGTCTGCTCAGCAGGGACAAAGATAGGAAATGTATCAACTATATGTATCAATTTAGAACAGTTTACAGGGTTGGCGACCCCCCTCCCAGGGCTGCTTTAGAAAGTGAAAAATAAAACATTACACTATAATATTAGAAAACTGGTCACACATAGAAAATATAAAGTAATTGGAAAAATTCTTTATTTCTGGCGATCTATCTGAAAGCAACTGAACTGAAAAAAGTGTTGGAAGGTGAACAACCCCTTTAAGTCTACTAGAAAATCATATAAACATTAAATAAACCCAAAAGGCTGGTTTTATAATAAGGATTAATTATATATCTTAGTACAAGCTACTGTTTTATTATTACAGAGAAAAAGGTAATAATTTTGAAAAATTTGGATACAAATTGGAAACAATTGGATACAAGATGGCCTTCATGTCATTTGGAGCTTTCTGAATAACAGGTTTTCTGGATAACAGATCCCATACCTGTATTTCAATCTGGTATCCTTGTAAGCATTTTTTTAAATTCTAAGTGAAATGACTATTTTTAAATGGGTTACTTGCAGTGGAGCTAAAGTAAGGTAGGACCATTACGTCATTTCATCATAAAACTAAACTCTGCAACTATTTTGATAGTAGTAATTAATTTAAACTATTCCCTGCCTTCTTCTTTCCAGACTGATCAAGACAAGCCCTGAGCTTGAAAGCTGTACGTGGTTCCCAGAATCCTACGTGATTTATCCGAGCAATGAGAAAACTCCGGTGGTAAGAGCAAGGTATGGCCTACCAGAGCTTGCAAACAGTCCCCGTAGTGATGAAAGGGATGAGTTCAGAGCATCGTTCAATAAAAAGAAGGAAAGCGAGGAAGGAAACGTGTGGATAGCTAAATCCTCATCTGGAGCCAAAGGTTAGACCTTTTCTTGGACACTGGTAAACATACTAATAGCTTGCTAAATCAACATGTTGCTGGTTGCTTCATTCTACAATTGTGTATGCTTTTCGCAAGGATTATTTATATGCCCTAGTAAAATGCACAAAACCTTCATGATTTGAATCACTGCATTACTACATACATATCAGTGGGAATCTAGAATGTCTCCATAGGAACCATGTTTGTCAGTGCCACCTCTTTTATACAGCCGCCTAAAAGTATTGCTGTAAATTCACTAATAGATTACCTCTGCTGACTCAAGCAATATGACTCCCCTGGATATATGCAGCTTAGTTACCATACAGTACAATGTACTGTTTCATTATTACAGAGTAAAAGAAAAAGAAATAATTTTAAAAAAATTAGAATTATTTGGTTAAATTGGACTCTGTGAGAGATATCCTGTATTGTAGAGCTTTCTGAATACAACAGTGCCTATAAAAACATTCAGGTCCTTGATATTCTTGATTTTAATGGTGTATAGTCTTAGAATATGGAATCACAGTGCATGTGAAGGGGTTGTTTACCTTTCCTTGTTTTTTATTATTTGTGGTTTTTGAGCTATTTAGCTTTTTTTTCAGCAGCTCTCCAGTTTTCAATTTCAGTAGTCTGGTTGCTATGATCCAAATTAACCTAGCAACCACACAGTTATTTGAATAAGGGACTGGAATATAAATAGGAGAGGCCCGAATAGATAGATGAGTAATAAAAAGTAGCAATAACAATACATTTGTAGCTTTACTGAGCATTTCAGTGACTCCTATTTGAAAGCTGGAAATAGTCGCAAGGCAAAAAATTTAAAAACTAATTGAAAAGTTGCTTAGAATTGGGCATTCTATAACATACTAAAATTTAACTTAAAGGTGAACCACTCCTTTGCACAAATAGTATAGATTTTGTGGACACAGAAACTGTTTATTGACCACGTCTGCCAGTGAAATTTTATAGTTTTCACCAGTGTATGTAATAAAAACTTATAAATACAATTTTTTAAAAAAAAATTTTGCTGCAGAAAGTACACCATGTTCAAGCGTGTCTTAAAATTGTGCTATGTGCAATTACATTTTGCAGATCAATAAGTGTCTAACGGACATTGCACTTCAAAATTGAAAAAAAAAAATCTTATTTATACCATTTTTATCCATTTGTGAGTTTTATTACATACATTTCCACACACTCTTTCATGTTAAAGTGCACACAGAGCTCTGCAAAGTGATTTTAAGTATTGAAAAGACACAAAGTAACAAATTGTATAAGTATACACCCCCTTTAATATCACATGCCTAAATCATTGCTGGTACAGCTTATTCTTTTCCAGAGTCGCACAATTAGTTAAATTGAGACCATCTGTCTGCAGTCAACGGGTTCAAGTGATTGTAGTATAAATACAGGTATAGAATGCTCAGGATCTTTCCTTAATTTGGATCTTCATACCTTGAAGTCTACTAAAAAATCTTTTAAAATATTAATTAAAACCATTAGGACTGTCCTGCCTCCTATAAGGATAAATTATAGCTCAGTTGAGATCAAGTACATGGTATTGTTTTATTAATATTGAGAAAACATTTTTAAAAATTTTAATTATTTAACTAAACCGGAGTCTATGGGGCAAATTCACTAACCAGCGGAAATTCGCCAGTGACGGCTTCGCTCACATCACCACACTTCGCCAGGCGAAAATTCGCCAGGACAATGCCAGTTCACTAAAATGCAAAGTTGCGTCCAGGGCGCCGAACGATGGCAAAGTTTCTCTAGCGTTAATTCGACAAGCAAAGTGAAGTTGCGCTAGCGCTGCCTAATTTGCATATGGCGGGAAGTTACAGTTGAATGGACATATATGTTGCAGCAAATACATTACACTACACAAGCCCGGGAACCGTAATAAAATAAAATAGAGGTGTTATATTGCCCTACACATGTGCCCAGTGTATAGTTTATGTGCCATATGTTAGGAAATGTAGGGGGAAAGCCGGGTACCCTAAAAATAAAATTGCGATCTTTTTCAGTCTAACACCCTGTAAAAAGTAAAGGACGCTAGCGTTTTTTGGGACTTAGAACATTTTTTTTTTGAGGAAGTCCTATCTACTCTATTGCACTTCGCCTGGTCTGAGGTGGCGAAGGCAAGTCTGGCGCAAGAGGTAACGTTCCGTAAAATCCGCATCATAGTGAATTTGCGTAGTTACGTCTATTCGCCAGTGCGAAAATTCGCCTGGCGTTAGAGTGCGAAGTAGCAGTTGCTGAAGCAGTTTTGTGGGACAGTGGTAATCGGTTATTTTGATTTTTTTTTTCATTGTCATTCATTTAAATCACTTTGCAGAGATCTGTTTCCACCCTCCACATACTTTTACATGAAAGAGTCTATGTCTGTTGATCAGTGTCAAAAAAGCATAATGAAGTCCTCTGTAAATAGGGTTGCTACCCGGCCAGTATTACAAATTTACATTTGTAATACCCCTAACAAAAGCCAGTGGCCTGCCCCCAGTCTATTCAAAACTCACCTTTTATTGCCGGTTTCTGGCCAATCACGCACCATGGCTCCGCCCCCTTTGACATCACGGCCCGCCCTTTTGTTTCCGCCCCTCCACTGGCTGGTGGAAATTTTATTAAAAGGTGGCACCCCTAACTGTAAATGCAAAAAACATAAAAACTTCCAAGGGGGGTGCATGAATACTTTCATTAGTACTTTATATATGTACTACATACACTATCTGCCATTGTTTTATTTTCCCTGTTTCACTAATAGGTGAAGGAATTCTTATATCCTCTGATGCTACAGAGCTTCTTGACTTCATAGACAATCAAGACCAAGTACATGTGATTCAAAAATACCTTGAAAGTCCACTTTTGCTGGAACCTGGTCACCGCAAGTTTGATATCCGGTAATGTTTTCGCACCAGTTCTGACACTGGGATTTGTTCTGTCAGTATCAACCCAGAAGAGGTATTAAAGGCATAATGTCATTTTTTCAAAACTTTATCAAAAGAGCAAACTGATTTTATTTTTTTATTAGTAATTTTGAAATCTGACATATGGCTAGACATATTGTCAGTTTCCCAGGAGTCCCCAGTCATGTGACTTGTGCTCTGATAAACATCAGTCACTCTTTATTCCTGTACTGCAAGTTGGAGTGATATCACCCCCCTCCCTTTCCCATCAGCAGCCTAACAACAGAATAATGTGAAGGTAACCAGATAGCAGCTAAAATAAGATAACAGCTCCCTGGTAGATCTAAGAACAGCACTCAATAGCAAAATCCAGGTCCCACTGTGACACATTTACATTGAGTATGAGAAACAACAGCCTGCCAGAAAGCAGTTCCAACCTAAAGTGTTGGCTCTTTCTGAAAGCACATGACCAGGCAAAATGACCTGAGATTGCTGCCTACACAGTGTAAACAGTGTAATTTAGAAATAAAAACTACATGATAAAAATCATGACAGAATCTCTTTAAGTTTTATTGTGAGCGTTAAAATACCAGCAGGTAACAGGATTAACTTAGCTTCATACAAACACAAAACAGTCTCCCTGTTCTTCTTGTTTCTGCAATGTTCTAGCACAGTGCTGCCGCCCTGCTGGCTTGAGGGCTGGGACCCTTTTCTCTCCTAGATATTTTTAGAACTATATCTAATTGACTGATATACCAATGCTTTTTAAATGTTCTCAACTCACTGTTGTGTTTCTTGTGGTGTTTCAGAAGCTGGGTCCTTGTGGACAATCAGTACAACATCTACCTGTATCGAGAGGGTGTTCTTCGGACGTCCTCTGACCCTTACAATGACGCCAATTTCCAGGATATGACCAGCCACTTGACCAACCACTGCATTCAGAAGGAGCATTCGAAAAACTATGGACGCTATGAGGAAGGCAATGAGATGTTTTTTGAAGAGTTTAATCAGTATCTTGTAACATCCCTGAACGTTAATCTAGAAAATGGTATCTTATGGCAGATAAAGGACATAATAAGGTACATTGAGTCTTTCAGTATTCATATTGCTGACATTTAGGGGGTTATTTATCAAAGGTCGAATTTTTTAAATCTAGAATGAACTCACAACTTGAATGTTTTCTAATTTAACAAAAAACTCGAATGGAATGGAAAAAACTCCAAGCCAAGCCAGAGTGCTGCAATTTAGATACTGTTGCCTGGTATAAGGGCATATATTATATTGCAGAACAGTCATGCATATGTGGTTACGAATACAGGTATGGGATCCCTTATCTGGAAAACTATTATCCAGCAAGCTCTGAATTACAGGAAGGCCATCTGCCATAGAGTTTGTATTAAAGGGGTGGTTCACCTCTACGTTAACTTTTAGTATGTAATAGAATGACTAATTCTAAGCAACTTTTCAAATGGCCTTCATTTTTTTATAGTTTTTGAATTCTTTGCCTTCTTCTCTTTCCAGCTTTCAAATGGGGGGTCAGTGACCCCATCCAAAAAACAAATGCTCTGTAAGGCTACAAATGTATTGTTATTGCTATTTTGTATTACTCCTCCATCTATTCAGGCCCTCTCCTATTCGTATTCCAGTTTCTTATTCAAATCAATGCATGGTTGCTAGAGTAGACTGGACTCTAGCAACAAGGTTGCTGTAATTTGCAAACTGGAGAGCTGCTGAATAAAAAGCTAAGTAACTCAAAAACCACAAATAATAAAAAAAATTAAAAACCAATTGCAAATTGTCTCAGAATATCCTGCTCTAAATCATACTAAAAGGTAATCTAACGCTGAATAACCCCTTTAAGCAAATAATTAAAATTTTTAAAAATTTATTTTTATACCTAATAATAAAACAGTACTTTTTACTTGATGGAAACTAAGCTACATGAATCCATATTGGTCCCAAGACAATCCAAATGGGTTTATTTAATGTTTAAATGTTCTTTTAGCACCAAATCGAGGATTCTGTTCGGGATTCGGCCAGGATTCTGCCTTTTTCAGCAGGATTTGTCTGAATCCTTCTTCCTGGCTGAACCAAATCCTAATTTGCATATGCAAATTAGGGGCAGGAGGGAAATGTGACTTTTTGTCACAAAACAAGGAAGTAAAAATGTTTTCCCCTTCCCACCCCTAATTTGCATATGAAAATTCGGTTCGGTATTCGGCCAAATCTTTCGTGAAGAATTCGGGGGTTCGGCCGAATCCAAAATAGTGGGTTCAGTGCATCCCTACTTCTAAACCTGTAAGTGTCTTTGTTTCTCACAGCAATTTACAAAGTAAGGGCATACAAACACAAGACATAACAGTTTACATATACATACAGGCATTTCAGCAGGATAAATGCACAGTTACAATTGTATGTAAGGAGACGATAGGGTTAAAACCCTGCTAGTAACAGTTTACAATCTCAGTGGGTGAGGAACCAATGTGGTTGTAGAGTTCCTGTTTGTTTGGATAGTACAGGTATGGGATCTGTTATCCAGAATGCTCGGGACCTGGGAGTTTCTGGATAAGGGATCTTCATGTCTTAAGTCTACTAAAAATCCCAATAGGCTGGTTTTGCTTCCAATAAGGATTAATTATATTTTGGTTTGGATTAAGTACAAGGTACTGTTTTATTATTACAAAGAAAAAGGTAATCATTCTTAAAAATTTGGATTATTTGATTATAATGGAGTCTATCGTAGACGGCCTTTCTGTAATGCAGAGCTTTCTGGATAACAGGTTTCCGGATAACGGATCCTATACCATAATACTCTGTGCAAAAGCAAGCTGCCATGATACTTATATGCATTCTGCATACACAGAACATAACATTTATTAGACTTGATATAGGCTGTTCTGTGAAAGTTTATTCAGACTACTCAAGCATATGCAAGCTATGTGGCATCTCTCACTTTTGTGCAGAGAAGAATGTTCTGTACACTCGGTAAGCTACTGCTTCATAAGTAACTGATCTATAATCTCTTTAAAACAGAACACTTGTCTATTTATTCATGTTTTAAAGGACAAGGAAACCCAAATTCACGGGGTGGGTTCAATAATGTTAGGCACCCATATGTGAATTCAGTTTGTAGGCTTGTTCCCTGGGTTGCTACTCCTTAGACTGCTGTGTCATCCCCACAATCTAAACTTACTTTCCAAGACTTCCTTTGGTTAGACTTGCACATGTGCAGTACAGTAAAACTTCTGGACTTGAAGGCATGTAAAGACTTCATTTTCCTAGCACTTATATAAGTTGAGCATATCTTCCCCACTCAAGCCACATCATTTGTACTGCATATACCCCCTCCATTTGCCAGAGCTATCACATTTTCCTAAGAAATAGCAGCTTTCACCCAGCAGCCATTTTCCCTCTGGCACATGATCAGTAACATCATCTGCAAACAGGACATGTATGCTGTTAAGTTCATGTAATGCAGAATGCAGGTTTACACAGGCACAACATACTCTGATAAAAAGTTCTGCTGGGGTTGAGCACTGTAATGGTTAAGTGGAGCTCAGGGGAGGTGGTAAGCAGAAAAAATATAGGATCAGACAGCTAGAGTTTCTATGGGAACCAGCAATGCTATCTCTTCATTGGCTGGGGAGTGTTTAGTTACCTGAGCTAAGAAGAACTAAGAATGCTCAGAAGTCAACAGCCAAAGTAAATTCGTGAGGGAGGGGGTTAGAGGAGTAGAAGGAATTCTAAGTGATTAAGGGGATACTGCAGCCTACAGAGTGGCAGGTAGCTAAAGATTTCAAAGAGGCTGTTCAGTTTCCTAAAAGGAGCACCAGCCCAGGGAACAACTGTAGCAAATTAATTTATTCAGGTTGCCTAAAACCAGCAGCATCCCCAGTGAATTAATTTTGTGTCTATTAAAACAAAATGATCCTCGGTCATCTGGGTTTTCTTCACAGATAAGTTTGCTTGTCCAACAATACCACCCTCTGTAGACCCTGAACTGTATCACATGAAGCCACAGTGCATCGGTCTTGTTTCTCCTGTGTATACAATAGCACCACTTATGTTCCATTTCTTTTCAGAACTTGTCTTAGCTGCATAGAACCAGCAATCAGCACCAAGTACCTTCCTTATCAGAGTTTCCAGCTCTTCGGCTTTGACTTTATGGTGGATAAAGATCTGAAGGTCTGGTTAATTGAAGTCAATGGTGCCCCTGCTTGTGCCCAGTAAGTCCTGGTATAGGCTGGATTATTGTATATCTTAGCCTGGATTCCTAATAATGGTTATTGTTACAATATTTTATTGTGTGCGTGTTTCATGGCTGCTCATACTGTATCTGTAAAGACTCAATGGCATATTGAACTAGCTGACTGCATGTTGGTCTGGATTCAGTTTATTTATTTTTTCTTCCTTGGGAAATGATTTCCATTGTTGGCCT
The DNA here is from genome assembly GCF_017654675.1 of Xenopus laevis. Taxonomy (NCBI): domain Eukaryota; kingdom Metazoa; phylum Chordata; class Amphibia; order Anura; family Pipidae; genus Xenopus; species Xenopus laevis. The sequence goes on along the minus strand of NC_054379.1, from coordinate 38,045,478 downwards.
AAAAGAAGGTTCCAGTTTTATAATGCTGTTTTATTTTTTTCTATTTAAAGGAAACTCTATGCAGAGCTTTGCAAAGGCATTGTGGACCTAGCTATTTCCGGTGTCTTTCCCCTAAACGAAGCAAACCATAAGCCAACGGAAGATAATGTTTTGATCAAACTCTGATCCTGCTGCCTTAGCTACAGATGCACGTTACAAGCACGGCCTCCCCTTATTGATTCTGAGAGATATAGAACATCTAGAGTTCATACTGTGTCATGGAAGGAGCCTTTATCTGCTCATATACAGGAACAGAATGGATGAAGCTCATGGACTCCAGGAAGAGCCGAAGCAGATAATTAGTTCATGCCAAATCCTTTTTTATTTAATTTTTTTTGTTCTCAAAAGGATTTTACTAATAAATGAAGAAAAGATAGGACACAGGGACCCAATATGACTGGGATTTGCCTTTCATTGGGTATAGGATAACAAGATTTTAAAGTAAAGTTATCACATAGAAAACAGAAACATAGATCACATAGAAGTACACTTTCTCTATCAAATACTTATTTTTTTTAAGGCATTTAAGAAATCTTATATGTTTGTGCTGATTAATTAGTAAAAGCCTTTTGTTCAGGGCTTGCTTGGGTTTGGGCCTATGGCAGACCAGGCATTGTGATTGGTGCTTCTTCTAGCGGTGATCAATGGCCATCTTTCTCTTTGAATTGTTTTCTATGGACAACAATAAAGGAGAGACCCTACATTTATATTTATTATAAATTGTGGCCCTGGGACTTCACACAGTATATTTCCCACTGGCGTACGTTTGAATAAATCTTCAGTGTTTAGATTTTAGCAGTGGCTACCAGTATACCTGGTGCGTTACAGCCCCTATTTTATTTAGGGTACTGGGGAGATATTGCTGAATTAGCTAGTGATCCGTTATCTGGAAACCCTTTATCCAGAAATCTCTGAATTACAGAAAGGACATTTCCCATAGACTCCATTTTAATCAAATAATTAGAAAAAAAATTCGTAATAATAAAACAGTACCTTGTACGTGGTCCCAGCTAAGATATAATTAATCCTTAACAGTCTTATTGGGTTTAATTGGAACCTGGGGTTTTCCGGATAAGGGATATTTTCTTAATTTGGATTACCATACCCAACAATATTGTTTTACCTGCAGTAGGGATTAATTCTATTTTAGTAGGAATCAAGGTTCTGTTTTATTATTACAGAGAAAAAGGAAATAATTTTTCAAATTTGGATCATTTCAATAAAACGGAGTCTATGGGAGATGGTCTTGGGAGATAATTAGGAGCTTTCTGGATAATAGGTTTCCAGATAACGGACTATACACCTATATCAGTATGTGGGAAAGAATTTAAAGACTACATTGAAGTCCAGAAGAAGTGTTTTAAATACGTAAAGCAGAATAAAACCATAGGCACCAGCACACACGCAGTGTCATAACTTCGCAGGGAGACTGAGTCCCCCCCCCCACTTCTTCTTTTATATCTAGGAGAGCGTGGGACCCAAATAAACACAGGCTTTTTGCTATTATCTGCACAAACAAATATTTTTCAATGAAAGTCTTATAAAACCAATTCATTTTTAGCAGTGTAACTGAAAGTAAAAGCCACCAGCAGGTGTACAACCTGTGACTACCCATTTTCTACAAAACGTTGGGGGGAAGCTGTACCTCCTTTTGCTGCAGTATAGTGCCTTACCATTACTCCATGAAATAACCTCCATAGTTGTCCTTTAACCAATAGCAGCCAATAAATGTATTAGCTAACAGATAGATGCACCTGCAGATTTATAAATGGAATGTGGCAGTGTCATATCATCAAGAGGGTGAGAGAGACTACTAACAATTAAAAAGACCCTCCCAAATTTTTTTTATGCCAAAATGAAACATTTTAATTGTGGCATAAAAGAACCAGAGTGCACACTCTGAAGTTCTAGTAATAGTGTTTTACTTGGCAGCCGATCAGCAGTTACCGTTTACTTGCCTAGCATCATTTAGAATAATGAAAGGAAACATCCGATTGTTTGCTATGGGTTACTGGACTGCCCGTAGTTGTGCAAACATCCGTGTTCATTGGTTCGCTGGTTTCTCTGGAGCAAATCGGAGCAGATACAGATAGCACAGGTGGAGTATGTTAGAAGCAATCAGTGTTTTTGTAAATTGCTTGTTTTTGTTTATTTTGCACATGGGTAAGCCAAACCAGTTTATGTATACTTTTAATTAACACTAGGGAGGCACCGAATCCACTATTTTGTATTCGGCCGAATCCTTCGCGAAAGATTCGACCAAATCCTAATTTGCATATGCAAATTAGGGGTGGGAAGGGGTAAACATTTTTTACTTCCTTGTTTTGTGACAAAAAGTCACGCAATTTCCTTCCCCGCTCCTAGTTTGCATATGCAAATTATGATTCGGTTTGGCCGGACAGAAGGATTAGGCCGAATCCGAATCCTGCTGAAAAAGGCCGAATCATGCATCCCTAATTACCACTGATGACAGATGCTATATAGATGTAAAAGGCTTGTCTGAATGATGAACAGGTGCAATGCAAAAGTCTTCTCATCCCTGTGGTTCTTTGAAGGAAAACTATACCCCCCAAACAATGTAGGTCTCTATAAAAAGATATTGCATAAAAAACTCATGTGTAAAACCCTCCTTCATGTAAATAAACCATTTTCATAATAATATACTTTTTTTAGTAGTATGTGCCATTGAGTAATCATTAATTAGAAAATTGCCATTTTAAAAAACAAGGGCCGCCCCCTTTGTTAGGTCACATGAGCCAATTAACAGACAGAGTTGTGTCTTTTGCTTCAACACTTCTTCCTGTTACAGTTAGAGTTGTAGTATTTCTGGTCAGGTGATCTCTGAGGCAGCACACAGACCATCACGAAATGGTGGCTCAAGGCAAGAGATGTAAAAGGGCAAGATTTACTTAAATATACATTCCAGTTTGGTAAGATTCTTTAATATACCACTTAATATGATGTAAACTATCTGTTGCTTAAGTGTTCATTGTTGGGGTATAGTTTTCCTTTAACAATGTATACAGTATATCACCTCACTATTATGGGAACTAAAGTAGGTATTCATTAAATTCTTGGTTTACAGTTTTAGGGCACAGACAACTAGGGAGAGCAGCCCTATGCCTACAAGTTATGCTTCCTTGGGCATGTAGCTGAGAATACATAGAGCAAGGGTCCCCTACCATATTTTGTCCATGAGCCACAGTCAAATGTAAAAAAGATCCAGGGAGCAACACAAGCATGAAAAAAGTCTCGGGATGCCAAATAAGGGCTGTGATTGGCTATTTGGTAGCCCTTAAATGGACTGGCAGCTTCAAAGAGGAGGTCTGTGGCAGAAAACCAGATTTTTGTGCAACCAAAACTTGCCTCCAAGCCTGGAATTCAAAAAAAACACCTGCTTCAAGGACACTGAAAGCCACATCCAAGGGTTTGGTGAGCAGCAGCTGGCGAGCCACTAATTGGGGGACACTTTAATCTGTGGTTTAAAACTTAATCTAAGCTTTGATAGCCTTAGTTGCCCTTTAAAATAAAAATAATAGACAAAATGAGAAGTAAGAGATTTGATGAGCCCATTGTGCTGTAGGAAAGTTTTGGTTGCAGCATTGTATTTGCTTTGGGGATGCACCAGCTAAATATATTGGCTGAAGATATATTATATAGAGATATATTATATCAGGATTTCTTACTGTGTGCATGAACACTAAAACACAGCTGTTCTTTGCACATCCACTTGCATGATTTATGTTATTCTTTTTATCGTCTAATAATAAAAAAACCTGTATTTTCCACTTCATTATATAAAGGCCACGTGAAATATTACCCAATTTCGATCACAAGATATAGGTTTCTTATGATGCTTTCCACTGCCAATGGCCTGATTTCGCTTAAATTAGCTCCACTCAAACCAATTTTTGCAATAGTCTGTTGTGTCTGGGAAGACTAACTTAAAATGGGCAGTCTATCCCCCTTTTTATCATTCAATGTATACGATATGTGCTTTGAATTAACAGAGAAACTGAAGCGACTCCATGTTTGGTTCTTGCAATGTAGATATTAAATTAAATCACCAGTGCACGGATAATCCTCACTGCATAATGGACTTCTGCTTAAATGTAATCCCAAACAGTCACAACATAAGTGGCAGGGGGAGGTGGTTGTTCAGTTTTCAGGCAGGAGTCGTCCATTTTCAGCAGGATTTGGATTCAGTCGAATCCTTGTGCCTGGCCGAACCGAATCCTTAAAATCGTGTGACTTTTCGCGGCTCTATTTTTCCCTCCTCCTCACTGATTTGCATATGCAAATTGGGGTTTGGTATTCGGCCAGAATCTTTCACGAAGGATTCGGGGGTTTGACCAAATCCAAAAAAGTTTATTCGGTGCATCCCTAACCTAACTCAGCTAATTACAGGGGAGTTAGTAAATGTAAAAGCAAAACTATGTTCCGTCACTGCTTTATAATTCTGCATCCCATGGGAAGAAGCGCAGCAGCCCTAAGATTATTTAAATAAGGCATTGGTTAAATTGGGATTTTCCCCCCTTTACTACAGTAAAGCTTTCACTTGCAATTGTGTGCTTGCAGCTAAATGCACCCCCCTTCAATTAGTTGTTTCTCGAACTGTATTATTTAATATAATATTTTTCCATATATCTGTTTTGCAATCACATCTTATATGTTACCACTACAGTACGATACCATCCACCCATTACATATCCGGAGTATAAAATGAGATCACATTGTTGGTAGCACCTTGTTCTGTAAGTGTTGCACACACGCAGCATCGCCTGTAAATGTATTGTGAAACTCTACGGAATGTACCATGTGCCTGTAGAATCTGTCATGTCTCTGTGCTGCCATTTCTCCTGTATGTTGTCTTTTCAAATAAACAGCCTTGTTTTAGAAATGCTTTGACACCCTTTACTGCGTCACTGGAAACAAATTCGAGCAGCAATTACATCTTCCGTCAGGTTTTACATTGGCAACTGTCATTTAACTTGTTTAGTAGACATTTAGTAGCTATTGAATGCATATTCAATTTCTGTTTGTGTTTATACAAAGATTAATGTTTTCCTATTGGAAAATATATGGTGTATTCAAAGTCAGTCAGCAAAGACTCCAATTACACAATGCCTTGCATACTTCTTTTGGGGTCGAGGGAATTATCCAAACTCCATTCTAGTTTTTTTAAAAAAAATTTAATTTGATTTTCAAGATTTATCATACTGATAAATGTGATAGAAATGTCAATTTGACATGTTCTATGCCCTGAAATTTGATGTGTGAATAATCACCCCCATGTCTGCACATTATATGTTTACTAACAGCAGATGTGCGCTTATTTGAAAAATTTGTTTCTTCCATTCTGTTTGGAAGAAACAAATTGGGACCACGTGGAGGTGATATTAAGAAAATAATTGATCAAAGGGAAATCTTTTGGATTTTCACTTTAAAGACTAGGCATCCACATGGTCTCAATAATGACTGGGAAGTAACATGCTTTTATCAGCCATAATGCTTCTTTTAGCCATAATGTGTAAATAGTAACCCGATAATATGATATTATAATGATTTATGAGTGAATAACATCGCTGTTAGATAAGTGTAAAACCAATGTGTTGCTTATATTACATTATGATAATATTGGCTGTGACCTATATGACTTGTAACAAACGAAATTTTTTTTTATTTTTTTGTTTGTTTTGTTTTATATTTGAGATTCTTTTAATGAACACAGGTATATAAGGCACAGGATATCCTGTGACCACACCTCTGATGAAGTGCCAGAAGGGGGCATGAAACGCGTCAGGTGACCCAACATGTCATAGGGTAGGAGTACAACTGCTAAAGATGCCTGTCTGTTGTTTTAATTTTTTCAATAAAGCTGGACAGTGATTTTTATCCAAAGTGTGTGGATTGGCTTTCTCACCCACCAAACCCCCTACAATGGACAGATCTTGCTTTCAATAGCAATTCCTTTTTTCAAATAAGTCAATTGAATAAGAGACTGGAATATGAATAGGAGAGACCTGAAGAGAAAGATGAGTAATGAAAAGTAGCAATAACAATAAATGTGTTGCCTTACAGAGCATTTGTTTTTATACCCCCATTTGAAAGCTTGAAAGAAAAGAAGGAAAATAATTCAAAAACTATAAAAAAAAAATAGACCAAATGAAAAGTTGCTTAGCATTGGCCATTTTATGACATACTAATAGTTAAATAACTTAAAGTTAAAGGGGTTGTTCACCTTTGAGAATTTTTAGTATAATGTAGAGAGTGATAAACTGAGACAATTTGTTTTCATTTTTTATTATTGAAGGTTTTTGCTTTTTATTCAGCAGCTCTTCAATTTGCATTTTAAGCAATCTGGTAACTAGGGCCCAAATTACCCTAACAACCATGCATTGATTTGAATAAGAGACTGGAATATGAATAGGAGAGGTCTGAATAGAAGGATCAGTAATAAAAAGTAGCAATAACAATACATTTGTAGCCTTACAGAGCATTTGTATTTTTAGAAGGGGACAGCGACGCCCATTTGAAAGCTGCAAAGAATCAGAAGAAAAAGACAAATAACTATAAAACTATAAATAATGAAAACCAATTGAAAAGTTGCTTAGAATTTGTAGTTCTATAACATAATACATGTTACTTTAAGGTGAACCAAAATTATGACCAAAGTCTATTATTAAGCAAAATCCTATTTGTTAAGCTGTCTATGGGGTAGATTCACTAACCTGCAAAGTTTTGCCATTGTCCGATTCGCACAGCTCTCACCAGTTGCAAATGCGCTACAACTACGCCAATTCAAAAATATGCACTTTGATTCTGGGCGCCTAACGCTGGCGACTTTTCGCTAGCATTACTTTGGCAGTGTGAGCATTTCATAGCGAAGATGCGCTAGCGTTTGTGCCTAACGAAAATTCGCTAGTGATCTTGCACTTAGGTCAATTTGCATAGGGCAGGGAATTTAAAGTTGTATGGACGTCTTTATTATAAATGTTGCTGCAAAATCCCACTTTTTATTAAAAATGTCCAGGGAACCTTAATAAAGACAAGAGTTAATATAATGCCCTACACATGAGCCCACTGTAAAATGAATGTTCCATATGTTATAAAATGTCTGGAGAAAACCGGTTACCCAAAAAAAGTTTGTTAGGACTTTTGCAGGCAATCCCGCTGAAAAAAAGGAAAAGTCAGGCGACTAAATCTCCCCGAATCTGCCCGTCGGCCTTACCCTAAAGCTCAGAAAAATGCCAAAGGAAAAGTAGAGGATTCCAAGATTCAGAAAATGGTGCAGAAGAGCTTTGCTGCGCTACTCTGCATGAATATGCCAACGTTAATGCCAGGGACACTTTTTCAACTAAGGTACTATGGAGGCAGAAAGCAGGGAGGGGACCAATGAAGGGATGATGATTTTTGATTAACAAGGGTTTAGTTCTCTTTATAGACAATGAAAGGTACAATCAATAGAGGGTGCCAAATGTTACGGCACCTGCTCCTGTTAGCAGAAAACTGCACTGCCCCGGGGTATATGCAACCTGCAATCCTCTTCCAGCTTCTGTCTTTGTGTTGCTTGAGCATGCTCAGTAGAGTGAAAAGCCAAACTCTAACAAAAAAAGCCAGCCTTTTCACTATATTGCACACGCGTCAGTCTCAGGATTTTAAAGAAAGAATTGCTAACGGGAGCCCCAGCCTGTTTTTGGCCCCCCCTATGATTGAACCTTTCCTTCTCATTTCAAGGTGTTTGCATCTAAAGTTACTCCCTGCACTTTCGTATAGTTGAATTTGGCACTGCTGCCTGTACCCAAATAAGCAGTACTTTGCATAATGATGCAGGGAAACCTTGGATCTACTGTCATTTCTCCAACAGGCAGTAGCTTTAATGCTCCTATTGTGGCCCATCATTCACCCCAGCGCACTTGCGTAAAAAGAATAGGATTGTTTTAACCTGTAAGAATCTCTCGGAAATAATTTACAAACCACACCCAGTATGCTTAGTAAAACTTCATTACAAATAGCATTAGTAAGATAATTAAGAATTAATCACCGTTTGAGTCAACGAAACAATCATCATCATCTGCACCAAGTGACTGGGAGTTCCCGATTCAGTCGGCAATGACGTCTCAAATGGGAACCAAGGACCCTGGGCAGCTCGTCCGTTTGCTCCACAGGAGAGATCTCAGCCAACAGAATGGGACCCTCCATTTTTATATGCCCTAATAAACAATAAGCTCATATCTTTATTATAACCACTTGCAGCCCAATGCTACAAAAGATCTTCCTTTTGATGCAACTAGCAGGAACTGACCGAGTTCCCAACAAACACACCCGAAGCTAAGAGCTTATCTAATCAGTGTTATTAGTATTCAGTGTCGGACTGGCCCACCAGGATACCAGGAAAACTCCCGGTGGGCCCAGGTGTCAGTGGCCCCTCATGCTGCTAAACTTTTGGCCTATTTCATGGCCATTCCCTATTCTATGAGAAAAAAGAGGCTAAATAGATGGAATAATAGATTATAGTAAGTAAATAAAACAAACTAAGAGAATAGAGATTGATTGAGGAGATGAAGAATATTAGTTCTGAGAGTGGGCCTCTGGTATAAGGTTTTATGGTGGGCCTCTGGTCTAAGGTTTTTGGGTGGGCCCCTGGTGTCCCAGTCCGACACTGTTAGTATTTGAGTATATATCCTGCCCCTAAGGGCTGAACTCCACAGAACGGTGATGAAATGCATGCAATGTGTTGGATGTGCAAATATAATGGAACTGATTGAGAAATCGCGTGTACAAACTGCATGTATACGACACGACTATTGGATGTGAACGATGACCGCTGTGTCTTCCTCCGACAGTCGTATAGTGTGTAGTTTGTATCTGCAATTTCTCGATCAGTCCCATTATATTCGGCATGTCCAACACATCGAATGCATTTCGTCACTGTGCGATGAATTGTTCCACATCGTTCACCCCTAACTCTAATAAAGAAAGTTTCTTTGAGAACACATTATGAACTTACGGAAGTCATAAACACATTATTGGGTTTGGGCCACTATGCCAAACTATAATTGAAAATTTAGAATTCAACAGTTCTTTTCTATAAAGCTGTACAAAATTATATATATATATATATATATATATATATATATATATATATATATATATATATATATATATATATATATATATATATATATCTATATATATATCTATATATATATATATATATATATATACTGTATAAAAATATATATCTAAAGTTCAACAGTTCTTACAAAGCTATTTCGCCACCATTGTATATAAAAAAAAGTGCAATAAAAAACATCGCAAGGATGCACGTCATTTACATGCAAAACACAGTAAGTTTAAGCTCAGTCACATCAGATTCATGTCATAGTGAAATAGCAATTGTATTGATTAGGGCAATCCGACCGAGAACCCTAGGCAACCCAGACGGCAACCTCATGCAGTGATAGAGGGGATAGGAGGGGAGGGAGCGAACATGGACTAGTGGTCGGCAGAATACCCTTTAATAGTTACCTGCCCAGCTTCCCCCTATCATTGCGCCCTAGGCAGATCCCTCTTCTGCTTACTCCTAGTTCTGGACCTGCCATTAATTTTAACATATCAGCTGCAATTGCATCAGGTGCCTCAACCCCCAGTGAATGCAATGACTCCGGAGACATGGGAGAGAATGCAGCATTGTTGGTATTTGTGTCATTTGTATATGCAGAAATGTAAAAAAAAATGTATACATGGAAACACAAAGAAATATAAAACGTCGATTAGATTATCTCGGAGCTCTTCTATTCGTGACCATATACAGGGTCCTGTTTGTTGGGCATGTAACCACTTCTCCTGTCTCATTTGTCCTGTTCAGTGACAATACATCCAGTACTGTAGCACAATGCAGTTCCAGTGATACGACCGGCTCACATAAAGACTTCAGCTTGGCTTATTAATTAATGAGCTTCTGTGCTACACTGGCTACTCAAACCAGCCTTGATGTCATGAGCTGACGCTCAGTTGCTATGGAACCATAAGGGCTTCAGCGGCTCAAGAGAAAGAGAGTAAGGATCATTTATAACTGCAGAAACATATACACGGATTAAAAGATGGAAATAAAGATGGTAAGGCGATCCCTCTGTATTTTCTGTACTGTTTTTGCCTTTTTTTGGCCTCTCTTTAAATGATATATTTAATAAACTGCATGTTTTAGTTTAATGGCATGGCAAGAGAGTAGTCTGTGTTGAGTGACAAATAAAACACTTATTTTCTACAGCATGCATCTGTTTGACATATCTAAGAGTCTAGGAAATGTAGAGGTGTCAAGGAATCGTCATAAGTTTTTGCATATGGATCATGTTTCATATGTGTATGAATGTTGTACACCGCTACTGCTATTGCAGCCCTGATTAAAATGACTGTAACATTTAGTAGGGGTCTAATACTGAGTGTCTGTAGGAAACACCAGAAAAGGTATGGGCTGCCTGGGGGCCCATTTACTTAGCTCTAGTGAAGGACTAGAGGAAAAATGTTGAATGTTTTTTTGGCTACTTCGACCATCGAATGGGCTACTTCGACCTTCAACTAGGACCTTCGAATCGAACGATTCAAACTAAAAATCATTCAACTATTCGACCATTCGATAGTCGAAGGACTGTCTCTTTAAAAAATTCTTCGACCCCCTAGTTCACCACCTAAACCCTACCGAGGCCAATGTTAGACTATGGGGAAGGTCCCCATAGGCTTCTTAAAGGGATACTGTCATGGGAAAACAAATTTTTTTCAAAATGCATCATTTAATAGTGCTGCTCCAGCAGAATTCTGCACTGAAATCCATTTCTCAAAAGAGCAAACATTTTTTTTTTATTCAATTTTGAAATCTGACATGGGGCTAGACATATTGTCAATTTCCCAGCTGCCCCTGGTCATGTGACTTGTGCTCTGATAAACTTCAATCAGTCTTTACTGCTGTACTGCAAATTGGAGTGATATCACCCCCTCCCTTTCCCCCCCCCCAGCAGCCTAACAACAGAACAATGGGAAGGTAACCAAATAACAGCTCCCTAACACAAGATAACAGCTTCCTGGTAGATCTAAGAACAACACTCAATAGTAAAAACCCATGTCCCACTGAGACACATTCAGTTACATTGAGATGGAAAAATAGCAGCCTGCCAGAAAGCATTTCTCTCTTAAAGTGCATGCACAGGTCACATGACCAGGGGCAGCTGGGAAATTGACACAATGCCTAGCCCCATGTCAGATTTCAAAATTAAATATAAAAAAAATCTGTTTGCTCTTTTGAGAAATGGATTTCAGATCAGAATTCGGGTGGAGTAGCACTATTAACTGATGCGTTTTGAAAAAAACATGTTTTCTGATGACAGGATCCCTTTAACAATTTTCTGATCGAAGGAATATCCTTCAATCGATGGATTAAAATCCTTCGAATCGTTCGATTCGAAGGATTTAATTGTTTGATCGAACGATTATTCCTTCGATCGTAGGAATAGCGCTAAATCCTTCGACTTCGATATTCGTAGTCGAAGGATTACAATTCGGCAGTCGAATATCGAGGGTTAATTAACCCTCGATATTCGACCCTAGGTAAATCTGCCCACTAATGTCTAATTTACTAACACGGGTGCTGAAATGCACCAGTGCAGTTTCCAATAGCAGTTCTGTTTGATCTAATGGTGAGAGATGGTCAGGAGCATGCATGAAGGGTAGGCGGTAAGGACAGAATTCTGGTGCAAGTTGCAGAGCGGTGCATTTCCCAGGGGGCAAGTGTTCATTAGATGTGATCCAAAGCATTCTAGCAATTGCACCAGGGGAAATGAAAAATTACCCCTGTTTACTTTTCATGTGATAAATAGATGGACAAAATGTTCTTCAATGGGATATTATAATAAAAGAAAGAAACGTAATGCTTGTTTTGGTGCCTGAAGCAATGTGTGAGGTTTAAGAGTTAATCTGAAAAGGTTATTATAAGTTTTCTGATTGAAAATGGTATCCAATTTTGTATTACTTGTGTCACTGTCTGATCCTTTCTGCCATTCTGTCCTGCTTAAAGGGGAAGGAAACCTAGTTGGCGAAAAAATCCTCCCCCCCTCCCGTGTGTTGCCCACCCTCCCTCCTCCCCCCTGGCCTACCCATCCCGCTGGGCTAATGCCCCAAACTTGTTACTTACCCTTCTGCGCAGGTCCAGTCCAGGGAGTTCACAGACGACATCTTCTTCCACGCGATCTTCTTCCTGCTTTGACCGGCACATGCGCAGTAGGAGCATTTCGCCGGTACGGATCTACTGCGCATGCGGCAAAAGTCACGAAGTACTTTTGGCGCTTGCTCAGTAGATCGTACCGGCGAAATGCTCCTACTGCGCATGCGCCGGTCAAAGCAGGAAGAAGATCGCGTGGAAGAAGGTGTCGTCTGTGAACTCCCTGGACTGGACCTGCGCAGAAGGGTAAGTAACAAGTTTGGGGCATTAGCCCAGCGGGACGGGTAGGCCAGGGGGGAGGAGGGAGGGTGGGCAACACAAGGGAGGGGGGGAGGGTTTTTGCGCCAACTAGTTTCCTTCCCCTTTAAGGCTAATGGCACACACAGTGTTACTCTGTAGTTGTATTTCATCTGGCAGAGGAACACTTGATACCCACTTTCCTCCATGCCGCCTGTCATTAATTTGTCTGAAAGCCAATTATCTCTGTGCGTGACAGTCAGTTTCCATTCAAACGAATGACACGAGGCAGACGGGCTACTGGTTATTTCTCTGGGCTGAAATATGATAGTGGGGAAATCCAATGTTTGCTATTAGCCTTAAAACTAAGTAGCTGCTATCTTTATAATGGATTTTAAGACTACAACTGTCCACATTGTTGTACCCGATTATTGGTATTGGGGTAATGACATACAGGGAGATTGTCAGCTCTACAGGAGTGGGACCTCTTTCCTCTGGTCTCTTTACAACTAGTGGTGGGTGACTCTGACCTGTTTCGCTTAGCTGAAAAATTGCGAAATTGCCGAAATGCATTGAAGTCTATGGGCGTCTATTTTATTTTTTGATGCATGACAATTTTTTTTTCACCCATTTGTAGTCAATGGGCGTCATTTTCTTGGCGAAATTTGGCAAAAAATTGGCTCATCACTATTTACAGCTTCATCTTGAATGTAACCATATTTTGTATTTATTGGAATTTTATATTTATATATATATTTTTTATTGAATTTTCAAGGTGCGTACATTTATAACTATCCATATTGTATTAAAGTATTAAAACAACGAGTGGTGTCCTTTATATTAAAGTACAGGTATAGGATCCCTTATCCGGAAACCTGATATCCAGAAAGCTCCGAATTACGGAATGGCTGTCTCCCATAGACACCATGTTATCCAAATAATCCAAGTTTTTTAAAATTATTTCCTTTTTCTCTGTAATAATAAAACAATATCTTGTACTTGATCCAAACTAAGATATAATTAATCCTTATTGGAAGCAAAACCAGCCTATTGGGTTTATTTCATGTTTAAATTAATTTCTAGTAGACTTAAGGTATGAAGACCCAAATAACGGAAAGAACCATTATCCGGAAAACCTCAGGTCCCGAGCATTTTGGATAACAGGTCCCATACCTGTACACAGTGACATTTTGTTGTCAAACATACACACACACATATATATATATATATATATATATATCCGAATTGACAGTCCCAGTGTAGTTTGTGGTCCTTAGTGGTAGAGATATGTGTATCATAATATATTCATTGTCCCTTTCTTTATATTATACGCCAGTAAATTGCCAGGTAACCTGCTCTTAACTAAACTATAAACTGAATAAGTAACTAGGTATTTACCCGAAAGTACCTGGTCTGACTTTTCTAGTATATTTCCAAATCTGCTATCCTCATTTCAACTTACTCTATGGTGCCACTCGTCCTTTATCCCTGGGTATGTTTGTTCTTGGAATTTTATATTTATTACAGTGCTGCGTGCGCAAGTAGTGCTATATAATGAAAGATATTGAAATGTATGCATACGTACATGGATTGTTTGCTATTGTGTCGCTTACTTTTGTAAAACAATACAGAGTATCCATGTATATTTTTATCTATATACAGTCATATGAAAAAGTTTGGGAACCCCTCTCAGCCTGCATAATAATTTACTCCACTTTCAACAAAAAAGATAACATTGGTATGTCTTTCATTTCCCAGAAACAGCGAGTACTGGGGTGTTTTCTGAACAAAGATTTTTAGTGAAGCAGTATTCAGTTATATGGGATTAAATAAAATGTGAAAAACTGGCTGTGCAAAAATTTGGGTACCCTTGTAATTTTGCTAATTTGAATGCTTGTAACTGCTCAATACTCATTACTGGCAACACCAAATTGGTTGGATTGGCTCATTGAGCCTTGAACTTCATAGGCAGATGTGTGCAATCATGAGAAAAGGTATTTAAGGTAATATTTCTATATAGTTAACCATATGAAGGTATCACTTGTTTTTATCTTTTCTTCTAGACTTTTTTCAAATAAATTATCTGAATTTTTCTTTCTCTGCAACCCCCCGCAGGATACAGACACAATGGATCCCTTTTCCTATTGTGATATCAGCTCGGTATTTCTCACCAAAACAATAGACAAAATCATTTCACCCATGGCCGTCCAACTTTGCCATTTGATCATTTCTTTTGAATGTAACGGAGCCGAATTTGCTGAGAAGAATGTGGATTTTGAGAACACCGCTAAAGACTTGTCCAGAGCTATGGAACATTTTGCTTACACAGCCACCAGGTAATGGTAATCAGCATGGCCAATATTATGTCTTTGTATGCCCTGAGCAAAAATCCAACTAGTGCCCCCCCACTCATCCTTCCTAGACAACCATTTACCCCAAGTCATCTACTTTAGGTATATTTTAATACAAGCAGAACAGTATGATGGAGCTCAGTCAGGTAATGGTTGTGAGGCATTCTTATTAAGTATGTGATATGATGAATCATTTATTTAATTTCACCTAAGTACCACAGGCAGGACCTAGAATGTGTGATACAATCAGGGCCCCCATCAGGGGGTACTGTTGTACCTAGGGTTGCCACCTGTCCGGTTTTGACCCGGACAGCCCGGTATTTTGAGGGGCTGCCCGGGTCTATACTTCCTGCCCGGTTTTCCAAATAAGGAAAACCAGGCGGGATTCCCTTGATTGACACGGGGATCGACCAATCGCTGATCGCCGCATCATAGCCACACCCACTGACATCACAGGTCCGCCCACTGACGTCCCAGACACACCAACTGACATCACTGACCCGCCCCCGCCCGGTCTCAGCCAGACATAAAGGTGGCAACCCTAGTGGTATACTTTTCGAAATACCCCCCTTGACAGCACCAAAGCTGTGCTGAAAGTTGAAGTTCTGAATCCGCAAAAAGACCCGAAGCCACGAAAGGAGGCGAGGTTGAAGTTCTGAAGCCACGAAAATACCTAAAGCCATGAAAACACTAATGTGTTCTTTTTATTTTATTAAACCCCTGGCCACTAATTATTATTTCAATACTCTATAGGCCCCTGACCACCAATGTTTTTTAAAAAAAATATTCTCTGGGGCCCCAATTTTTCTTTTATGGGGGGCCCTGGCACCAATTATTTTTTTTTAACCTTTAAGGGGGCCCTGACCTCAATGGTTTTATATAACTTGTGTGTGGGTGGTGTTTACCATTTTTAGCACTGTCTGTGTGGCCTTTTTACTGTGGTGTGGGGTAGGCGGGATCTGGGGTGGGGCTAAGAGGGCGGGCCCAGGGGCCCTAGAAAATGTTGTTGTACGGGGCCCCATGATTTCTAAAGCCGGCCCTGGATACAATGGACTGATAAACAGAACATGTATCTTCATACAGACTAGGTGAAGAATGTGATGACGGGATTCTAAGAAAAGAGCTGGACATAGCATCTAAATCAATGCTGATTTTTGGGAAGAATATCTTATTGGCAACACAGAAACTGAACATTCAGCCAAATTTTCAGAAGCACCAAGAAGACTTAATAATTTCTGCACAGAATGTTCTACTAGGAACCCTAAAGGTATGTACCAAAACAGATGCTTCTCTATTTCCCTTCATAAAGCTAGATGTTCAACAGGATTGGATGCATAAACTGAGGGGTATATTTAGTAGCGTTAGAGATATTCTCCTTTGACTCAATTATGACTAAAGCATCCAAGGTAGTCAGAAATTCAAAACAGTGAGCACACCAGTATAATGTTTGTTAAATATTTTGATCAGTGGATTTAATGAAGAACATCTTGTGTTGTATTAGCAAATTATTTTATAATGTAAGCCTTTATGAACCTCATGCAATTAATCATAAGATTTTTTAATTTCAGTGAGTGGGGTTAAGACTATGGAAAATTGTGAATGTGGCTCTAGGGCTCTAGGAGAATTTAATATACATTTGCAAGGGGGCAGTGAAAGCTTTTGAGATAACAGGTTTAGCATTTGCTCCTAAGTGTGGGTTGTGAGGGACCTACATGTCCCACATTCCATACACAATAGTTACTGCTCTGTATGTTCTTTCAATAGATACTCCAGTTAGAAGATGACGCAGCAGTAAGACAGATCCTTCAAGCTACAGACTGGCTTCTGGATTGCTTAGCATTTCTACAAGCAGCTGACAACATGTCACATCTGCTGATTTCTTTCCGGGAATTTGCAGAAGCATTGCTCTTGGTTAATACTTTGACAGAAAGAAGAATTCTTGAGCTCAAGCATTCCCTACATCAGGAACATTTATCTTCAACACTTCAGAATCTTAAAAAATGTGTACCAATGTTATACACAGCAATACAGAGCGATATGATGCATCCACAGAATGAGCAAATCATTGCTTCAAGATTGTATATATTTGACTTAGCTGTAAAAACAGTACAAGAACTGAGGCTTATGCTGACCAACGGGACAATCAAACAAGAGCAGCTAAAGGCAGAGGGAACATTTTCTCGGCAGATGTCCAATTTACTTCAGATACTAAACAATCCAAATCCTACTCATTTACACAACTCTGACTTGGACTTTCTTGTTGGGGGCATCATTTTCTACTCTATGTTTGTAGCCGATTGTTCAAGACCAGTTATAAAATTAAGGCTAGTCAAACATTGTCAACAACTTTTGGAGCTTCGAAAAGATGTATCTGATCAGTTAAACGACTGCCTACCTGAAGGACTATGCCCAAGAACAATGCAACGCAAATTAGAGCAGATATCCAACAAAATGAAAGTAGAGATGGTCAATCTAAATCAGACTTTGGTCTCTGCAATTTTCTGTCAGTTTCTAGATGCTTTCACTGGTTCTCATGATCCGTTAAAAAGGCTGCTAAAATCTATAATGAAGAACAATAAAAAGTCTGGCTTTCAATCTCAGAGCCTCTTTGGTTCAAAAACCCTCCCACTTCTTCTCCAGACTTTTCAAAACCACACTGACAAGTTATTAAAAATAGCAGGTCTTGTTTTAGCAAAATGTCCTAATGATAGCATCATTAAAGAAATACAAAATTCCACAAATATTTTGTGCACAGTACGTGATGCAGTTATTTGTTTTATTCTAGACAACAAAATTAATTATGAAACGAAATTCTTTGAAAAGGCTCAGTCCATATATCAAAGATGGACTCAGGCTACGGAAAGCTTACTGGCCAGTCTTGATGGGATTGTGACTGTACACAAATTCCTAGATCTGTGTATACATGAGATAGAGGACAAGATACACGGCTGTGAAAAGTCATTTAGGAGGAAAGAATCGGAAGCCTTTCGCAATCAGGCTGATGACATCTGCAGTCTTACAAAACATATTGTGCAGTTTACTAATCGATACATTGATCAAAGCAAGGATCCAGTTTTTAGAAATGGCTTGAGAGTTTTTGTACGCCAGTTGGAATTCTCTATGCTGGAAACAAAGAAATCAATAAATAAGTGTACAGAAGAGATTTCGTGTGCAAAGTCTCAGAAGGTGTTCGCAGACAAAATGAAACATTTGCTTGACAACATCTACAAAGTGCAAGAGGGAGTCGATGGTTCTAAACATCCAGACTTACTTTGTCCCTTAAGAACTGAAGTTCATCCAGTTACTGAGAAACCAAAAAGTATTATTTTCAGTGAAGCTCAGGATCTGCAAGAAGACATAGCTGAAACTGATAATGAATGCAATGGCTCTTCCCCTTTCTATGAAAGCTATTTAAGCAAGCCTCTTCCTTTAAGGGTTCCATCAAAACATGCAAAGCAGAATAAGTTAGACTCTGTTAACAAATTACTTTTAAGTGTACAGCCTGAAATAAATGAACTTATATCAGCAATAAAGAAAAATGATCTTGAAAAGATTTCAAACTATTGTTGTTCTTTAAATGAAATGGCAAACTCTCATATTGAATTAGCCAAGGTGGCAATTCCTTTTGTGGATCCGCTTGTGTCCACAACTTTAATAAAGTACAAAGACATTGAAACCCTTATTCCATACTTTGCTCAGTTTAACCAAGAAGTAATTGCCAAGGGGGATTTAAGCATGGATAAACTTATCCAGACAGCTATTTTTGTTTCACATCATTTGGAAGAAATAAAAAATTGTCTTATAGTATCAGCAAATTATTGGTATACATTTTCTAGTCAATTATTTTGCTCATCAGCAAAGGTGGATATTCCTTGCAATATGGAGATCTTTAGCAGAACTATGCAGAGTTTGGCTTCAATAGTCCAGTTAATAAACCAAATTTTGAACATTGGTCAGGGGGATCACACAAGAGGTGCAGTTTCTGGAAAACACGAACATGTTGCTAAAATTCAGGTTCAAATGACGAAGGCCCAAATAAGGTCAAACCAACTCCTTTGTAAAGCAAGGTTTCTATCAGATAAAAGTAATCTGGAACATAGCTGCCTTGAGTGGTCCATTACTGTTCAACATTTACTCAAACACGTTGATGATTTCATACAGTTTGATAGCTTATTTATGTCTGAACCTAGAGGTTTAACAAAGAAAAATATTTCTGGTAGTAAGACCTTCATACAGCTTTGTGAAACATCCTTGTGGCTTGAGGAAGCTGCAGCATTGTTTATTAATACATGCATGGAAGGGAATGCAAAGAATAATATTGGTTCTCTAAAGGAAGCCCTGGGATCACTGAGAGAGTCTATCCTAAAAATAAGAGATGACCTTAATAGTTCTACTAATCCTGCTGCGTGCTTGTTGGTGGACTATGCACTCATTCAGAGAGAGGTGGCTATGAAGATGCAATTACTCGCCTATCACATAAGAAACAACTACAAGAGAAAATGTGGCTCAGTGCAAAGTTTAGTGGACTTTGTTGTATCAGCTGCTAGCATACAGGGTAATGAAGATAAAGTTACAACAGTAACATTTGCACAGGATTCCCGTCTACTGGTTGAAAATATGAAACTAGTAAAAGAATCTGTAAAAACTGCTCTTCATGCAAAAAGCGAAGAATCCACTTTTTTGGTAGAACATTTGACATTTCTTACGTCTGATATAGTAACGAGAGCTGGGGAACTTCTGGAACATCGACAGCAGTGGGAAAGTTTTAGGCTAGAGGTCATGTCATTGAACTGGACGGCGAAGGCTCAGCAATTAATTTTACAACTTCAGTCTGATGCACAACTTGATGCTGCAACTGTAACATTTGTCAGGCAATGCTTGCAAATCAATTCAGAGCCAGAATATCCAGTGGCCAGCATGTTAACTTCACTTAAAAATGAAAAACAAAACTGCGCATCTGTAATTTCAGCAAATACTGACATAATGACTCCACCGGCAGTTTTGGAGGAAAGTGGAAAAGCTTCCAGCAATAAAGCCAGCAATATTAATTGGGGACTGATCAATACACTTTATGAGGAAACTACAGTTTGTGGCAAAACGAATGACTATATTTTGTCTATTATGGACGAAAAGAATATAACCACTGAGGCAGGGCTTAAAGGAACCCAGTATAATGAAGCCAAAACAAAAAACCTGATTCAAGAGAAGGTAAAAGATTCAAAAGTCTTTAAGGTCCAACAGGAAAATGACAATGAAAAACCATTTCAGGCATCCAGTAGTCAAAAAGAGCAAACGGTCAATAAGAAATCTGAAAAATATGTTACGGAGGGACAGCAGTGTGAAGTTGATAAAGAACAGAGTCAGAATATACCTGTTGTAGTTGATGGGGAGCAACAGTATTCTGCAAATGACAAACTCTGTGTAGCGCCAAAGCAATGTCAAGAAACTGTAGATAATAAGATGATGGAAGCCTCCCCGTGCGATGAGCAACCTATAAAAGTTCCCAAAAAATTGCAAAACACAGCAGCCAATGAGATATTTCCAGAGAGTAGAGATGAAAACCCCCAGGATCAATTCCATGAGAGCAAAACAAAAATGAATGACATAAAGTCAGAGAGTGTGAAAAGGAAACCACAAGTTGCATGCAGCGAGCGGATAAAAATCCCTGCTATTCTAGCACCAAAGAAGTGGCAAGGATCAACAGCCAATACAATATTGCCAGAGACTGACAATAAGAGACTGCAACCTAAATGCAATGAGCAGAAGATAAAAATGACTATCAATGCTGCAGATCAGAAAAGCCAAGGATCAGTAGAAAATAAAATATTATTAGAGCCCGGCACAGGGCAGAAAATAAAATCCTCTGCTACTCTGAAACCAAAACAGGTATTTGCTTGCATTCTATTTGATGAGTCGGAATAGACTTTTGCCAAGCAGCATGTATTGGCCTTTGTTTTTTTTATGTTGGAAAAGAAAGGGCAATAATATAAACTCTCAGGGCCACTTTATACTTATCCCCCTTAGTACAACTGGAAGGTTTATTCTGGTCATTTTAGCTACAGCAAAAAAAGCTGTGTTTGGAGCATAAAATACAGTTCATCAATGATTAAGTGGCAGATCAGTTTAATTTTACAGGTATGTAGTGATTTAGGATCCTAGTCACTCTCAACCCACTACAGCTAGATCTGACTATCACTCATCCATTCCATTACCTGGAAGTCCCGTTCTGCATAATTAAGCTATGTTACTGACCAACACTGTGTCTTTTTCATTTCTTTTCCCCTGTGATTTTGCCTTATTGTTTTGATCCATGTGAATGGTCCAAACAATATAATGTAATGCAAGAAGTACAACAGTGCAAAGCCTATCACTTCCCATCTGCATATGGATATTATACGGGGGGGGGGTTGTGAGAGCAAGTAAAATATATACGAGTACAATGGAAGTGCGTCTGATCTGGCCAAATTACCTACAAGCATACAAAAGAGAGGAGATTGATCAATGTACATTCCCTGGTGCCCTGCTTGACAAGTAATGCAGTGTATATGCAAGTGAATGTATTTTCAGAAACTTGGGTTTTTAGTTACAAAGTTATGATCATAATATTGGCAAGCCCCAATAACATATCAAGGTAACTTACTATTTACCAAATTGTTTATAGGCTCATTGATCAAATGGATATTATGTCCAGACAGACAGACATAAATTACAACCCTTATCACCCTGCATATTACTATTCATACTGAGCATAGAAGTGTGCTTCCTACTCGACTTACATCCTTACTCCTGTCCTAAGCAGTTCAGCCAAACATCACCTCCACTAGATCTTCGGTCTTTTTTATAAGCCCAGCTGCCACCATTCATTGATCCATATTATAAAGGCATATTTAAGCCTTTAAGCCATAAGTAGAAATATTTATTTTGTTTATTTTTTAAACAAACAGATTAACTTCACGCTGCACCCTGAATTCCAGTTGAGAGGGAAGCTGCGCAGAGTCGATAAATCTCCTGTTACCGAAGATGTTCAGACATGGGAGGGTGAGAACAATACAGTTGTAAAAGTAACTAGAGAAATGGCAACACAAATGTCTCACATGACACTATATCTAACCAGGAGAGGCCCAATAAAGGTATTGCTCTTGCTTGTCGACAAGATAAGCTACAAAGTTGGTTCTGATCTAGAAACTTGTGAGTCTTCATAATGGGAATTGTATCACTAAGGAGGAGTAAATGGATATATACTGGAAATACTCAAGTAAAAACTTGGAACTGCTGCTATTATTATTAGTAGTAGTATTATTATTATTAATAATAATATAATAATAACAATAATGAACTAATATTTTTTATTACAATTGTTTATATATTTCACAATTTATTTCTGAGTTTCTCAACCCATCATATTTTTCCCAATGATGATTTCATTTGCTGACTATTTTTATCTCTTCTGATTGGCTGATTGCAGCCTGAATCAGTAATTTCTAACGCACCACTAGAAATTACTGATGTCACTAATAATCCGCTGATATCTAAAAAAAAGAATTGTTAATCATCCTCTGTAGTTTGGGTTTATTTCAACAACAGCTCCTCTAAGGCAGGCTGAGATGGCAGACATGTAGGGCTTCTGCTTAAGGAAGTTTATTCTGAACTTCCATTTAAATAATAGTAGTTATTAAAAGTGCCCAGCTGATGCTAATGAAAAATGTGATTTCGGGCCTCTTCTTTTAAAATTTTCATAGTTACCCTTAAGTTGTTACAAACTCAAACACCCACTGACAACCAAAAGGGTGCTGGAAGCTGTAGTATAAGGAAACCTGTATGTATCTTAAGCAATGGAACATTTGCCTTGTATACCTTATTTGTGCTTCCACATATACATGGGCAAATGCATCACTTGGGCACTGTCATCCCATATCACTTGAGTCTTGATATTATTTGTCCAAATGATTCTCCTTCCAAGCTTTGCTCTTTAGTGTTTTTCAGTGGGAGCTGCTGGTGGGTAAGGGACAGGCATCACTATTGCTCATTGGCCAAGCCTGAGGCTTTAACCTTCAACATTTCTTTCCCTATAAACTCTCTGACCCAGATATCAATTCATATTCAAGGTCGGATTCTATTCCCACTTCAGCCTCTTGCTGTGGATCTAATTCCTGTATTGAGCTTGCTCCAGGCCTGGACTGGGAGTCAACATAGGCCCTGCCATTCCAAGTATGCAGAGGCCCAAACAGCCCCCAACCAGCCCACTCTATGGTAACTTTCTATGGAACCATACAGCAGCCCCTCTGGCATTTGCCAGAACCCACCGATTGCCAGTCCGGGCCTGGCTTGCTCACAAGCAGAGTGTAACATTTAATTCCAGCAACAGATGAAGGCCCATAGGTTGGACATTCCTAATCTATGTAAAACGTCTGGTCTGATTTTCCCCAGAACCCTGCAATAACTAATGACAGTGATTATATGTCAGGGGGCTACTGCTACTGAGATGCTCCTACTGCTCCTAATATCTATCAGTCGTATTGATACAATTCCCATTTGTGAGTGCAGTTTTCTAAATGCATGCAATCTTCTGCCGTATCATCTAATGTCACGAATTGAGTTTGTGCTTTGTGGCAAAAGTGCTTCCCTAAGCATTTTTTTTAAAGGTTTTCATTTTTAATATGTCCCTAAGCATTTTAGCCATTTACATTAATATGATATCTGATATACAACAGCTATACAACTAATACCAGGCTTTTGACCAAATTTGGTTTAAATGGAATCTAAAAGTATAAAATAAAAGTCCATTTCAGGGTCTCTAGCTTTAAAGGGGTGGTTCAACTTTAAGTTAACTGTTATTGAATTACCATTTCTAAGCAACATTTGAATTGGTCTTCATTATTTATATTTGATAGTTTTCAAATTATTTGCCTTCTTCTTCTGACTCTTTCCAGCTTTAAATGTGGGTCACTGACCTCATCTTAAAAACAAATGCCCTGGAAGGCTACACATTTAGGGGCTGATTCACTATGGGTCGAATATCGAGGGTTAATTAACCCTCGATATTCAACTAGGAATTGAAATCCTTCGACTTCGAATATCGAAGTCGAAGGATTTAGTGCAGAAAATTCGATCGAACGATCTAAGGATTATTCCTTCGATTGAACGATTAAATCCTTCGAATTCGAAGGATTTTAATCCAACGATCGAAGGAATATCCTTCGATCAAAAAAACTTAGGCAAGCCTATGGGGACCTTCCCCATAGGCTTACATTGACTTCGGTAGCTTTTATCTGCCGAACTAGGGGGTTGAAGTTTTTTTTAAAGAGACAGTACTTCGACTATCGAATGGTCGAATAGTCGAACGATTTTTAGTTCGAATCCTTCGATTCGAAGTCGTAGTCGAAGGTCGAAGTAGCCCATTCGTTGGTCAAAGTAGCCCAAAAAAACCTTCGAAATTCGAAGTTTTTTTACTTCGAATCCTTCACTCGAATTTAGTGAATCAGCCCCTTATTGTTATTGCTTATTTTTATTATTCATCTTTCTATTCAGACCTTCAAGCCTCTTGTTCAAATGAGTGCATGGTTGCTAGGGTCATTTGGACCCTAGCAACCACATTGCGGAAATTGCAAACAAAAGAGCTGCTGAATAAAGTGCTACACTAAAAAACTCAAAAAGCACAAATAATAAAAAATGAAAACCAATTGCAAATTGTTATAATAGCACAGAATATCACTCTCTACATCATACTAAAAGTTAAAGGTGAACAACCCTTTAAAACTATCATGTGTTGCAGGTGCTGAGTAATGTGTACTACATATACTATTGCAGTCTGCAGTATGTATTGCAACTGATTCTGAGCTGAACACTTGTCTAGAAAAGTACCACTCTACATTATAGGAGAAGGAAAGTCATCCTGCACTTTGGGTGCCAAATGTTAGGCACCCCCTATTTATTGAATTGACTTACCTGAAACCCCCGGGCCGGTGCTCCTATCAGCAGAAAAATGCACCGGCCCGGGGTTATACCAGTGAGCACCACAGAGCACTTCTCTTCCGTCCTCCTCTTCCTTTTGCTGCGCATGCGTAGTAGAACGAAAAGCCAAACTTTAAGTAAAAAGTTTTTTTCTGAATTTTTGCCGAATCGCTTGATTTTTTTTCCAGCATTTTCCCCAAAAATACAGAATTTTTCAGAAATTTTGCCTGAAAAGTCTGAAATAGTTGGATTTTCGAGTTAATTCCAGCACAGACCAAATAGGATAAGTACCTCTCCCTTTTACTGATATACAACCTCAGTAGGTCTGAGATGCCAGATTTTCAGATTCTGACTTTTTACATCCTTGGGGTATGATAAATATTGGAAATTAAATTCAGATTTTATAGTAAACTAAATGTCCGATTTTTCTAGTTTTAGACATTCAGACTTTAATAAATAACCCTCTTAGTGTATATGATGCAAGAATGTAACTGTTGTTGAGTCAGCATTGTTGAGTATTATTTGATAAGGTACAAGGTTAAAATAATGGGGTTCCTGAAGGTGTTGCACATAACTCTGTGGCCGTTGTATATGAATCCATGTTCTCTATAAGTAAAATCAGGCTTTCTCTTCTGCATGGATTGGATTGCTGCCCATTCTGCTGTTTGCTGTGGTTTTCTTAACTTTGAGCCTGGAGTGAGATTCTGTTGTGCACACAATTTCTTCGAATAAATGTTTGGGGCAAGTCTAGACCTGCCACAAAGTATCTCCCCCCCAAAAAAAATCTGTTGGTGTGAATTGATACTAATACTGCGCACAGAATATCATTCATCTTGTCGGTTGTGCCATTTATCAATGATTTTTTCACTTTAGACCACAGATCAGCTCATTGCTGCTGCCAGACGTATAGCTGAAGATGGGCGGACTTTTGTAAAATTTGTCCGAATAATGGCCAAAAATTGCATAGATAGGAGGAGTGCGGCAGAATTATTGTGCGGTGTGGAACAAACGCAAACGATTAGCAATCAACTTAGCATTATTTCCAGGTATAAACCAAAACGAACCTCTAATATTTATTTATAAGAAAACATTTGGGAACAGGTACATATTTATTTATGTATAAAATGCCTACTTCTATAAAACAGACAGTGTCCTAACCATAAT
Organism: Xenopus laevis; assembly: GCF_017654675.1. Classification (NCBI taxonomy): domain Eukaryota; kingdom Metazoa; phylum Chordata; class Amphibia; order Anura; family Pipidae; genus Xenopus; species Xenopus laevis. The sequence goes on along the minus strand of NC_054379.1, from coordinate 38,019,522 downwards.
TATCATCCCCACACTCCATCATTAGTGCTAAGGTCTGGAGAATGGGTTCTACCACTCCAACTGGGCCAGCAGCAGAATGATCCTGCTTATATTAGTAGTCCTGCCCTCAGTCCAGCCTCTCCCAGTGTCTGGAGCTTTCAGTATGACTGGGGTAGCAGATGGCTTTTGGGGGTTTAAAGAAACTCATTTGTTAAGTAATAGTGATAGTAACATGTTCCTATGAATTGTAGAAAAGGGGCAATCTCACTTCAACAGTGTAATGTAATAAAAAGTGTTGTGTGCCCATATCTAGTGACCCATAGTTTTCAAATAACTGACCACGATACCTGCTGATTGGTCGCCATGATTTATTAGGCCAGTGACAAACAAGACCATTTTTTACATTACCTCCTTAATTTATTACTATTTGTGTATTACAAGTGAAGAACCAAATCACTAACATTCATGAGACATGAACAGTGTTTCTATGATCAGGCCACTAAAGCACAATCATTGTATTTCCCCTGTTCTATTGCACTTCCATAGTCCATTCAAATGCCAACTGGGTTATACTTTATTAGGTCTATTTTGTTTTCTAAGATTTAGTCTGTCATACAGTTTTTATATTTTTTTAATATACATCCCATCTATTACAGCATATTAGGAAAGGAGAAAAAAACAAAAATGTTTTAAAAGGAGGGGGTGGCATTTGACTGAAGTCAACCAATGTATTATTTAAATACTCTATAGGCCCCTGCCACCCATGGTTTTTAAAATATTTTTTGTGGCCCCAATGTTTTTTTAACTTAAAAGGGGGGTCCCTGGCACTAATTTTTTTTTTAAAAAAAAGACCTTTATTGGGGGCCCTGGCGCCAATTTTTTTTTTGGGGGCCCTGGTCACCAATTCTTTTTTTAACTTGTAGGGGGGCCCTGACTACCAATGTTTTTTTAAAAAACACTTTTATGAGGGGGCCCTTGTGCCATACTTTTTTTTAACTTATAAGGGGGTCCAATGTATTATTTAAATACTCTATAGGCCCCTGCCACCCATGGTTTTTAAAATATTTTTTGTGGCCCCAATGTTTTTTAACTTAAAAGGGGGGTCCCTGGCACTAATTTTATGTTAAAAAGACCTTTATTGGGGGCCCTGGTGCCAATTTTTTTTTGGGGGGGCCCTGGTCACCAATTCTTTTTTTAACTTGTAAGGGGGCCCTGACCACCAATGTTTTTTTAAAAAACACTTTTATGAGGGGGCCCTGGTGCCATACTTTTTTTTAACTTATAAGGGGGTCCTCACCATCAATGGCTTTTTATAACTTGTGGGGGGGTTTTACCATTTTTAGTGCTGATGTCTATGAGGTCTTTGAACTGTGGGGTAGGCGGGATCTGGGGTGGGGCTCAGGGGCTGGGCCGGGCGTGGCCTGGAGGCTCAGAAAATTTAGTTGTAAAATGTTGTAATGGCGGCCCTGCCTATACCTGTACTACTTGCCTGTTGTTTTAAACACAATTTTTTTTTGTGCTATTTCTTTATCTAAACAGGGAAATTGAAGTTGCTCCAAGTTTGATCCTTGCAAGATAATTAATTAAATTACCAGTGCAGAGACTAGAAGAAGTGCATTATGTAGGTGGATTGTGCTCTGGTAATCTAATTATCTGCCTTGTGGTCTATTCCCCTAAAATGTCATGCCACTATGGGGCAAATTCACTAAGATTCGTAGTTGCACCAGGCGTAACTTTGCCGCACTTCGCCAGGCGTAGTTTCGCCAGCACTTCGCAAATTCAAATCCGAAGTTGCACTCAGGGGTAGCGTAAGGTTGCGAAGTTGCGCTATCGTTGATTTGCTAAGCGAATCGAAGTTACGCTAGCGATGGTTAATTTGCATACGGCGCCAAATTCAAATTTCAATGGAGGAATATGTAGCAGCACTACAAATGCCTGGGAAACCTTCAAAACATCAAATAAAATTTTTATTTTGCCCTACACATGTGCCCACTGTTTAGTTTAGTTGCCATGAGTCAGGAAATGTAGGGGGGAAGGAGGAGAGCCCCAAAAATGTTTTGATCTTTTTCAGCCTATCACGCATAATATAGAAAAAACGCCAGCGTTTTTTGGGACTTAGAAAAAATTTTAACTTTTTTTTTAAGAAATCCCTATCTACTCTATTGCGCTTCACCTGGTCTGAGGTGGCGAAGGAAGTCTAGCGTAAAAGGTAGCGTTCAGAACAATGCGCGCGTTAGTGAATTTGCGTAGTTACGTCCGTTGCGCAAATTCGCCAGGCGTAAGGGTGCGAAGTTACACTAGCGAAGTTACGCCAGCGGCCGTTAGTGAATTTGCGAAGTAACGAAAATGGCCAACGCTAGCAAATTGACGCTATCGTTAGGCGCTTCGGCGCATAGTGAATTTGCCCCATAGTCTGTGTTAGAAAGTCTGGTTATGGGGTTCTAGTCATTTAGGGGAACTGTTGAAATTCTGCAAGAATCCTCCAACAGAAATATGTTCCCTCTTGAGTTTCTATGGTGAGTGTGTGCCATGATTGTACTGGATGGATTGAATTGTGGTGATTGGGCCCATTCTATCAGTGTTAACCTTGGAATTTTCAATTTGATGGCAAAGTAGATAAAAATAAATATTTTAAAGTAGAGTATTTCTTTACTTTCTTCAGCTTTCACTGAGCCATTGGTGAATTTAATTCTGTAGAACTGCCATATTTAATTCTGATACATATACTTCGTATATTGATATTCTGATTTATATACTTATCGTATTCTTGCGACATTAGTGTAAAGGCAGCCACGGGATGTGACGATTGTGCAGGAGAAGACGTGCTGGTGAAAAATGCTCAGAACTTGATTCACAGTGTTTTACAGACCTGGAAAGCAGCAGAAGCCGCATCTATTAAGGTGAGTAGAGTTTGATTAGAGAGAGAGAGAGTGCAACTGGGTGACAGGTAACTGCTACACGTAACTGGCTAGATACTGTAAAAATGAATGGTTTAATATGGGGTCAAAATAGATGAATTGCCCCAGAGAAAACAATGAATATTGTCTCTATCCAGTTACAATTAGGCTAATGGCACACCAGAGCCCTGACTTCCAATCCTCCATCTGTGTGTACTGCCAGCTACAGGATCTAGTTGTGAATACACGCTCACATGATTTAACAGCAAAAATGCATTTTTTTGTCATTTCTGGACTCCGTGTCTGTGTGTGCACAACAGGCAGCTCCCATGTCTGTCAGTGCACACAGATAAAGGGTACACAAAGCAGCAGATCAGCAGAAAAAATCAAGCACTTAAAAATCATTAATTTTCCTTTAAGTCAGTCAGTGGTACTAACAGAGCCAGGCCGACAGCTACCAGTGCCCAAGGCCAGCTCCAACCCCCGCCCACTCTCATCCACCTATTCAAAGTCACCATTGCCAATCCCCCTTTTCCCTTGCAACCAGCCAACAGACCCAATCCCCATTCAAACCCCCTGCAACCAGCCATCAGTCCCAATCCCCCTTCACCCCAGGCTAGACCCAATCCTACCTACCTACCTACCACAGCTCCCATCAGTCCCCCTATGCCAAGTGTTCTATGGGGAAAGGGTGGCTACAAAGTTGTTTGAACTTTGCCTTTTCATCACCCAAATAGCACTTCCATCAAGTTGTGCCCTAGGTACCTGTCTACCCTCAGTTCTGGCCCTGGATATTGATATTTCTAAATTAACAGCAGCACTGGATTTGTGGCAAAAAATTACTCCGAAAAAGCTTATGCAGATAATGGTTCCCATTAGTCCTTAATGACCCTGGTTCCTGGGGAAAAATGTTCCCAAAAAACATCTCCCCACTGGTACAGTCATAAAAAGTCCCTGTGTAGTGTGTTCTGCAGGGGAGACAAGTTCCATTTCTGAAATAGATTTTCAACCTTCTCTGCCCAGGTACAATATGAGGATGATATGTGATCATATGAGGACTGGAACAGAAATTGATAGCAGTTCGCCCTCTTTGGGAAAAAGGCACAAAGCAATTTTTAAGTTAACAGGAATAAACTACTTGACCTTGAGTGGGAGGGGTTTTAATGATTTGTGGTCTATACAATTATTTTGGATCAGTATCCACTTCTCCCTGTGTTGAGTTATGACAGGAGGGACACTTTGCTTTGATCAGTTGTCATTTCTACTTGGTCTTCACTTCGGATCACTACCTATAGGCCAAGTCTAAGTAAAACTTATATTTCTGAAGATTCTTAATATTTTATCTTCTTGTTCTGTAACGTGATAAGCTGGAGAGTCAATGTTGGGCTAAAGTTTTGTAATTGCCAATAATCATTCTCTTTAGGCTGATTCTCTTCTGTTCATCCAAACCACTTCTGGCTGCACGTTCCATACCAACATGTGGTTTTTTTTTCCATATTTATACACATATATATATATATATATATATATATATCTATATATATATATCTATATATATATATATATATATATATATATATATATATATATATATATATATATATATATATATATATATATATAGACACACACACGCAGGCTCATATGCGATGTTCACTAGAGTTAATCTAGGTGCCAGCTACTAGTTTAAAACTGCACAACTGCATCTTTTGATGCAATATAAATGACAAACACATTATTTCTGCCCTCAGCATTAATCTGTATTTTATGTTTTAACCATGAGCACCTTTTTGTTTAACCATTTGTTAATAACCAAAAGAACACACAGAACAGACAGCAAAGTGTTATATTTACAATCCTTGTTTTTCTAGGGCACTGGGAAACCTACTGATGATGAAGAAGAAACAGAAGTCGCTGCTTTTTGTAACCAGCTAAGAAAGAAACTACTGTTCCAAAAAAACAAATAAGACTTTTGCCACATGCAGAATTTACGCATTGGAACTTATGTACACACACCCATATACACATTCACTATTCCTTGGCTTGGGAACATCATATACGTGAATCTAAAATATATACAAATATATACAATTGAAAATAAATTATTAAATAGGTCTCCACCGTCACATCTAGAAATCTATGGTGCAGTACTTGGAACAACTCCATTACATCTAGGGGCACATTTACTTATTTAATTAACCCTCGATATTCGACTGTCTAGGTTAAATCCTTTGACTTCGAATATCGAAGTCGAAGGATTTACCGCAATTTGTTCGAACGATCGAAGGAAAAATCATCCTGTTCTCCCTTCATTCCTAACCTGGTCAAGGTTAACTCATCCTTTAACCCTTCACTATCCATTCACCTCTTCTATAGAACTAAAATGGCTCCTGATAATAATAGACTAGGGGTGCAATGGACTTGTATTGCTCAAACAGAATATTTCATTACAGTTTTTCTTGTTATGACTTGCTCGGTTTCAGTGTTTGTGTATGGAGGGGGTTATGTAAAAATATATAGGATGGTCGTGCCTGCAGATGTCTTTAAACCTACCATTTCTCTAGTGATGCTTTATTAGGGTAAATAAAACGAAGTTGTGAACTGCTGCTCTAAAGAACCACTCTCTCCCTGCATCTTCTTCCTTAGCTGTTAGGGTTAGAGATGTTTACATTTGTCTAGCATTGGTACAGTTTAATCCACCACCTTGTTTCACCAATTGGTAAGAGGACTATTTAAAGATCTTCTACCCTGTGCTCCTTTCCAAAGCAAATATCAGTTTTGTTGGTGTTATTCAGACTTGTGCTTTTTGCATTTGCCCAACAACTGGTTTATGATTAGCAATTCCTGTAATATCTAAAGCTTTGTTGGCTTTCTGGTACAGTCAAACCTCAATTTCACATCCCCTAATTTTACGTTTTCCCACATATTACACTATTTTCCTGTGGTCCCACCAATATATTATGCATAATACATTTACATGATTGTACATTTTTTCCTGATTTTACACCATTTTTTTCTGGTCCCCTGAAAACATAAAATGGGGATTCTGTTGTATCTCCCACTTGGCCGCTTTACTATGAGAAACAGCAATAACATTCCTACAGACGTTTAGTTCAAATATTGACTCCCTTAGTGGACTAAGCACTTGTAACTAATGCTCCATCTAAACTTAATGCCATTGCTCCCATCTAGCTTTAGGCAACTCAACGCAAGATCTTGGTGGTGCACTACAGAATACCAAAAAACTCGGCCCTGTCTGGGACATTAATTCACAAGGGACACCTGTAACCAAGGCAGAAAGGAAGATCATACACCCCAGTTGTTATGCTATACACAAGGAGGCTGCCTGTTACATTCCTACACTGTGGGGTTCAGTTACATAGTGGGCACGTTGTGAAAATCATTTTCCTTCTAACATTTCTGTTTGGGTTTCTTTTTATGTTGATCCTCCATCCAAGTTTCTGCTCCTTTTTTTATTCCACTATTTCACTTTAGGTCCTCTAGTCATCACCTTCTTTCTTTTTTTCCTACTGGTGCTCTATTAATTTTATTCTGATTTCCCATTTGTGATGTAGATAGAGGGTACTAAATGGACTGCCTAGAGTTATATAAATGACTAATGCATAGAAATGCTGCCACTACTTAACTAATTTTGGATCCCAAAAATGAACACGTTGTGCAAATTCATAGTTACATAGTAGATAAGGTTGAAAAAAGACACAAAGGGGTACACACATATATATATATATATATATATATATATATATATATATATATATATATATATATATATATATATATATATATATATATATATATATATATATATATATATATAATTTTCAAAAGGTACTTGCACTCTGTCCATGCTGCTTTATGGATGCTTGGTCAAATAAATCATATATATTCATTCAGGATGGACCAGCACACCATTTTCATCAATCAATACATTTTATTGCATAATCACTGTGCATCCTAAGTTTCAACCCACATTGGGGCCTTTATCATCCTTGATAAAGGCCCCAATGTGGGTCGAAACATTGGATGGTGTGCTGGTCCATCCTGAATGAAGGAATATGAATAAATAAATATATATATATATATATATATATATATATATATATATATATATATATATATACACACACACACACACATATTTATGATATCGTAAAGGCAGGGGCGCTCCACCAATGAGGCGAGTTGAGACACTCGCCTCAGGCGGCAGCGCCCCCCTGGTTGCCAGGGGCGGCAAAAATGCCGCTCCTGGTAACTAAGAGCCGAATTTCCGGTTTTCAAACTGGAAATTCGGCTCTTCTAGCGCAGAGAGCGCTATCGCGCTCTCTGCACGTATCGTCGCGGACCGCCCCTGCCCTCTCTGGCGCTATAAAGGTTAGTGCCGGGAGGAGGGAAGGGGGCGGCGAAAGAAGGCCGCCTCAGGCGGCATTATACCAAGAATCGCCCCTGCGTAAAGGCAAAACCATAGCAACAGTAAAATTCCTGATGCTTTATAAGTTGGTAGAGGACTTTCCACAGACAAACACTATGTGATACTGTATGTAATGTTCATCAGACTTATGCTGCGGTGCCTCTACAGGGGCTTGATATGCCACATCTTTTATGAGCCATTTGTAATAGGTAACAGGGACTTCAGAGAGGGAGTATGTTACTGTATGTGTGTGTAATGTATACAAAAAATATCTAAAATTCTTTCCTCCATTCTCCTTCAAGCTTCAGATGCAGAAGGGGACTCTGTGTTCAAACCTTGGATTTTGTTTGTTATTGTGAGAACAAGGTGGCTTGTACGTTGGGTGCACTGGATGATTTTGCTGCAGGGGCATGTATGTGTCTGGGAACAAGGGGACAGAGAGTTTTGGCCTTGGTGTAAGGATGATGGAGGACAACATGAAGTCCCACATACACACACATGTTTTGTACAGTTCACTCAGTTTCTAAACCTTAAATGTAAATACAAGTGAGTTGTGGCCACATGTTACCAGCAAAAGGCAGCCATCCATCTGGTTATCTGGGAATGAATGTAATGAATCAGATCTACTCAAACCTGACTATCAAGAGACGGACACAAATTTATATTTAAGAAAAGGCTTTTTTATTGATAATTCTGCAAAACCTTATATGTTGATCCAGAGGAAGGCAAAGAAAAACCCTCAGCAAAACAGGGGCCAATTAGTCTTGCTGAGGGAAAAGAAATTCCTTCCTGACCCCAAAATAGGCGATCGGATAACTCCCTGGATCAAACTCTATAATATATATATATATATACATCTATAATATAACATTTAAATATCAATATTTAAATTAAAATCTCTGTAATAATAAATAGTAATGTTAGTATTTAAATAGAAAGTCTATAATATACAGTATATATCAAGATAACTTCTATACTAAAATATATATATACATTATAATGACAAATTCAACATATTATGCTGCCAACCACCCAGGACTATCCTTGAACTCTACTCTTTTCCAATCTCCGTGCCCTCTCTCTTGTCCTGCCACAATCTCCATGTATTTTCCCCTCACTGCCTGCTGTACTACTGATCTCTCTCCTTCCCCATCCCTTATCTGTGTGTACAATTCTACATTCCCATATCAATTTTCCTGCCCACTTTTTACCTCCAATCACTGTGTACCACTCCATTTTCCAACCCTAATCTCCATATCCTCTCACTGCTCCTTCCGTGCTATCTATGTGTTCCTCTCTTTTCCAACTTCCTGTACTGACGTCTGTGTGTTCACCCTGCTCCTCACCCAGTCTCTGTGTTATGTGTTCATTATATATATCATTAATATATATCAACTTAATAAATTTAAAGATAAGATAAATACAAGAAATATCTATAACATACATCTAAATATCAATACTGTACTAAAATACTACAGGTATGGGACCTGTTAGGGAAGGAGAGGGGAAGGGTTCAGGGGTATGGAACCTGTTATGCAGAATGTTCAGGACCTGGGGTAGATGAGGGGTCATCCTGTTATTTGGATCTCCATACCTTATGTCTTCTTAAAATCATTTAAACATTAAATAAACTCAATAGGATTGTTTTGCCTCCAATTGGTATTCATTACATCTTAATTGGGATCAAGTACAAGCTACTGTTTTAATATTATAGAGAAAGAGGAAATCATTTTTAAAAAAATAGCATTATTTGATTAAAAATTAAATCTATGGGAGCTGGTTTTCTTGAAATTTTGAACTTTCTGGATAACAGGTTTCCTGATAATCGATCCTATACCTTTACTATAGCAAACTATACAATATACTTTTAAATCTAAAACACAAACATATAGAAAAGCATTTAGATTAAATTCTATACAAATATATTAAAATATGAGCATATAAATATAAACTAACATATAGTTAAGCATTTCATTTTAAAACTCTATATAAATATATTTAAATATAAATGCGGGTATGGGACCTGCTATCCACAATGCTCAGAACCTGGGGTATTCCGGATAAGGGGTCTTTTTCTGTAATTTGGATGCCCATACCTTAAAAAATATTTTAAACTTTAAACCCAATAGAATTGTTTTACCTTCAATAATGATTAATTAGATCTTAGTTGTGATCAAGTACAATGTACTGTTTCATTACTACAAGGGAAAAAAAATATATTTTTAAAAATGTGAATTATTTGATTAAAATGGAGTCTGTGGGAGATGGCTGTCCCATAACTCTGAGCTTTCTGGATAACGGGTTTCCAGATTATGGATCCCATACATGTTCTAAAATATATTAAGCTATAATAAGTTAGCTAAACTCTATAATACAATACTGATGTTACACTGAATAAAAGGATGAGGGTGGAACTTATGGGTTGTCTTTCTTCCACATTCTCTTCATCCTCATCTTGAATGGCAACTCCTAGAATTAAAAGAGACATAACATTAGTTCTCCATCATTTTCTTTAAAGCCAAAATTTCAGAATGTTCAGTACATAATCAGCTAGAGAAGCTGATTCTAGACAAACTGTCCTGTTGGTTAATCATAAGTTACTCACTTACTGTTTTCAGTTCTAAGACACCTGTACTGGTTTATTGTGCCACTGCCACAGCACATTGCATGAATACACATTTCTTTGCCAATGCGTACATATTATGCAAGTAGAATACATTACTGAGTTTTAATGTATGTATATTTTGCACTTAGAAAAATCAATTCTCGGTCATACTACTTAGTTTAAAGGGCCCTTCTACCCAAAGGGGCTCTGGTTATCAGTCTACCACCAACCTGCACCTGCTGGTAAGAGGGCTGTGTCAACTAAGTAGAATGGGGCCAAAATTAAAAAAAGCCTAAGCATGCTCTTGATCCACCCCAACCCCACCCATTATACCCCAAACACACAGCAAACCACCCAAACTCAACCCCCTTCCCTGAAAGTTCTGCCCTCTTTATACCCCTAAAATAGACTTTCAAGTTTCTAAAGGCCCCCTAACTGTGGCACCTCCTGCCCCCTAGATGCCCTGCCCATAGGAAGAACATAATTGTAATTTACCTTGTCTGGGACGGACTTTCTCTGGAGTTGGGGGCTTGGGTGCGCATTGAGAGCAGATGGCTGGGCTGATATTGGGGATATTGAAGTAGAAATAGTCCCTCTTTCTTGCGTGAAACCTGATGACCAAACCATGGTTGTGGTGCCTTTCACGCTTCCATGCCCAGTGTGTTGGGTTATCTTCCATTGCCTAAAGGAAAAATAAACATAGTTGTTACATTTTTATTAAAAGTCACATTTCACATTTCACTCTAACTATGATAAAATTATTACACAGCATTCTGAACCCATACCAATACTATACTATAACTTAGTCTTACATATTGCATTATTGCTTTGACTACAGGCCAGTGTTCAGCAACTGTGCACATTCCTAGTGCCATTTTATTGGTTCTTTTCCAATATGACCCAGTCTGTAAGTTGTTATTATCATCAAGTTATCTATATGCAGTGTACAATCTCATCTTCACTATTTTTGTCAAATATTTATGAACAGTGCGGTGACATCCATAAATGATATAAAAGGTCTGGAAATGTATATTGTGATTTACAAAGTAATACTCACCTCCTCACAGGATGATCTGCTCACCCAGGCTTTGAAGCCCATCCTCGCCCACAACTCCAGTTTATTGCTCCTCAGCTCCTGCCATTTTACCGGATACTTATCCCCGAGACCCCAGGGGTAAATCAGGTCATGGAAGTCTGTTTCTTCTTCCATTTCGTTGGCCAGAAACCTAAAGGTGAAATACATCAATGTCACATAACAGTCCAAAGCACATTTTAATTTAAAGGAATCATATTCATTCTGTGTGGTAACAAAATATAGAAAATAAAAGGGAACTGACTTTCTATATCCAATTCCCCCCCTGAGTCTGTCAAGTTTTAGTGGCCTGGGTCTTTACTTTAGCCCTACTACTGACATGGTGTGATTAGTTAAGGTCTGTGGGGTATATTTATCAAAGAGTGAAGTTAATAGTGAAGTTCCGCCACTAGAGTGAAATTCCGCCACTCTCCATTCATTTCTATGGGATTTTTATAGGCGTATTTATCAAAGGGTGAACTTTCACTTTCACCCATTGATAAATACGCCTTTCAAAATCCCATAGAAATGAATTGAGAGCTGCGGAATTTCACTCTAGTGGCGGAACTTCACTCTTTGATAAATTTACCCCTGTGTCTGGCTCTAGAGAGTGAGTGCAAGAAAAAAATTAGTAGTGCTGATCAAAAGGTTACATGTGCTATAACAAAATATAATAAAAATATTTATCATATTAACTGTTTGAGCAGCACTACCAGATGCTCCCACAACTCCAAAAAATCCCATACAATTAAAGCGAGTCTATCACCTTCTCAATACAGCTTTGTATCTCCCCTAAACATGTTTTTAAAATACCGCTTCCCTGGTGTATATCATTTATAGGCTAAAGGAAAGATACTTACAGGGCTGCAAAGAAGTTCATAGGGGTGTACTCTTCTTCTTCGAGCTTGGCGCGCTGGAAATAAACCTTCACCATAGCCAGAAGGTACTAAAGAGACAGAAATATATTATATTCAGGCCATTTAACATCTCCCACCTTAGCTCAACATATGTAAGGCAGGTGTATTTCATGTATAATTCCCTCCATTCTGCCCTATCACCAAACCTATTTTAAAAGATGCATGCCATGATCACGCTTCTGTGTTCAGTGAATAAATATTTTACTAACAATAAAGTGCAGGGAAAGGTGAAAAAAAATATTGACTATAAGTAGCCAAGAATAATGCTGCTCTTGTTTTCTTACTACTGTTGTACTTCTAACTGATTTAGTCTTATTTTGTACATGTTATTGTTATTATTATTATTTCTATTATTATTATTATTATTACATAAAATAAACCTTTTATGTATTTAAAGCTCTACAATCGCTTGAAGTCCCTCTGTTGTTTTGACCCACCCAGCAAATTTAATGCATCTTTACAGACATCAACATCATAAATCCCGAGTAGGTTTTCATCTTCCTTATACTCCAAATGTACCATAACCTCTAGATTGCAAGCTCTTGGGCATAGGGCACTCTGATCCGATTATTTTATTCTGTAACACTTATTTGTAAAATGATTGCAAGTGCTGAGTAACTTGCTGATGCTACATAAATGATGATAGTAGGTGGTGCATAGAGGGACTTCCAATCCCAGAACCCATCACTTCACAGTGGAACAAAGTGAAGGACAGGTCCCTGTGGTCACAGACAGATTATCATTGTTTCCTTTCAATCTGTGGAATCAGATATATCTGCATGTAAACATATATATATTTATTTATATAATAATTTTTTATATAAATTCAGTTTATGCACCATTTCTACATATGTCCAACTGACTGAGATAATTAACTTAAACTAAAGTAAATACATGGTCCTCACTTATCTTGCAGTCCATCCCCATGGTAATGTATTCTACAATAGTTACCTTATCAGTAAGTTTCCTGCAGGAGTCTATTCCCAGGCCATGTCCAATCTGCGGATGTTCTACAAAAAATAAATAAAAATGGTGAGCACAAAATGGAAAAAACATATTTCACCAGAAATCAGACTGCTAAAGAATATAAGCTGCATTAACGCTATGCTCTTTTTTTATTTTATTATGCAACAGCTACATTGTCGTCCTCCAGTATCAACCACAATATTAATGGCACTCACTGTTATGGCTGGAAAAGCAGCAAAGATGACACTGATATAACATAAAAACTCAGAAAAAAGCTGAGGCTTTTTAGTGGTCTACTTTATATTGAACCACAAGCCTTACATTGAAGGAGAGCAAGAAAGCGTTGCTTTAAATATTTGTTACCACACAGGTGCACCACTGTAGTTACCACTAGCAACCAGTAAAAGGCCTCATTTACAATGTTCTGGTGCAGCTCTAGGTGCAGGAACTGGCACAATGCCCCTGTAGAATCTCAAAATATAAAGAAATAGTGCAGTGCCTTTTGTGCCCACGTGGTTGTACCAACCACACACACACTATTGTGCCTACTTACTATGCACTTAGTTGCAGTGAGTGACAATACTAGGGCAATAGAGCCCAGTACTTTTAATTTTGTGCCACCTAAATCACATACAAATGGGGGGCATGCGAGTTCCCATATACAGTAGTTGCTAATGTAATTCGATCAGTTTAAAAACAGCCACAAATATATACGTATATACAGTATATCAGAGCCAGCGTAATTAAAAGAAGGGTAATAATAAAATAAATTGCACCATTTTTGCCACTTGCACCTTGTGCACTCTTTGCAAATGAGACCCCATAGAGTGGTCACATACCTCCCAACATTTTGGAAATCAAAAGAGGGACAAAGAGTTGTGACCAGGCCCATTTTTGTGGCCACACCCCCTAATTACCATGTTCATTTTACAAATTGTAAATAAGTAGCACACACATACAGACAGATACACACACACAGTTACACACATGCATACAGTGACACACACACACAGTGACACACATACAAATGACCAACTCCCCTGTTCCATAAGGCGCAGTTCGTACTTGATTAATGTTATAATTTATGACCCACAACCATTCCTATGTTATATTCCCTGAGCAAGCCCACTTTATGCCATTGTTTGCTGAAACTGCAGTTCTTGAATTCCTTCTCATTAACTTGGGTACAGAACCAGCCAGGGAGGAGTCGCCTGTGTCTTTATTTCTATATATCCATATAACACAGGTGCAGCAGGGGCAGAGGAGCTAACAGTTTAATTTGCCGCAGGAGAAGGAGGAGGAATCCAACAGCCGGCTGAAGTTAGGACCCCGAGGTGCATAGAAGCTGGTGACGCGATCACGTGTTGCCGGAGGTTTCCAGGAAGTGATGTCACAGGCATCCTTAGAGCACCAAGATGGCGCAAGGGGAGCGGGACATTGAGTCCACTATCCGGGACAGCGGGACAAAAGCGGGACTGTCCCGCCTAAAACGGGACGGTTGGGAGGTATGTGGTCAGAACTGTTTCCTGACTGGTTGGTATAAATCAGTTCATTGGGGAGATTTAGCAGCTATGTTAGCAAATAAAGCAACTCTCGCATAAATTCTAATATTTTGTGTGGATATATTGATTGTGCTTCTGCCTCCATGTTAAAGTGAAAGTGCAGAAGAATATCTTACCCAGCAGTTGGTAAAAGTCGGTGCTGGCGGCTGCATCTGGTTCAGATCTGAAAAGAGGGTAAAAAATAAAGAGGTGAATGTTACAAATGAACTTTATGGAAAGTAGTCCAAAAGTCCTCGCATACCCTGGTCTTCACAGGAAACGATCCCCTGGTGTACAGCAATGGAGGAATCGGCTACCTCTCTTCCCAATGGCTACAAATTCACTGGCACACAGGTAATGCTGGCAGGATAAACCTTGCTTTAATTTATTGCAGCATGCAATGAAACGTTGCATGCTGCTATAAATTTAAGCAAGTTTTATCCTGCCAGCATTACCTGTGTGCCAGTGAATTTTGTAGACAAATCAACTTTATGCAATGAAATAATGTAATTTTCCATAAGTGCTAATAATGTTGCAGGTGTATGAAAGTCTTTAAAAGATGAACTAGATAAAAATCATATTAACATTATTTGTTTCCACTTTAGCTTTAAATGCCCCAATGCTTGAGTTTGAGGTAAAATGGTAATGCACATCTTTCTAGGGTAACAGTTCAGAAGAGTTGCACTTGATGGGCTTATAAGACTTATAATGTAATATAGCAATATAAAGGGTTGTGTCCTTGTGTCCCCTGACAATACAGCTGCTTTACACTTCTATCTCTGCAAAATGTGCAAGTACTTTTCATCTACTACCTGCCAGAATCTTCAGGGCCCTCACTGGCCTCTTCGATGCATTGCTTCTTCGCCGGCACGTCCAGGGTGGGTGACAGGGCCTCGGTGTTCATCCTTTTCCTGTCTTCCCTACAATGGAAATATTCCATGGTTAAATCATTTTTTTGCATTTCTATCCCTAGGTGTTTTGGCCAATATGCATTATGAAGCTAGTTAGAAAAAATTACACACTAAGGGGGTTATTATTAATCTACGAATGTCAAAAACCCCGAAAAATCTGTGTTTTTTTACTATAAAATAAAAAAAAATTTGAATTTATTATACCCCAAGGATGGACAAAGTCTGAATCTGAAAATCCAGCATCTCAGACCTGCCGAGGTTGCATATAAGTAAATCGGAATAGTCCCAAAGATATCTTGATCTGCGCTGGGTTTCGCCCAATAATACGAAGATTTTTTGGTTTTCGGGCAAAAATAAAAAAATTTTAGTTTTTGGGTGGAAAATCTGAAAAATTTGTACGGAATCCGCACAGAAAGTTTTTGAAAAAGTGTATTGATAAATAAGGGGAAAAACCTGTGCAAAGTATTTTTTAGAAAACATTGAGATAAATTCTGACTTTGATAAATGGGCCTTGCCATAAAGATTTTGGCTACTTGGTCTATTGTGTTTATTACTTGCCCAGAAATACCAGTGACTTTATCCAATTCTCATTGGTGTAAAAGAGAGAAGCATTAGCCCTTATGAAATCCCTGTGTCCATGTGTCCCCTCACCTCCACTAGCATTTTAACAAAATATAAGAATATTTCCATCTACTACCTGGCAGTAGATTCAGGGCTCTCTGTAGCCTCCGTGATGCATCTTTTCTTCACCGGCACTTCGAGGTCAGGTGACAAAGCCTCGGTGTATGTCCTTTTCTTCTCTTGCCTAAAATGAAAATATTCCATGTTTAATTTTATTTTTGTATTTTAATCCCAGGCATTTTGATTAATAGTCATTATGAAGGTAATTAGAAAGAGTGGCAGTTACATAAGAGAGAATGGAGCAGAGAGGAAGATTTTGGCAATTACATTCAATGTATTTATTGCTACCAAAATACTAGTTGTTTTATAAGATTCAAGAGAACAAATTTAGAACTTTAGAAATTCCTTTCTGTGCCATTGCCCTAATGGACAGTTTGGTTCATTCCTGGACATAGATTTACTGGTCTGACATACAAGGGTTAATGTACTAAAAGTCACCAAAGTTTGGTTGGTATGAATTAAATCTGATTCAATCTTTGTGACATATATTACCCCCACTTTTTACTTCAAAAACAATTCAGGCACCCAAAATGTTTATAGTTTTACTAAGGGATGTTTTACTAAAACCTGCAAAAGTTTGTTCCAGTTACACATAGCAGTTACTGGTCACATCTGATGGTTTGTGTGGATTAATAGACTGGATTTAAATGTATAATATTACCCCCCCCCCCAATACTATGGGACTTTCTATTCCTGAAATGCTTATGTCAATTATGCAGAATTAATTGTGTTAAATAAGAAATGAGACATAAGAATGTGACCGTTTCTATGGACACAACAGTATTTACAACCCTCTATACAGCATTTGCTAGAATACAGGCCAGTTTGGCACATACTGAATCATTTCTACTCAATTTCTCTTACAAATTTGGAATTCTCTTACTTACCTGCTAGACATTGTCCAATCAGTAGCAAATCTGTAAGGACTGAAAACCTAGAAGAGAAAAACCTGCAAGAAAAACTGTTGGATGTGCAGGGGAGTGAGTGAATGTTGTGTTAATGTGTAGGGATGATGCTGTGTGGGCTAATAAGTGTCAGAAAGTACAGGAATGTGTTTAGGGGTAAGGTATATGTGAATTTATGAGGTATAGGGATAATTTGCTGTAAATCGCTTTGAAAAATCAATGAAAATAATCCTATCGCTCCTCAGCACTGCTGCTCCTCTAACAGCCAAGACCGTTATGAAGACAGTTATGACTGTTATGAAGCTTCAGCTGCTTGAGCCAATCAGATTGCGTATAGGTGGCATGTGCCCACCTTTGCTGTGCCAGCTTCATGTACTGGTCACCTGTTTAAAAGCAAGCATCTCATTGGCTGGTCTGCACCTGGGCATAGACTCATTGATACTGTGTTCACCAATAGCCATACACAGTCATGCCTGGCAGGGTAGAAGTTGGAGGAGGGAGGGCAGCAGGTATAGTTGGGCACAATGGCACATTAAGGCAAGATGGGCAAAGTAACAGCAGGTATAATAGGTAGGTAAGAAGAAGACAGTAGGGAAAGGTGGGACAGTAAGACTTTATATGAGTGTTATCCAACTAGTGACCCTGTAGTTTTTCTTACAGTACAACTCCCAGCACCCAGCCACATCTACAAAGCAATAGGCGAGTTGAAGAACCACGGGCCCGAATCTGCTTAGCCACACACAATTCATGTACACTCTGAATTATATAACCACCCTGTTAGCTATAGAATTGTAGCTCTATTCCTTCCAATGGTGAGATTGGCACAGGACTCTGGAATCAAAGGGAGCTCCATTGGTACAAAGAATCCCAACTTTTTGGAAAAAGTTCTAAAGTGGGAAGGGATTGTGCTTTTGTTTAACACCGAGGTCCCAAATAACAATGTGACAAATGGCATTCTGGTAGTTCTTTTACTACTTTATTTGATTTGAATGGTTAGTGGTAGGTCTGGAGATGGGGAAATCCGATCGTTATACGATTCGAACAATCAGATCTTTGCATCTATGGCCAGCTTTAAACTTATCTTTTCTGGGGGGTGGACACTGGTAACTTGGGAACCCACCAAATACCAGTCTGACTCTGATATATTCGGTTAGGAGAAGGGAGGTGTTATACCACTTTCCATAAAGTCTCATGTTCTAGCTCAGTCTCCCCCCATTGCTTGGCACCTCCGTTCCGGTTTGCATATATCTTTATTTTAACCGAGCTGGAACTGGAAATTTTAAAGGCTTACAATTTTGTACAGTATCTTTAAACTGATGAGCTTTGCTGTAACTGTCCCAACAGGCCTTGGATATTCACTATGAGCCAATATATTTGTTTCCATAACCTTCCATTAATCATCTGAGGGTGACAACCTTCTATCTGCAAATGTAACTCTCTAAGTCCATGAAATAAGTGTAGCTTTCAAGCATCTTATACCATGTAATATCATGCAAAGAATGCATGGATCAACACATGACAATTCATTTTACATGCGTCTTGTGTTGTATCTGCATAAAAAGCATGCGGAAGCATTAGGAGCAGGATAGTCAATATCCAAAGATTAGAACTGTAAATAACTTTCAAAAAACATTTCTTCAAGCTTATTAATTTGGCAGCCAAGTAACAGGTATGTGGGAAATGACTGCTAACTTATAAACCTTGTTGGAGTTATTTTCTGTTAGTACACTTAAGGAAGATACACTAACATTCTCCAATTTTGTTTAAATCTGTTGCATGACTGACCATGTTTCTTACCTTTCTTATTTTGAGCTTTGGTATGTAGGACCATCAGTAGACTTGGAACCCAATGTTACAAAGTTAGCAGGGCCAATTACCAGTGGCCCCAAAATATTACGAAGTTAGCAGTGCCCATTACCCATGGCCCCAAAATATTACACAGTATCCTCGATCCCCTGAGTAATGGGCCAACCAACAATAATGTGGGGCTGCCAGTTATGCAAAAACACCCCCATGATCCACCAAATGCAAACATTTTGTGTGACTCTCAAATTGCATCTTTCCATCTCTGGTGCCCACCTCTGCCACAAGACCCAAACTACAGTACCCTCTGTACCCCCCACCTAATAGCAGCCCTGTCTATGTTTTTTGCCATTGGCATTTAAACTTTTCCTCACTCTTTTTGTTTCAGATATCCAACCAGCTGGCCAATGGGTCAATCATTGATTTGGCTACACTTGTGGGCTGCTTGGTCAGATATCTATGGCTTATTTTGTCTATTCAATCACAACAAAATTTATTGATTGCAGAGAATTTATATAAAACAGTGAAAAAATTAAACGGATACACTTATAGAATGATGGTTACAATATATATTTTGCTCAGCTGCTCAACGAGCCATTGAATGTAACATTGAAGTGCATCATTAAAGGACTCCAGTTTTTAAAAAAAATATTTGCATTAAAACTATGTAGGCATAACAAGTATTAAAATGACAACAAAATGCAAATACAAAATAGGCATGCACTACATAAGATCACTGTCTAAACCACAAATTTATGGAGAGCTTTTTGTCCCTGGGAAAAATTTTTAAATAAAACTGGTTGGAACGGAAATGTTTTCCCCGATATTTACAGCATTTAACAAAATTGCTTTAACCATGAAGATTGTTACACATATATATTTTAAGTTACCAATAGAGATACAGTGAAAGAGGTTTAAATGGATTTTTCCACAATGTCGGCTTTTATATTAAAGGTCTTCCTGCAATTTTGGGACCAGATCATCAGCAATTTACATAGGATTGCTTATTGCAGTCATACAAATGTCAATTTATTCATAAGTGACTATAAAAACAGCACCAACATACCATATATATGTATATACACACACACACACATAGATTTATATTTCCTATATTGTGCTATGTACAATGAAAGTGCTTTATATAACCGAATATGACACTTGAATCACATGATTAACAAATACAATGGATCTGCAACAACAACAACAAAAAAATGGAAAAAAGCAGAAGAGTCCATCTGTGTGTGGTTCAAACAAAAAAGAAATGTTTGCTATTAATTTACAATCAAATAGTACACAACCCTGCCGGCAGCAGGAACTAAATCTCCAGATAAGGAGACATAACTAACAAAATGGGGAGGCTGTTGGGTCGAAGGTTTTAAAGACATCTTTCAGTGGTTTGTCATCCTGTTTTCCATTGACATCAGTTTCTTGGATTTGTGTTGTCTGAGCTGCAGGATTAACCTGCCGCGGATCATTATACTGTGGTCGCATGAGTCCTGCCAAAGCTTGAACTGGAAGGCTATGGACTGCAGGAGCTGCACTAGGTTGTAGCTCAGGTGCATCATCCACTGACTGAGGTTTGTCCGATTTTTCATTTGGAGGATCAACAGGGTTTTCCTCAACCTCCTCCAATGTGTTTTGCTGGGCAAGTTCTTCAGTTGAGGATGCTGGCTGCATGGAACTGTCCAGATTTTCCGTCTCAATTTTACACAATATGCTCATATTATCGAGATGCTTTTGAGACTCTTCTTCTGGTTCTTTAATAGTGGGCTTGGAGTCTGAAATGGCAACCGTTTCCTTGTTTCTTGGATCATACAAATGTATGCTTTTCAGAATGGAACTTGGTGTCCCCAGCCTAATGTTGGGTGAGGAAAGCTTGGGAGCATAAGGTGGAAGACTACTTTGATCAGATTTACATAAACTGGATGTTGTTGAAAATGCTGGTCTTGCTGATGCTGCACAAGGATCTGCCTTTGAAGAATTATTATCTTTAACATTTGCAGGTTGAAAATCATGGCTGGCTGCTCTGTGAAACCTGGACTGAGTATTCTTTTGTAGCCGAGGATCACCAAGCTTATTAATAGTCACATTTAAAACCCTTTGATCTGTTGAGCTGCTTCTTGCCAATAAAACTGCCTGCTTAGCTTTTGTTTCTAGCCTTGGATCCAACCTTGGATCATGACAAGATTCGTTAAACTCGTTTGGCAAACTCTTTGATTTATTAAGTCTTTGATCAGCTATAAGTGGGGGTAACGGTAGATTGATTGATGAAACATGATCTGGTTTAGGGGGTGGAACAGGAAGTAAATCCTCAGGTGCCCAAACAATTAGTTTAGCAAAATTTGGTTTTGTCAATAAAATGTCCATTTTAATGTGACTGAACTGCCGAAGCTTACACCTCGGATCTCTTAGATTTACACCTGGCAGCATTTCTAAGGGTATTATAGCTGCTTTCTCCCTTAATTCCTTTTCAGCATCATCCTCATCATCGTCTATTCCTTTATGACTGCCCTTGCTTCCAGAGTGTCCTTGGACATTGTCAGTTTTTGCATTACTGTTGGTCAAAGTGTCACCAGATTTTCTGGGGTCACGTATAACTCTACGATCAGCAGAGACAGAGTCCCCCTGATTCCCAGAATTTTGTGCCTGAGTACATTTTACCCTGGGGTCTGAAGCTTGAATTCTTACTGCTTTGTCTTTTGCCAGTCTGGGATCACAATTGTTCGTCAGTGGCTGCTGTTCATTTGAATTCATCCTTGCAATATTTGCTTTATTCCTTAATGTTTTTAAAAGTGAGGTCACACCACTTCCATCCTCTTCCTCACTGCTTGTGTACCAGTTTGAAATGTCATCTGAAATAAAATAAGAGTAGGCAATGAATTCAAAGATTTTTGGCTTGGATGATTTTTTGGACAAACATAATTTCAAAGGCTATTGTGATACTGAACTCTATATTTAGTATAGATACGAGTATATATAATTTATGTGAAAGTATGGAGGGGTGTGTGTATGGATGCTGGGTTTTCATTTGGAGAGATTGAACTTGATGGACTTTGTCTTTTTTTCAACCCAATTTAACTATGTAACCATTTACAATTCACCTTAATCTGAAAAACATGGTAAATTATTTATAAGTATATACCTTTATTACCTAATGCCTTTCTATAATTTATTACAGTTAGTCTGTCACACAAAATAGAGGTTTCCCTCTTCACAACATACATACACACACACACACACGCTTGGGACCATGGGGGTTTCTGGATATCAGTTCTTTCGACTAAAAAATCTTTTCAACATGAATTAAACCCAATCGAATTATTTTGCTTCCAATAAGGATCAATTATATTTTAGTTAAATTAAGTACAAGGTACTGTTTTATTATTACAGAGTATTTAAAATTTAGAGCTTTATTAATAGAGCTTGTAATAAAGCTTGTAATTTAGAGTTTCCTGGATAACAGATTTCTGGATAATAGATGGTAAATTTTATCTGAAAACTTTAAGAGGCAAAGTATACAGATACAGTGAATTTCCAAATCACATAAATAAGGAGATTTAGGGCCAGATTTATCAAGGGTCGAATTTCTAAGTACAAAAAACTTCGAAATTCGACCATCAAATTAATAAACGTTGAATTTCAAAGTTTTTTCAACAAATCTGGCAATCCTGCGGTCGAATAAAAATCGTTTGATCGAACGATTAAATCGTTCGAATCGAACGATTTTTAGCGATCGATCAAAGGATTTCTATTTGACCCCAAAAAACGAAGAAAATTGCTCTGGAAGGTCCCCGTAGGCTAACATTGCAGTTCAGTAGCTTTAATTTGGCGAAGTATGAAGGCGAAGTTTTTTTTAAAAAAAGACAGTACTTCGATTATCGAATGGTCGAATAGTTTACTTTGAATCGTTCGAAACGAAGTCGAATGGTTGAATATAGCCTATTTCATCTTAAAAATGAAGTGTCTTAAATCTGCTGACTGACCCCGAGAGAATTTCATCACGGCTGAACCAGGAAGTAATTGAAAAGACGCCGACACTGTGGGACAACAGGCAACTAATGCATCTGTGAGCAGGATCGCAAGGAGAGGGAGTACAACATATGCGGATTCGTAAGGAGAGCGGCGACACCGCGTGTAAGAGAAGTTTCCAGCTATATCACACTGCGGGTCTACCCTAATTTGCAAGCGTAATTCTAGGATGTCCTGTAAGTACCAACTAAGCAGGGCTCTGACACCGGCTTTTACGATATCCCACATTGGTGTGCCTTATGTCTCTCTTGTATATTTAAGATAAGAAACAATCGCTGGATACAGGGATTGTGAACATACGGACAGATTCTTTTCGGTTCCGGAACTCTGCACAATACAGGGACTATCAAGACATTTGGGGGACACAAAAGTTGGTGTAAAATTTGTAAACGGAAGCGCATACAAAACAAAACATTTTAAGATTATTTTAGGGGTGGAATCCCTCTGTATTTTGCGCATCCAGTGTGTTATTTCTGTGAAGACATATACTGTTTTATATAGCCTATTTGATGGTCGAAGTACCCAAAAATTTACGAAAAGCGAACTTTTTGAAATTCAAACCATTCACTCGAGCTTAGTAAATCTGCTCCTTAGTGTACTCACCGTTAAATCTCTTTCTCTTCAGTCGCTTGGGGGACACAGGGACAGTGGCTATAGCGGTTACCATTAGGAGGCAGGACACAAAAATAATAGAACTGGCTCCTCTCTCACTGGCTATACCCCCAGCAGGCGGAGCCCAGATCAGTTTGTACCAAAAGAATCAGAGAAAACGTATAACCGAAGAATAACATAAGAACCATAACCTTAATTTCAGTTGCTAACCATGTCTAAATAGGCAGAGATATTCCATATCCAGGGAGGGAAGCCCTGTGTCCCCCAAGTGACTGAAGAAAAAGAGATTTAATGGTGAGTACACTAAATGTCCTTTTCTCCATTGGCTGCTTGAGGGAAACAGGGACAATCCAAAACTGTCCCCTAATTTAGGGTGAGAAGGATAGGTCTACGTGGGAGTAATCACTGCAGCCTGGAGCACATTCCTACTCAAAATGGTAAAATCTTGCAAAGGAGTGGATAGATGTCCACGTAGCTGCTTTACACAGCTGTTCCGCTGAGGCTTGGTTTCGGAATGCACAGGAAGTGCTCATCACCCTGGTTAAGTGTGAGCTTAATTAATTGATTCTGGCTTGCTTAATCCATCGTGAGGTAGCAGATTTGGATGCCACCGTGCCCTGTTGGGGCCCATACGTACAGTTAGGCCCATAAATCTTTGGACAGAGACAACTATTTTCTAATTTTGGTTCTGTACATTACCACAATGAATTTTAAATTAAACAACTCAGATGCAGTTGAACTGCAAACTTTCATCTTTAATTCAGTGGATTAAAAAACTGAAAATAAAATTTTCATTCTAATACTTGGTTGAAAACTCTTTGCTGAAAATGACAGCCTGAAGTCTTGAACTCATGGACATCACCAGATTCTGGGTTTCCTCCTTTTTAATGCTCTGTGAGGCCTGTACTGCAGCGGCTTCAGTTGCTGTTGGTTTGTGGGCCTTTCTGTCCAAAGTTTAATCTTCAACTAGTGAAATGCAGCTCAATTGGGTTCAGAGCAGGTGATTGACTTGGCCATTGAAGAATATTCCACTTCTTTGCTTTAATAAACTCCTGGATTGCTTTGGCTGTATGTTTTGGGTCATTATGACGCCTCCCAATCAAGTTGACTGCATTTCGCTGGATATGAGCAGACCGTATGTCTCTGAACAACTCCGAATTAATTCGGCTGCTTCTCTCCTGTCACATCATCGATAAACACTAGAGTTCCAGTGTCACTGGCAGCCATGCACGCCCAAATCATCACACTGCCTCCGCCATGTTTTATAGAGATGTGGTATGCTTTGGATCATGAGCTGTTCCACACCTTCTCCATACTTTTTTCTTGCCATCATTCTGGTAGAGGTTGATCTTGGTTTCATCTGTCCAAAGAATGTTTTTCCAGAACTGTGATGGCTTTTTTAGATGTTTTTTAGACATCTTTAGAAGTCCAATCTAGCCTTTCTATTCTTGATGTTTATGAGTGGCTTGCACCTTGCAGTGTACCCTCTGTATTTAGTTTCGTGCAGTCTTCTCTTTATGGTAGACTTGGATATCAAAACGCCTACCTCCTGGAGAGTGTTGTTCACTTGTTTGGCTGTTCTAAAGGGGTTTCTCTTCACCATGGAAATGATTCTGAGATCATCCACCACTGTTGTCTTCCGTGGACGTCCAGGTCTTTTTGCGTCGCTGAGTTCACAGTGCTTTCTTTTTTTCTCAGGATGCACCAAACTTTAGATTTTGCCACTCCTAATATTTCAGCAATTTCTCGGATGAGTTCTCGCTGGCAGTGCTTCAGGCTAAGGGGGATTGCGCGTATTTCTAGCAGATTGATTGATAGTGTGCCCTCCTTTGGAGTCCATCTGCCCTGTGCTGTGTGACCTTTCAATACTGCTCCCCATCCGAATAGGCTTGTGTCCGTTGTTAGAAGACACCACCATGGATTTCCGAGTGCCGGGCGAAGTGCGGTGCCTGAGAATATAGAACGTTGAAGACTCTCCATTTTCTTGTCCATGGCATTTTGTAAGGATGATGCATCTGGGGCTGGCAGCGCCGTGTTCTTAGAGAGTCAGGATACCGGCACATCCACAGAAGGTGGAGCTGACCACTTTTCAATAACATCTGTTGGAAAGGGAAAAAGCTTTGAAAACCTGCAGTTAGCTTGAAAACGCCTTTCAGGCTTATCCCACTCCTGTTGTGTTATGTTTTCGAGCTGTGAGTGAGATGGAAAAACCAGTGAAACTTTGCTGTTTCTCTTGAAAAGAGAGCCAGATGAAGTGGAGGCAGCCTCAGACTCCTGAAGATGTAATGAGTCCATGACTGATAAGATCTATCATCTCTGCGGAACGTGGAACCGGGTCATCTTCCTCTTCGTCACTGAGGGATAGTTCCCCTTCTGAGAGAGTGTGGTCTGGAATAGGGGGAGATTGACTTCTGGTGCCTCTATAGCTCTCTTCGTCAGAGGGTGATGGGGCCCTCCGTTTATATGTCTTGCTCTTGGAGTTGTCAAGGCGGGATAGGAGCTTAACTAGTGACTCGGCCAGCTTTGGGAGGACAGAGACTAGCATACTTACCTATGCGAGTTTCCTCTCCCTGTGTGTCACTCGGCCAGTCAATTCTCCTCCTGTGAATCGATGGAGAAATTAGAGATCCTGGATGTTGGTCGCAAAGCACACCCTTCGCCCCCAAAGACCTGGGAGAGGTCAGCCAGTGGCCACCTACTCAGTGTAGGGGACATGAGCATCTCCTGGTGTCAGAATAACTGACTTTATTGAGCAAAGTCAATAGTCCGTCCTAACCTCCTGAGGACGCAACCAAAAAAAACTGATCTGGGCTCCGCCTGCTCGGGGTATAGCCAGTGAGGGAGGAGCCAACTGTTATTTTTATTTTTGTGTCCTGCCTCCTAGTTGTAACAGCTATACCCACTGTCCCTGTGTCCCCAAAGCAGACAATGGAGAAATATGAAATCTGAAACATAACACTTTTAAAGTTTCTGTTAAAATGTACCTGTACATACAGATAATCCAGTGCCCCAGCACTCCTACAGCAAAGACCTGCCTCACCACACTGTTGTGGGCGACATTATTGTTGAGCCAGGTCTGGTATTAGTCTAAAATTGTAAAAAAAATTTAAAAGAACCCCTTAAATTATTTTTTTTTTGTTTTCTGCTGAAATGCAAGTTTCTGAACCACACGAAAAAGCACATACCTTCATCTCTGCTAATTGATCTTTGTAGTGGACTTGGATTTAGTTCTACTCCATCCGGCTTTTTATTCATACTTACAAATAAAATGCCCCGTGTTGCTAAAAAAAAACACGAAAATATAACAATACAATGAAAAAGCTACTTGGCTAAAATGCTGACATACATTGTCTGAGAAGATTCTTGTTCATCCAGGACATGGTACAGTATATCTATAGTAAGTCAAATCAATTGGACATGCGGTGTTGTGTGTTTCTCTTAAAGATGTTTGCAAGAAGAGAAATACAGCACGTCCAATTGATTTGATTTATCACATATAGATATGTTACATACATTATGCAGTTTTAAAATATGGTGCATACAAGAGTAAACAAGGAATCATCATTTAAAATTTCAGGCCAAAAAGGAGGATATGTCCTATTGTTTCATGGGGATCCCTTGATATCTTCTTTGGTGCACAGCACTGAACCTCACTTACTTGGTGGGAATCACCCCACCCTCCTGCAGTTCCAGATTGGTTTCTTAAATTAGATGACATACATAAGATTGTAAAACTATTTTCTAATACTCTGGAACAATACACAAAGTACAAGCTAACCTGGGTGAGATGACTTTTTTTAAGGTTTCTAACATATATAAATCCATTATAGCCTATTCCTTCACAGTATAGGAATTTTTATGGTTAATAGTTTCTATTAAAACTAGGCAACCATCTACAACACTTCCCTTTACTTGGACATAGCTACAAAATATTTGCTACCTGAAGGCACAGAAATCAGTGTTACAATATGAATGATTTTATAAGTGTACTAAGTTCAAAGGTTTGGTCTAGGCTTTCTACCAAATAGTATGCTAAATTGGCAATTACTCAAACCAGATGCAAATAAAACAGAAAAAAACCTGCTAAAATTTACTTTCTGGTGTGTTGCAGGATTGGGTATTGTGAACAGCCTGTTGGGAATAGTAGTTGTCATAGAATCCGGTTGTATTTTGTGAACACTGATAGCTGTTTGTGTGTTGCACATGGGTTGTGTCTTCTGTATTTTGGTGAAAGGGTGGGCTAGATAAATTGTATCCGTCTCTCTGGTTGTTTATCACTGGATTTTGCAAAGTAGATGCATTAAAAGGTGCTACAACTCCAGTTAGGTTGGAGCTAGTAAATTTAGAAACAGACTGCAAGGGTGGATTTTGATGCAAGGGTGACACATTAGGTCCAGATTCTGGCAGTGGCTCAGAGTTGTACATTGGTTGATAACATTCTTGGTATTTATTTCCATAGTATGGTGGGTTATAAAACTTTGTTCTGCATAAAAATACAATAAATTATTATTCATTATGTAAAAATGATTGTATATCTGCATACAGAGAAACAGGTATTAACGTGGGCTCCGATATACTTTATTTACAAATGCTGGAGCAGCCAGATATGCATTGGAAAGCTAATGTGGTAATTGTAAATGCCAGGTGTAAATTGTATTCAAATAAAACTCCACAAAATGCTAACTTTCAGCTTAGTTGCTATGGGTTACTACAACTTGATATAACACCTATTACAACAGTATACCTAACATGGTGTAATAATCGTCTTTATAAAGAAAGTTGCACGCCATAATCTTCTTTATATGCAGAAGGGAAAACGCTCTGTAAGGCTACAAATGTATTGGTATTGCTACTTTATATTACTCTTCTTGTGCTTCAGGCCCTCTCCTATTCATATAAAAGTCTCTTATACATGGTTGCTAGGGTAATTTGGACCCGACAAACCAGATTGCTGAAAGTGCAAACTGGAGAGCTGCTGAATAAAAAGCTAAATAACAAAAACCACAAATAAAAAAAAAAAAAACAATTGCAAATTGTCTCAGAATAACTCTCTACATCATACTAAAAGTTAACTCAAAGGTGAACAACCCCTAATAATATTTATTAGCTGTAATAACAGAGGATGTGAATTTTTAAAAGGAAAATTTAAGTAAGAATGCTATGAAATGAAACAAAAAACCCACCCATGCCTTTGCATTTCGGATGCACCATTTTCATTGTCATGCTGTACTTCTTCTGTGTTTAAAACCTGCAATGAATACACAGTTTATTAGAAACGAAAAATACAATTGTCTGCAGTGTCAAAACTATTCTTTGTCCTAAGGCACAGCTACTGCATTGTTTTTTTAAATTGCAAACACTAATACAATAGCTTAAAATAAAGAAATATAGGAAAGGAGATTTTTAGTATAACTTACCGTTAAATCTCTTTCTCTCTAGGCACTTGGGGGACACAGAAACCACACGGTCAAGCAGGGGTTAAGCTCCTCCCTCCAGGAGGCAGGACACTGAGCAAAAGTTGGACTCCTCCTTCTCCCCCTCTATATACCTCCTGCTTAACGCCCACATTTCAGTTTTATAGCAAGCAGAAAAGAAACAAGGAACTATATACACGTAAACCAAAGGTCAAGCCAGAGGAGAAGTTCCCATTCACAGCCAACAAGGGTGACCTGTTCAGGGAGGGTGTTCCTGTGTCCCTCCAAGTGCATGGAGAGAGAGAGATTTAACGGTAAGTTATACTAAAAATCTCCTTTTATGTTATGGCCTCGGGGGACACAGGAACCACGGGTACTAACCAAAGCAGACCATAGTTCAGAGAGGGAAGAAACCCAATTGCGTGCTTCAGTCTAAACAGACGACTGTTTGCAGGACCAGAACACAGTTCGGCAGAAGAATTGGTTTCAACGCGGTAGAATTTTGTGAAAGTATGTATGGAGGATCATATGGCAGCCTTGCACAGCTGGTCAGCAGAAGAATCGTTCATCCATGTCCAAAAGGTAATCGTGTAAGCTCTGACCCCCTCCGGAGGGAAGCTTAGTATGCCGGTCTGATCGTCTCTCTGATACAAATCCAAGTAGCCTTGGATGCTGCTGTCCCTACCCGAGGACCTGAGGGAATCACAAACAAGGATTCGGACCAACGAAAGGTAGAGGTTCTCTTCACACATGTTGACAATACCCTGACAACATCTAGGGAATGAAGGCAAACCTCCTTTCTTTTTCTTTGGGTCTGGACAAAAAAACAATAGGCTAGTTAACGTGAAAGGCAGATACCACCTTGGGAAGGAAAGATGGTATTGTCCGTAAAACCACCTTATCCGAGTGAAAAACCATGAGCGGAGGGGCTATGGAGAGTGAACTCAACTCGGAGACTCACCTGGCAGACACAATGGCCATCAGGAAAGCGACCTTCCAGGTCAAAAATGGGGAGGTCTACCGAGCTAAGCAGCTCAAACGGTGGGTCCTAAAGAGATCTTAGCACTAGGTTGAGATCCCATGTCGGAGCTGGTCTTCTGACGGACGGAGCCACATGAGAGGTGCCCTGGATGAAAACTCATATGTCGTCCTTAAGTGCCAGCCTGGAATAGTACTGATGAGGTTGAGAATAGTACTGATGAGGCTGAGAGTCTGAACCAGACTCTTCAGGGCCAGAATGGGGCCACGACAATCAAGCACAGATTCTCCTGAAGGAGCCTCTTTAGGACTCGAAGTAACATTGAAATGGGAGGAAAAAATTTATGCGAGCCGAAGCTACAACGGCATTGTCAGGGCGTCAACCCCCGCTATTAGCGGGGCTTCTGGCGAAAAATCTTTCCATGTTCCTGTTGTATTGAGACGCCATTAGATCAACTTCCGGTTGTATCATCTTAAACACCTCTGGAAGGAGTTCCCAATATATGGACAAACAATCCCTGTTTTGTTTAAGGGTAAGGCATTTTTCAGTAGCTGTATGCGCAAAATGTCTGTCTTAAATATATTGATAATGGGTTGAGTGCAGAGGACCTCTTGTATTTGTCTATATGTTGTCGTACCATACCTCCCGGAAGCAACGCAGGCATCCCCCCACCACCTGGTCTTGTACCGGAGAGCCTGTCGCGTCATTGTAACGCGGACTTGTCAGGGGCGGGTTTTTGTTGATTCTTGCTGGGCTGCCATCCTTGTCTGTTCTTGTGCTGGAATCTGCTTCTTAGAGCTCAGATTAGCTGTCCAGTGTTTAAGCCATAGCGCTCTGCCACTGCGGTGGCCGATTTTTGAGCAGACGCCTGTACGGAATCAAGAGAGAGCATCTCCCAGAAAAGCATTAGCGTCCACCATGTGGGCAGCTGATAATTCCGCCTGAGGTGAATTATCTCTGAGGCCATCTAGCAGCTCCTGTGCCCAGTCCGCCATCGCCCTGCTGACCCACTCCGCTGCAGTTACTGGTCTGAATGTAGAGCCTGCAGATGTGAATATTAAGCTTGTCGGTGGGATCTTTGAAGGCTGTGGAGTCTGGCACAGGAAGGGCTGTATTCTTTAATAGTCGCAATACTGGGACATCTACTGCTGGTGGGACACCCAACTTTTCAGTGAGGTCCTTGGGAAAGGGGTAAGAGCATGAGAACCTCCTGGAAGGTTGAAACTTTTTCCCTGGAGAATCCCATTTTCTTTGGATGACATCCCCCAACTGTTCGTGAAAGGAAAATTGCACGGACTGCTTGCGCTTAAAGGGCCCTTGGCCCCTGCACCAGATCCCGATGGCTCCTCCAGCTGTAAGGAATTTTTAATAGCCCCAATAATGCCCACCATATCTTGGGGAACTTTCCTTTTGGGATCAGAAATATCTCCCTTAAAGGAATTGTTCAGTGGAAAATAATAAAAACTGGATAAATAGATAGGCTGTGCAAAATAAAACATGTTTCTAATATAGTTAGTTAGCCAAAATTGTAATGTATAAAGGCTGGAGTGATTTCATGTATAACTTGTCAGTCAGGACACTACTTCCTGCTTTTCAGCTCTCTTGGTTTACACTGACTGGTTACCCTAGTTACCAGGCAGTAACCAATCAGAGACTTGAGGGGGGGGGCACATGGGTCATATATGTTGCTTTTGAATCTGAGCTGAAAGCTGAGGATTAATTACAAACTCACTGAACAGAAATGTACCATGTGGCCCCCCTTCAAGTTGCTGACTAACTCAAGAGTTATAGAGCTGAAAGGCAGGAAGTTGGATTCTGGCTGTTTTATTAGACATCTGTTCACTCCAGCCTTTATATATTACATTTTTGGCTAACTAACTATATTAGAAACAGTTTTTATTTTGCACAGCCTATTTACCTAGTTTTTATTTTCACACTGAACTATTCCTTTAAGCTGGCCATTGATGCAAAGATCCAATCGTACGAATCATCGTGCGATCGGACTTCCCCATCTCCCGACCTGCCACTAACCATTCAGATCAAAGTCTTACCATTCAGATCAAATAAAGTAGTTAAAGAACAGATCCGCCAATGTTCTGCCCCTGACAGCAATCGTACGATTTCTATGTCCGACAAAGCTAGTGACAGTCTCCCACTGAAAATCGTATGATCGGCAATACACGCAGAGATATTATTGGCAGCCGACAAAAATTTTCTAACCTGTCCGATCGACCAAACAACCGATCTCCGCCGGATGAAAAATGACGGGACTCTCCACACACGGTCCGAAAATCGTAAGAATCCTCGAGTCATACAATCGGATCTTTGCGTCTATGGCCAGCTTTACTGAGTCAGAGATATCGTCGGCTGATTTCCCAGACGATATAGGCATGGGAGCCATTCTCTTGCTTAATGCCATACTGTGTTTGGTCTAAGGTTGAACAGATAATTGGTTAACAAATTTGTCCACTGAGGTTGATAGATTTGCAATTCCCTGCAGGTTAGCCAGGGATTGGGACAGCTGTAGTTCCCAAGATGGGGGGGGGCTTTCCCCCATAGAGTATGACTGGGATGCTGTAGCCCCTGCTGAGCCCCCGGTGGCTGTTAGAGCAGAGGTAAAGTCTCTTGGACCTGTAAGCTCAGGATAGAGTCCTGCGCGGGTCCATTTTTTGGAATCAGTACCTGACCCTTACCCGCAACCTGAAATCTGCAACCCGGACCCGCAACCAGCATTCTTACCCGCTTGGACCCACTACCCGACCCGCAAGTACCTTATCCGCAACCCAGACCCGCTGACCATCAAGGATCAGGAAGTGCTGTCACCAGCGGCCCAACCCGCAGAACCGCCAACCCGCGTCTATACCCGCACCAGGAACTTCTACCCACAATCCGCAGATTTTTGCAGGTACCGACCCACTGCAGGACTCTAGCTCAGGAGCTATGACAGGGGTTGATGTTTCCCCTGAATGTGCGCAGGCTGTGCAGACAGGATCCCCTCGTCCTTTATGCAACTTTGCGTTGCATGAAGTACAGGTAAAATAGGTCACTGAGGCAGTGGCCTTGGCTTTCCCTCCCCTGGGAAACATAGTCCCCTTGCAGCTGTGGCCCTTAGGTAAGTGTCTCCGTTAACTACCCCCACCACCTGACTTGTGCCCGAAGAGGAGGAGAAGTAGGGAAGACCAGAGTTGGAGCTGCCACCCCGGAGAAGGTTCCGTCGGCTCGTGGAAGAGGGGAGGTAGTCTGAGTTCCCCGCAACCAGCCGTACCAGAGAGGCTGTAATGGCACGAAACTAAGCGCCCAAGACCAGACACCCATGGTGACGTCACTCCCGGCCATACCCCTCCCGCCGCCGGTTGGAAGAATCCTACCGTGCTCCCCCTGAACTGTGCGGTGGTGGGGTAAAGGCCCAGCTGCAGGGAGGGAAGGAAAGTCTCCACAGTAGTGAGAGGCTCTGAGTCAGCCTACTTACCTCGAGGGGTCTGCGGTGATGTGTGGCCATTGATGGTGAACAATAAAGCTCCCACTTATAAGCCTCTCTAGCCAGCCAATTCCAGTCCCTCGTGTTGGCAGACTCCAGATGAATTGGGTGGTCGGCTTAAGTAAGACTTACAGACCCCAGCAGAGGCATCCCATGATGGGGGCTGACCCTGGAGTACAGGCTTGTCCCTGACTTCAGCCTCACCCCAGGTGTCATCGCTAGTAGTTGACCAAAGCATCTCTTTTATGGGGCCTCTAGAGGCCAAGCCCTACCTTTATGAATGCAGGACACTGAAAAACTGAAATGTGGGAGTTAAGCAGGAGCGATATAGAGGGGCAGAAGGAGAAGTCCAAATTTTGCTCAGTGTCCTGCCTCCTAGAGGGAGAAGCTTAACCCATGTTCCTTTGTCCCCCGAGGCCGTAAGAGAAAACAACCTTACAGCTGGAGATACAGTGTTGCAACTTACACTGCACCCACAATGTTTTAATTTCAGTCCACCAATATAATATACAACACATACAGAATGACATCTTTGTCTGGATCATCAAAATCTAGATACAGTATATGACCAATTTAAAACAGCAATATCATATACAATATAAGCAAAGGGGAAAGATTGGTTAGAAAGCAAACCAACAAAATCAATATTTACCTTGTGTAGTAGCTCCCTTGTGTCATCTGTTAAGGAATCATGTGAAAACTTGCAGTTATCTCCTTGGTAGCACTTTGCTCCTGTATGGTAAAACTTGCATGGAAATTCATGTAGATAATGCATGTTAAGGTGGATAACTAAAGTGAAAAATCTGCAGTTGTTCTTGTTGCCATGCCATGGCTATACTTTTTCCAACAAAAGTAACTTTCTGTTGCTTGCACACATCATGTAAGTTTAGCATCTTTTACATAGCCCCTGTTATCACTATGGTAGCTGTATACAGGAAGTTTGCAATTAAATACATTTTCTGTACCTAGAGCACTGGACAGCTTTTTTCTTGGGGTGCAACCGATACAATCATGACGGTTTGCACCTCAATGGAAGGGGGTCCACTGTGCTAGGGGAAAGAATGGCCAAGAGGTTGGAGGAGTGTTTAAACTAGGCAAGGGGGGGGGCGGGAGAGAAAGAATTATGGGGAAGCTAGGGTAGACGGGGCAGTGGGATAAGTAAGGGGTCATGTGGGAGGAGTGAGGGGGCATACAGGAAGGAGGTCCCTCTGTTACAAGAAAAATCGAATAATGCTAACTTAACCTATAATTCACCACTAAGTAATGTCAATTTCAAAAGTAAAAGTAGTAACCTCCGCTGTATGCTGGCAAATGCACGGAGTTTGTCAGGTAAAATGGGAGACCTAGAATTAATTGCATGCTCTAAAAATTATGATATAATTGGTATCACCTGGTGGGATAAAACATGTGACTGGACTGTGACTTTAAACGGTTACACCCTTTTAAGGAGGGACAGAGGGATTAAAAAGGATGGAGGAGTGTGTTTGTATGTAAAGCCGGAATTAAAGCCATGCACTAAAGAAATAACCATTAGCTGGCACTGGTGAGGGTGTAGAATCCCCCTGGGTATAGATTTTGACTGGGCAAAAGGTTACAAAGAGAATTATCATTGGTGTATGCTATAAACCACCTCGTATATGTGACGAGTATGAAGCCCAGCTACTCTTGCAGATACAAGCGGCTTCACAGCTGGGTCAAGTTGTTGCTATGGGTGACTTCAATTATCCAGACATTGACTGGGGTAATGGGGTTGCCAAGACAGAAAAAAGCTAGTAGGTTTGTAAATATGCTGAATGACAACTTTTTATTCCAGCTCGTTCAAGAACCTACTAGGAATAACTCGCTTTTGGACCTTGTAATAACTAATAATACTGAACTCATATCTAGCATTTGTGTGGGCGAGCATTTAGGGAATAGTGATCATAACATGGTCTCCTTTGAGATTCTGTTACAGAAGCGATTCTATAAGGGAGTAAATAAAACACTGAATTTCAGATGTGCAAACTTTGACAGTATAAGGGAATCTCTGCAACATATTTAGTGAAAAATGCTTTTCACAGGGTTAAACAGAGAACAAAAATGGGAAGTCTTTAAAATTCTGCTTAATAAAAATACATGTCAATATATTCCCCTTGTAAGCAAGGAACTTTGTTGCAAAGCCTTTTTGGTTCAATAGAAGTGTTGGTGTTGAGGTGGGTAAGAAAAGACATGCTTTAAAGGCTTTCAAGTTAGCTGGGACAGCCGAATCATTTATAAGGTAAAAGGAGGCCAATAAATCAGAAGCTATAAGGCAAGCTAAATGGATATAGAAAAAGATATTGCAGCAAGCAGTAAAAATAATTCTATAATTATTTTTTAAATATGTTCATAGAAAAAAACTGAAGCAGGAAAAGGTGGGACCTTTAATATCAGAGGGGGGTTGATGAAAACAAAATAAAAGCACAGATCTGGTCCGGGGTCAGATGGTATTTATCCCCGGGTACTTAGCGAACTTAGCGCTGTGATTGCCAAACCTCTTTACTTAATTTTTCAGGTCTGGCATAGTGCCAAGAGACTGGCGAATTGCAAATGTGGCGCCTCTATTCAAAAAAGGATCCCATTCTCTGCCTCAAAACTATAGGCCAGTTAGTCTGTGGTCAGTGGTAGGAAAGCTTTTCGAAGGGTTAATAAAGGATAAGATACTGGGACTTTATAGCAAATCATAATACTATGAGTGTGGGCCAGCATGGATTTATGCGTAATAGATCTTGCCAGACTATTTATTTTTATGAGAAGGTAAGCAGGGACCTCGATTCTGGGATGCCAGTGGATGTGATTTACTTTGCTTTGCTAAAGCATTTGATACAGTGCCACACAAAAGGTTACTGGTTACATTAAGGAATGTTGGCCTGGAACATAGTATTTGTACCTGGATAGAGAACTGGCTAAAAGATAGACTACAAAGAATGGTGGTAAATGGAACATTTTCTAATTGGACCAGTGTTGTTAGTGGAATACCGCAGGGCTCTGTACTAGGTCCCTTGCTTTTCAACTTGTTTATTAATGACCTGGAGGTGGGCATTGAAAGTACTGTTTCTGTATTTGCAGAAGATGCTAAATTGTGCAGAACTATAGGTTCCCGCAGGATGCCGAGACTTTGCAAAGTGATTTGTCTAAGTTGGGAAACTGGGCAGCAAACTGGAACATGAGGTTCAATGTTGATAAATGCAAGACTATGCACTTTGGCAAAAATAATATAAAAGCAAGTTATATACTAAATGGCAGAGTGTTGGGAGTTTCCTTAAATGAGAAGGATCTTTGGGTTTTTGTAGATAACACGTTGTCTAATTCTGGGCAGTGTCATTCTGTGGCTACTAAAGCAAATAAAGTTCTGTCTTGCATAAAAAAGGGAATTAACATAAAACATAATTATGCCTCTTTATAGGTCCCTGGTGAGGCCTCATCTGGAGTATGCAGTTCAGTTTTGGACTCCAGTGGATATAAATGAACTGGAGAGAGTGCAGAGACTAAGTGCAACTAAACTGGTTAGAGGGATGGAAGACAAATTATGAGGGCAGACTGTCAAGGTTGGGGTTGTTTTCTCTGGAAAAAAGGCGCTTGCGAGGGGACATGATTACACTTTACAAGTACATTAGAGGACATTATAGACAAATAGCAGGGGACCCTTTTACCCATAAAGTGGATCACCGTACCAGAGGCCACCCCTTTAGACTAGAAGAAAAGAACTTTCATTTGAAGCAACGTAGAGGGTTCTTCACAGTCAGGACAGTGAGGTTGTGGAATGCACTGCCAGGTGATGTTGTGATGGCTGATTCTGTTAATGCCTTTAAGAATGGTTTTGATGATTTTTTGGACAGATAATATCAAAGGCTATTGTGATACTAAACTCTATAGTTAGCATAGGTATGGGTATATATAATTTATATGAAAGTATGGAGGGGTGTGTGTATGGATGCTGGGTTTTTCATTTGGAGGGGTTGAACTTGATGGACTGTCTCTTTTTCAGCCCGATTAAACTATGTAACTATGTCTGCAACATATTTAAGTTAATTTTAGTGTGAATGTCCAGCTATATTTGTTATGGGATAGTGGACCAGGGCTAAACAACCACTGTCACATGGGCAATATTTGCAAATGTTCACAGCCGTAGCAGTTAGTCTTTACTGGTCTGGCGTTTATAGAATAATAAAAACAAACACATTATTGGTTACTGTAGCTTACTGGCGAGGGAACACTGCCCTCATATGACTGCAAAATCCCCAAAGAAACTCAATCAAATTTCCACGACTTGCAGAATTTTAGTATTGTTATACATGCTCTTCTAGAAAGTCATTTTTATAAAGTGTGCATTATCTCTATTCAAAGATATATACAAACATTTGTGTTTTAAAATACACAAAAAAGGATATTGTGCATATACAAGCAATTGTCTCCTTTTGTACAATATCCCTGTATATAAAACTTGCATAACTCCCTTCTTTTTGCTATTTCTGCATCATGATTAAATTTACATTGGTCTCCCTAGAAAGCAAAAACAAAAAAGTTACAAATTAATTGTGTACAGCAATGCACATTACATACATAACATTTTAGGGCTGGTGGCAGGATCCCAAATTTGAAGGGACACGGCAACTTAACCCCTGAAATAATACCTAACTCTGAGCAACCAGGGATTGAGGAGTAGCAGCTTTAGCGTTGGGGCAGACAAGGAGATTTGGGGAGATTTAGTTGCACTTCAGAAATCGAAGCACCGCGAGTGCATTAGCGCAGGCGATTCTTCATTCAAGCATACGGAAGGCAGTTCGGGGAGATTGTCACCACGCAGAAGAGGCGACAAAGTCAGCTGCTTACATGCCTATGTATAGGGCCCTTACATCAGCCTTCCCAACAAATATTTGCCAAAATTGAAGATATTGTTCTGGAAGGTTAGAAAATCCCATGATGAAAAGCCATGATCAGAGGTCAACCAGGTTATTCATTCATTTTTTTGTTATCCTGAGTGGCAAATAGAAAGTAACCCGTCCCTCTCCTCATATCAGTAATAGAAGTCTTGCAGCACTCGATTTTTTCTAATAATTTTTCTAATTTAAAACCTCTTAAAGGCAGGGATCTCTTCTCTTCCCATGGTATGAAAAAGGGGATTTTATACTTACCGGAACATCCCTTTCTAGCAGGCTGTCAGTGAAGAACGTTAGGGTTTTGTCTTGATTTAACCTCTGGAGGCAGGATGGAAAGATTGGTGACTCATGGCCCCTACTCCTCCTCACTATATATATGCTGGCTCCACCTTATATCCTCAGTTTGTTTGTTAAGCTCAGACACTGGAGACAGTTTAGAAAAAAGCCATGAGACAACAGATAGAAAATGAAAGGATAGTGATAAAGAGGTCACTATGCCCATACTAAAACCAGACTGGGTGGGACTTACTGCACTGACAGTTTGGGCTTACTAGAAAGGGATTTTCCAGTAAGTATAAAATCCCCTTTTCTCTAGTCAGCCCTCCTGTCAGTGCAGAATGTTAGGGGATGTCCAAAAGCTGTCCCCGGTTGGTATCTCTCAGTTTGCATGACCTTATATTACAGTTTACTGTGTTGCTGATGCTGCTACTGCTTTCAGAACTTTCCAACCAAACATGGCTGTCAGAGAAGCAAAAACATTTAACTTGTAGAACTGAACAAACGTGTTAGTTGATGCCCATGTGGCTGCTGTGCAGATCTGCTCTGGTGTTGCCATGTTCTGTAGAGCCCAGGATGTGCTCTGAGCCCTGGTTAAATGGGCTTTCATAGAAAAAGGTCTGGTTTTTGGTTTGTGGTCATAAGCGGTGTTGATGGCTTCCACAAGCTATGGTCCATTTAGCGGCCACTTGTCCTTTAGTTTTTCTTGAATGTGAGACAAGCAGACTGTTGGTAGATCGAAATGGTTTTGACCACTTCAAGTATATGCAGATGGCTCTAGCTGTGTCTAGTGCAGATGCCGGTGCAGATGACTCTTTTTGGTTTGCCGGTCGTGGGCAGAAGGAAGGAAGTATGATTTCCTGGTTTAGGTGAAAATTAGATACTACCTTGGGTAGAAATTCTGGTACAGTCCTAAGTACAACTTTGTCCTCATGGAGAATTAGCTACGGTTCCCTACAAGAGAGTGCTGCTATCTCAGAAACTCTTCTTGCTGAGGTAATTGCTATTAAAAAGGTTACCTTAAGCGATCACATGATCACATTTAGATCACATGTTGACATTGGCTCAAACGGTGGTTGTTGTAATGCGGATAACACTAGTGGTAGATCCCAAGAAGGTGTAGGATCCTTTATGGGTGGTCTTGCTCTGATTACACCTCTGAAGAATTGGGAGAACTGTGTTGTCCTCTGCCCAGCGAGTATGTGTGAGTGCTGACAATGGCGAAACCTGTGTTTTAAGTGTCCGGAGACCTAGCCCCTTCTGGAAAACATCTGTGAGGAATTCTGTCATTGCCTGTGTAGGAACTTGGTCCCACCAGTTTATGAAAAATTCTCCATACTCTGTGGTAGATGGTCTCCATGCCTGCAGGAGTATGTTGATTGCCTTCTGTGAGAACCCATGCTGTGTCCACCATTGGGTCTCAACAGCCAGGCCGTTAAATGGAGTATAGCGATGTTGGGGTGATTGATAGGCCTCTGTGTTAGTAAGTCTGGACGCAGTGCCAGTCGCCATGGTCTTGCTGTTGACAATTGTACAAGATCTGAGTACCATACTCTGTTGGGCCAGTTCAGTGCAATGAGGATTACTGTTGTGTTGCTTTGTTTTATCTTCCGTATGATTCGTGGTAGTAATGGTAGATGGGAAGGCGAATATCAGCCTGAAGTTTCAGGGTGTCACTAGGGCATCTACGAAGGTTGCCCCTGGGTCCCATGTCCTTGCACAGTATATGGGTACTTTGTAATTGTGTTTTGAGGCTAGCATGTCTACCTCTGGTGTCCCCGCTTTTTGTGTCAGATTGAGGAAAATCTTGGGTTTTGGGACCATTCTCCCTGATCTATTGTTGTTCTGCTCAGGTAGTCTGCTTCCCAGTTCTGAACCCCTGGGATGAACACTGCTGAAATTGTAGGTACTGTGTGTGCCTCCTTGTTTGTTGACATACGCCACTACTGTGGCATTGTCGGGCTGAATTCTGACTGGTAGGGAATGGAGAAGTGATGTCCATCCTTCCCGAGCTAGGACGATGGCCTGCAGTTCTAGCACATTGATAGTCAACTCTCTTGAGGTGTCCAAGCCCCCTGAAGGGTGTGTGACTTGTACACTGCTCCCCATTCCCTGAGACTTGCGTCTTTAGTTATCTCACACTGAGGTAAGGCCCAGTTTGGCACTTTTTGAGGTTCTCCGGTGTGGACCACCAGTTCACACTTTCACTTGTCGTGATTTCCAGTGGAATTGTCTGCTGAAGATCTTTGTGGTTCTTTTTCAAAAAAGTTAGGAAATTGTGTTGAAGGGCTCTCATATGGAACCTGGCAAAGGGGGTGGCCTCCAAGGATGGTACCATGAGTCGTAGTAGACGTAGGTATTCCTCTGCTGAAATTGTTGTCATTGATAGAAATGACAGAGTTGTCGATATCAACTTGCTGATTTTCTCTTGAGGTAAATACACCTTTTGGGTGACTGAATTGAATAAGAACAGACAGTGGCGTAACTAGATGTTGCTGGGCCCCACAGCAAATTAATTTTAGGGCCCCCAACATATCCAGTGTTTGTCCTGTTTTACCAAGATATGTTCAAATTGCTCATCAATGAGAGCCTCATGGGGCCCCCTGTACCTCCTGGGCCCCCCTGCAGCCGCAGGGTCTGCTTCCTCTGTAGTTACGCCCCTGAGAACAGAATTGTTTGGCTGGGTATCAGGCTGCTCTTGCATTTGTTGATAATCCAACCATGTTGGTGTAGTACTTGTATGCATGTATGTGTCCTTGTTTGCTTGGCTCTCTGAGGGAGTTGTCATCAGTAGATCGTCTAAATAGTGTATCACATGTATCCCTAGCGATCTGAGGTAGGCCACGATTGGAGTTAGAGCTTTGGTAAAAATGCGTGGAGCAGTACGAAGTCCAAAGGGCAATGCTGTAAATTGGTAATGGTTGTCGTGGACTGCAGAACGAAGGTACCATTGGGACACCGGGTGTATGGGTATCTGTAGGTAGGCGTCCTGCAAGTCTATGGAGGTCATGAAGATGTTTGGTTCCATAGCAGCTATTACTGATCTTACTGATTCCATCTTGAACTTTTTGTTGGATACCATGTGGTTCAATGGCTTTAGATTGAGAACGGGTCTGAAAGCTCCTTCCTTCTTCCTTACCAGGAAGAGGTTTGAGGTAATGCCGTGTGTTTGGAGAGGTGTGCTACAGCCGAATCAACCTTAGGAGGCCTATCCCATTTCTTTTCGTATTCTTCTGGTATGGGAAAGGTCTTGAAAAAGGCAATGCGCCATTCTGGTTGGTTCCACACGGCCTCAATTGCCTGTGTAATTGACTTGAATACTGGGAATGTTGGCCTACTCTTTTTATGGCCACCTAGTAGTTTGTCTGTAGTAGTTTGTCTGCTTTATAAAGGGGAACTGTCTCATCCTTAATTTCTTATGTCTGTAACATTTGCTGTAGTGGTTTCTTAGACATTTCTGGATTCAGTAAGGATTGTTTTTCTTCCTCAGAATCACTGTCTGATGTGGCCTCTGAATGGTCAGATCTATTAGATGTCAGTTCAGGGTGAGCTTCCTCCTCTGATTCTGAAATGAACCCCTCCTCTGATTCAGAAGAATCTGAGAGCATGGTTGGTGTTTTGAATTTTTTGTGCTCACTAGCCATCGTAGGCTGAGATGGCTGGACTGAATTCATAATCCATTGGAGAAATTCCCTTAATTGCTGTGGTGCTAGAGGTTGAGTTTGTGGCCCGGGTTCTGGCCCCAAGACATGGGTGCTACATCTTGTGTGGCTTCTGGGGGTGCCTGCGATGTAGATGGAGTGCCTGATGTAGATGGGGTACCCAGTGCATGTGGAATTGAGTCCCTGGTATTATTTCCCGTAGAGGGAGTACTTGGAATTAAAGGTTCCTCTTCTGACTGGATTGGTCGGGGTGATAAGACTGGTGGCTCTAGTGTATCTGTGGCCTAAGTGGGTTTGCAATCAGAACAGTTAACTTTTTTCAGTCTTTCTGAGAAAATGTTTACATTCTTAGCATTTTGGCAATTTGTCAGTTTTCTTGAATTTTTATAAGCGGATTGTAGCTCAGTCTTTAATTCAGTAATTGAATCTGCCCTCTCCATTATCAACGTTTAACTCAACTGTCCACTGTGCCTGTACCTTTGTCTGCTCAGCTGGAGCTGATATTCCTCTGCTCGCTCCCTAGGACTGCTTACTTGGGATGATCAGGTTGTAATGGCTGTATATAATGAACGGGTTACTGTGCTCGTCTTAGTCCAAATGACGTCAACTTGTTGTGCTCCCTTCTATGGAGTGCAAGCGTTTTGGCGTGAATTCGACTAAGGACTCACCGGTGGATGACGTCATCGCTGCTTGACGCGCACTGCGAAGAAGGATGATTTGGCACTAAGTGGGGTAAGATGGCATTCTATTGCGTAGTAAGTAAAGCAACATGCGGAAGTAAGCCCTGTGCCCTGTGTCTCAGGGAATACCATTACCTTGCCAGTAACTCTCCTGTATGCTACATTGGGCAGCTCTGTGTACCCCATAACTATGCTAAACGACCAGCTCTGTGTGTTCAGCAGTAAGTAGGTACTTTCCTTGATTTGAGGCCTTGGCTGGGTAGCTCAGCGTACCCATTAACTAGCCTTCTATTTGCAGCCTGGTAGCCTATACGTTAATATGGGTAGCTCCTCCTAACCCAAATGCTGCACCAATTCCATAGTAATGAATAATTAATGAAAGTCAAATCAAAGTGATAAAAGTAAAAAATAAATAAAAAAAAAGGCTAATAAGAATCTGTCCTTCACCTCCGGGGCAGGACAAAGAACTGAGGATATGAGTACCAAA
The DNA here is from genome assembly GCF_017654675.1 of Xenopus laevis. NCBI lineage: Eukaryota > Metazoa > Chordata > Amphibia > Anura > Pipidae > Xenopus > Xenopus laevis. The sequence goes on along the minus strand of NC_054379.1, from coordinate 37,976,298 downwards.
AAATTGCCTTACAGTAAGTCCAAATTGCAAATTCCACCCTGACTTTTCTATTCTGTTCAATGTTTTAAATCAGCAAGTAATTTTGTCATAAAATCTCGACAGATCAGATGTTATATTTGTCCAGGAAGAGATTCTACAAATGGATATGAACCACACAGCTCCACCAGGGCCATCTGATCTGGGTACAAAAATGTACAGAAGTGAATGCTGACAATTAGTTTAGCTTTTTCGTAACTGCCACTGTTTTACAACACAACGATGAACTGATGGAACATTATGTATGAGCAATAAAAGTGCAATGATGGATAACAATGTATGCATATTAGAAGCCTACCTTGATACAACGTTTGTCCAGAAAATATTTGCAGATCTGCTTTCCTTTGTGCTCCACTGTATGCAGACTGATGAACTCTTGACTCAAGTTTACCCACTTCTTCACTGGCTTCGTATCCTATCACGATAGATGAAACAATAAAACTAAACAGTTTGAAACTATTGTGTATCCGATCTGAGCTTGTTAGGACAAAAGGTACAATGTGACTTTATACATTCAATGTGGCCCTAGTGCTATCTAACAGTTGCCAGACTTGCTACATTTTGGCTAAGAATTTAGTCACATAGGGATCTAGACAGTTTGTATTGATATATATGGGGTTAAGCTTTAACTCTTTATTTAGAAATATCCTATTCTTTAAAATATGGTGGGAAGTTGATTTATGCCAAATTCTATTTTCTTACTCACTACTTAACTATTTACACCACCTAATTTTCCTCTTAATTTGCATGGAGGGTGCATTTGTGACATCTTTTATTAGATTACAGTACTGTAAATCCCACATCTATAAAAAGAAAAGCACTGAACACTCACTTCTTGAAAGCCATCTTGAAAATGAGGATTTGGCCCTTTATGTAAACCTCTTCCACAGCCTTTAAATTTTTTCTGGTTGCCACGTCCTCGTCCATATGAAAATCCTGTCTGTTGTTCACGTCCTAAAATTATACAGTTATTCATTTGCATTGTACTTAAGCATGTGTGAGTTGTGTAAAAATGTATTTTGTGATGTAATTTTGGCATTAGATCAAATCTATGTCTGCTAGAGATCTGTTGGCACAGCACTAACACATCCACAAGCAATTCTGATTTACTAGGTTTTTTATGCCATATAGTATTGTATTTTAAATGACTGCACATTGTGAGCCAATTTAAGATAATCCAACCCTTTTGCTCCCGAGCCAATGATGGGATTTTAATAGGAACCTATGCAGACCTGTTGGAAAATGCCAAAAAACTAGCCACTGCAAAAAAAAACTGGCCAGACATCCCCTCAGTTCAGTACCCTGTACAGTCCAATAAGCTACTACCTGGAGGGACTGAATCAGCAGGTAAAAATCATGTTGCCCCTTAAAACACTTAGTTTTTGAGGAAGCAGTATCAATAGAATTATCAAATAATCTGTTGCTGATTGCCAATTTGCTTTGCCAGTTTTCACTTACCTTGCTGAATTCCTATGACATTGTTTTTCTTAAAAGGTGGTTCAGCCACATTTGTGTTCTCCTTTGCTTGTCTGTAGTGTTTCAGCTGTTCAGTAAAATCATCTTCTTCTTCTTCCTCATTGTAGTTACCATCACTGTAGTTACTATAACCATCATAATCATTTGCATTTTTCTTATGCTTTGCATTTGGGGATGTAATATAGCTCCCTGGCCCATGCTGAAATGAAGTAGAGAAATAGCTTTGCTATTGCTGAAAATTCCTAAAACTGTTATTTTGAAGAGTTTAATAACAATCTAAACTATACATTGAAAAGGTCTCTGTGCTTTTATATAATTCATGGTAAACATACCTGTGAATATTGAGCATCATAATCTCTGTACAAAGTATCTTTGTGTGGCCTTTCTCCATGCTCTGTATCAGAATCACCACTGTACTCTGAGCTGTTATCACTTTCAGGAAAGTTGTGCTGCAAAAAAATACTAGGCATTATACCAGTTACAATAAAAAAATGAGAAGGTATTTAAAACCGCCATAAGCACCCTGTGTGCAAATGCAATTTATGCAAACATGCAGCACATATACAGGAAAACTGAGGAGGACACGCCTCCTCTTTCCGAATACAAATTAATTAACAAGCTGAAAAACATTGAGTTGTAGTGAACAAATCAAAGGGAAAATGCATCTTACCCTGTGTTTCTCTCGCCTGTGACGTTTTCCTTTCTTTTTTCCCCTTGGTTTTCTCTTTCTCTTTGTTGACTTCCTGTGTGTTTTTATAACATCAGGGTCTTCTGTTTCCTTTATTCCTCGAGGCTTCTCTTCTACACATAAATCTTCTATTTCGCCATCTTCCAATTCCCCGTCTTCTCTGTAAGATAAAAAAAAACTTATAAAAACATATAATTCATAACAAAAGGTTCATGTCAACAAAGCATCAACTAGAGCGAGGACTTTTTTTTTTACGTGACTTGATCTGCTTTCCTCAAGATCTGGGGCCAACGCACCAGAATTAACATCTACTCAAGTGACTATTGGTGTGGGCATATTTTTGGTGTACTTTTTACCAGCGGTAAACCTTGATTTAAAGCAATTCTACTGTGTGTTAGCATTATTGATAGAACAGGCAGATCAAAGAGTGGTCTACAGAATACTTGCCAAAAGTCACTACAATTTAAAGCAGTATTTAAGGGATTCAACTAGGGAAACTACCTACAACTCTACCCACAGAATAAGTAGAGCAAGGACTAGCATTTCTAGAGGACCAGGATGGTGACTGTTTATATCTATGTTCCAAAACTATGGCCCTTCAGCTCCAGTTAAATTACAACAGGGGCACTGGTGGACTGGATTATAGGCCCAGAGAGTTTGGTATCTCTGAGAATTAATGCCAGGCCAGGGGTAGGTAGGCCAGGGGTAGATTATCCAGGCCTGAACTAACAGAACAGTATAAAGTGGCCATTAATATGAACAGTATGGTAGCCATCTATTCAGGCACAGAAACGCTGTTTGCTATTGATAAGAATTTGGCAATACAATTCTTATTTGAGAGTTTTGGAGCTCAGATCTGCCTCAGCAAACAATACATGTGCTAGTAGCCTAACATAAATAATAAGCTCGGTATAAGCAAACAACTCCCTTCTCACAGCTGCAAATCAGGCTCTGAGATAGGGTTGCCACCTGGTCGGTATTTTACTGGCCTAGCTGGTAAAAATGATGGTTGATCCCAATGTTATTAATAGGGAAAAAAATAAATATATTTGGAAGAACGGTATTTTTTTCCAGAAAAGATGGCAACCTTACTCTGAGATAAGGAGATGCTCATTATACAGAGGACTTATTTGAGGCCTTGGTCATTTATTGGATGTGGGCTTAAAGGAACAGTAACAGTAACAGCAAAAAGTTAAACAGTTTTAAAGTGATTAAAATATAATATACAGTTGCTCTTCACTGGTACAGCTGGTGTATTTGCTTTAGAAATTCTAATATAGTTATATAAACAAGCTGCTGTGTAACCATGGGGGCAGCCACTGAGAGCTGAAAAAGGAGAAAAGACAGAGGATACACAGTAGATAACAGATAAGCTCTGTAGTATACAATGGGATTCTTTACAGCTTATCTGTTATCTACTATGTATTGTGTGCTTGAAAGGCTGTCCCCATGGCTACACAGCAGCTTGTTTATACAAACTATATTAGGGTTTCTGAAGCAAATACACCAGTTTTACCAGAGCAGAGCAACAGTTCATTTTGTTGTCGTTTCTTTAGAATACTTTTATTTTTAGATGTTACTGTTAAAAGAAAGGAACACTTAAAACAGGGGTAGGGAACCTGTGGCTCTAGAGCTTCATGCGGCTCTTCATCCTGCTTGCTGCAGCTCAGTCTTGCGGCTTTGCCTGTCAGGTCGTATTTACAGCCCTCGCACCTGCTGGTGGCTTCTTGAGTGTGCGACCGCGGTAAGCACACTCAAGAAGCCACCAGCAGGTGCGAGGGCTGTATAGACGTCCCAGGAGTGGCAAGACTGAGCCACAGCAAGATGATTCATCATGGTGCTTACCGCGGTCACACACTCAAGACAAGAGAGAGACGATCAGCATGGAGCTTCAGAAACAGAAGTCACATTAAACAGATGAGAACACTAGCATTTAATAGGGCTATTCAGTTTAATTTATTTCAAAGTAGCCCTGCATATACACAATGCACTTCTGTTTGTTCTATTCTGTTGTTGTAACAGTTAAAATTAAAAAAAAGGTTAAAAAAGTTTATAAGCTGTGTTATGTTTTGCGGCTCCAGACTATTTTTCTTTAGTGGGAGAGGGGCAAAATGGCTCTTTTGATAGTAAAGGTTGCTGACCCCTGACTTAAAAGGTGACCACACCTTGTATGGTATCCATCATTTTATACAGTCAGCCAATTGGTTATAGACCAAAGAGTATCAGCCAATGTATGGCTACTTTTATTACAAAGCATAGACATTTCATTGAATTTGTGCTGAACAAGAGAGGATATTTCCCCTTTAAGTCTGCACAATGGAAAGGCTCATACCATGAATGATACAAGGGAAGTGTTATTTTGTTCTATTTCTGAAAAACGTGTCTTGACTTTTCAGTCATTATCTAGAGATTAAATGTAATTTATTTAGTATGATCACAAATACCAGAAATCTAAAATGAATGCCAATAACATCAAATACGGCTCTGCATCTGTAGGGAGTGTCACTGATGGGATTCTCCTCTCGCTGCACATAGGGTGGATTTTGGCAGGGAGCAGGCCCGGACTGGCAATCTGTGGGTTCTGGCAAATGCCAGAGGGGCTGCTATAAGGTGCCATAGAAAGTCAGTATTTAGTGGGCTGGTGGGGGCTGTTTGGGCCTCTGTGTGGGCTGATTGGGCCTCTGTTTACCTAAAATGGCAGGGCCTATTTTAATTCTCAGTCCGGGCCTGGCAGGGAGTGTTCATTTTTGGACAAAAATCTGCCCTATTTGTGCAGTTATGCCACTGTCTACGGACACAGTTAGGCACTTGGTGGTTCTCTGCCGGAGAAGTCCGACATTGACTACTTTATGAATATAAGACTTATGGGACTTGTCTCAGAGTAAATAAAAATGATGACAGGAATTCACTTAAACCACCTCCCATCATAGTTAATAGGACACAATTGGGGTTATATAATAAATAGCACTAAGTTTGCCCAGGGGCAGTTACCCATAGCAACCAATCAGCAGGTAGAATTTATTAGTCACCTGTTTAAATGCAAGCATTTTATTGGTTGCCATGGGTTACTGCTCGTGGGCAAACTTTGTGTCATTTATTATATAACCCCTTAATGCCTTACATTATATATGGTGGAAATAGGATTATAATGTAGCTACAGTGCCACCCGCACTACAATCGCTATTATCTAAAATGGGAAGCTATACAGAACAGTTCCTGCATGGATTTTTAAAAGTACATTTTTTTTTACAGTTACACAATTCCATTGATTTAAGTACATTTTCTTTTTTTTTTTACACTGTTTCACAATTCCAATGATTTAAGTACATTTTCTTTTCTTTTTTTTACACAGTTACACAATTCCGTCAATTTATGATTAGTGATAACATGGAACAATAGATGGTGAAGATACAATGCTAAACAGCCTCTGGTAAGATTTGCAAACACCTACAGATGCATTCAGATATGTTATTAACTTGATTTTCATACTCAATCAATGATTTTTGTGACCTTTTAAACACTGGTGGGTAAGAAAGGGAAGTGGCAAAGCTACACTTCAATAAAGGGTTAAACTATTTGCATCTATTAATCACAGGGAGGAGTATGGGAGAGACTCGTATCACTACTTGCCACCAAAATGAATGTGAGCAGCTCTGCAGCTCTGTGCTGTCCCACAAACACACATGCATTTTCTTATAGATAAACACGAGTGCTTGCAGTGTACAAATTCCCCACTACTTAGAAACAGTCAAAAGCCCCCCTAACATTTCTCCCCTACAAGTCGTTTTGTTTTACACTGAGGCGCACACACTGCACCAAAAAGAAAAGGCTGCATCCCCCACACAACTTCCAACAATTTCCAAGACATGAAAAATAAAGAGAGAGAGAGAGAACATTACTGGACCTTTCATCCCCTGCATGCTCACAGTCTGTCATGTTTTTGTCAAGGGCTGGGTTTGGGGGTCTGGAGAACAAGCTTTCAAAAGCCATGTCTGATGGATAATGGCAGGCCCTTGTTTCGTACTTGCTTCTTGTGCAGCCTATATAATGATGCCACTATATTTAAGCTAGCTGAAGAGACGTCCCGAATTTTCCTGGGACAGTCCCCGTATTAAAGGGGCTGTCCCTGGATCAATTTTGTCCCCTAAAGTCTATCCGTTACGCCTGTGAATCCCAGTAAAAACCGGGGCCGCCATTTTGGTTTTTTTATGCGCATGCACCCGATCTAGGCGCGCGCATGCACCCGATCTAGGCGCGCGCATGCACCTGATCTAGGCGCGCGCATGCACCCGATCTAGGCGCGCGCATGCACCCGATCTACGCGCGCATGACGTCAGGGCGCACCAAAAGGAAACGTCGCCGCAATAGTGGGGAACCTCCCGCTCCTGTTTTGTTTAATCCGCCTTTACTGAGGCAAAATGCAGTGAATGAAGATAGACAGAATGTATTGCGGCCGGGGCGATGATTAAACTGAAATGGGGAGGGTCTGACAGCGACGGCGGCTTTTACGGGAGGTTGAGGGCTACGAGGGAGCGCGTCACGGATCGGCACAGGTGGAGGGAGATGGTGTAAGTGAAATATTAGTATTGGTAGGAGAGATGTCGTCAAATGGGCTGCTATTAGGGTAATTACGGTAGACAGGGATGTGAAGGACGAAGCTGGTGCATTATAAATTATTTATTAGTAAAACCACAAAAAAGAGACTAAAATGACGAAAAACTTAAAATGAGGGGATGTATTTTGATGCTTGAAAACAATGTTATTAGTAGGGATGAAACTGTGTATGTGGCATATAGAGACACCCAAAATAAAAGTAATGTATATGAATTATCATGGCTGTGACTTTTATTATTGGAATGATTCAATTTATTTTATACATGGTGACAACAGCAAATCGTAAGGTCACTCCAGAAAACCTACATTTTAACATTCTAATAAATGTAAAATGGGTAATTATGCTTTTCTACTCCTCACAACCAAGCTCCAAAGCTTTGCTAAACATGGAGACATATTTATTAGTGTTTGAGCAATTGGTTAGTGTTTGAGCAATTTGTTATAGTGGTTATAGTGAGTTTCTGAAGTGAATCACATTTTCTATTATTGATCACATTTTCTATTATTGATTACTTCGGCTGATTATTACAGAAGCAAACATGCTGGGAAAAAAGCTTTATTTATTTTATCATTTATTTTACAATCTGTTTGCTAGTAAGCTAATGGGTTATACCTTCTATAACCGAATACTCATTTTTGGAGGCTTGAGCAATAATAATAAATATGCTCTTTGAGATTTATATAAAAGATTCTGAAAATTGCCTCATATCTTGCAATTCACAGCAACTCCCACATGTGCTCCCACAAACAGACTCATTTTGGGCAACTGAAAAAGTACACTTTAGGGTAGAAAAAAAGTTGAGTTGGAAACGTACAACCTTCAAGTTCATTCTTTTTATCAAATACACACTATCAAACGTCTGCTTGATCCAAAGTCTTAAAGGGCCAGAGTATGATAAATCTCGAAAATCTAATTGTCGTTTTTTTGAAAACTCGAATTAAGATTGGATAATTCCCTAGATCAATTTGAGAATTTTGATCATAAAAAAATTAGAGAATTTGAATTTTCAATTCGACCCTCAATAAATCTGCTACTTAGGGGCAGATTTATCAAGGGTCGAATTTCGAAGTAATGGGAGTTTTTTTAAATTCCCAAAACTTTGAAATTTGAATAAAAAAGACCAACCAAAATTTATTAAGAAATTTAGTTTTTTTCCTGCGGGTGAATAGGCTGTATTCGAATCGAAGAAACATCTTATTCGATCGAAGTCGATTCAAGAATTCAACTGAGCCCTGTACTTTACCTTTACCTGCGAGTAAGGGGACAGGGGTCAGGGAGTAGGCAGTCATGGGGCAGGGGCGGGAGGGCCACTACAGAGAACACAACTGAGAACTGAAAAAGCTAAGGGTAAGAAATGACACCATCTCAAAAACACCTTTTTATATATTATCCCATATGTCTTGAACATTTCATGCCTGTTTTTTTTCCATGGTTATACTAAGAAGATTTGTTTGTTGCAAAATATTTCAGTGGGTGCAATTATTCTGAAATTCTTTTCTACAGTGATCTTACTAGCATGTCTGGTATTAATAGAATGCTAACTGGCCATTTTGGCTGTGATCTTACTGGTTTGAGTTAATATCAATTTTAGTTAGTAGTTATACTGGCACATCTGGTGTTAATATGTTCTTTATCAATTTTATTTTGAGATTATACTGACATGTATGAGGCTTTACTTCAAACATCAGTAAGTGTACAGAAATTTCCCCAGAACTTAAAAGGGTGGATTCTGGGCCACATCCTCTGTTCTGTCCAGTCCATACCCAATTCAGCCTAAATCAAACCATGCCCTGCTCCATATAGACCCCCCCTATGAGTATGAATATTGGTAGTTCCTGAAAACAACTTGCTGGGGTGACAGATCTAGACTTATGATGTGATAAACTATCCTTGTATCCCTTTTCCTTCCACTCTCACCATAATAACCTTGCATTCTACAAATATACTTTACTTTATTGGAAACTCTTTCATTTCACACCTTAATTATGGTACCATACATTTAGAAAAAAAGCTGTACAATGAAATAGTGACATTTTAATATGTATACATACATTTATATATATATATAGCACCATGGAAAGCCAGCACTCTCGAATAAGAAGTTCATATGCCTGGGTGCAGTATCAAAACTATTATCCACAGAAATCCAAAGGATCCGCACTCACAGGTCTTATGCGTAAAAAAAGATTTTATTACAAAGCTTACAGCCTAACGTTTCGGCCTCCTCCGAGGCCTTTCTCAAAGTGTATTGGTCACATACAGGAAAGCAATATATACATAAATTGGCGGGAAACTGCAATGATGTCATGTCATGATTAGCATAACGAGATAATTAATATTCATATGTGAAATCCCACTATATACAAATTAAACCAATAAAGTATTAATATATTATCATTATCACTTCTGTAATTCATTTAGCCCAACAACTCATGAGTAAAGTTAAAAACAGGTTAAAAACAAAGCACAATGTAACCCATATCTAAATCCCAAGTTAAAATTACTTTTTATACTCTGTTACAACGGTTTTAAGGGTTACTATGTTGCAGAATCTTTGAGGATGTAACTATTATCCATGGTCACATTACACTTGTAACAAGCTCGATAGAAAGCCTAATGTACTAGATTTGCCTTCTCTTCAGTCAGTCTATAAGAAGCGGTACTATAATCCCAGGGGGTTACTCTACTCGCTCCCTAATTTTGGACAGTGTTATCTACCCACAATGATGTAATATTTATTATCAATATAATCCACTATTCCCCTAGGGACCTCCCATAACCACCCGTGTCCCGATCGCTGTCCGTGTCATGCATACTCATATTTATCAAGGATGTATCTACAAGATAAGGTTCCTAATTTCTTAGGCTTCAACCCACCGCAGTATTAACCCTTATGTTACTACCCAGTATTATAGTAGGACAAAATTCCCATACATAAATCCCACTGATGCGGTGATATCATAATTTTAAATGATTAATAATTAAATAATAATACAATTCATACAAATTATAATATACAAGTGCCCATAAATAAATCCAATTACTAAGTGGGTGGCTAAAAAATAAATATCCTTATATATAAAATAAATTAAAGGATCTATAAGAATAAACAAACATTTATGTGAACTAAATATCGTGATAAAACTGACATATCTTAATGCATATAAAAAAAACTTATAAATCAAATTTCCGATTCATATTGTGCAAGAGTGCTCTAAGCCTTTAGAAAATCCATGTGTATAGCCCATATTCAAAGGTTCATTGCAAGGGTCCAAGTAACATGGGTACTGCGAGATCCATGGTCCGTCACCAAAGCAGACAGTTAGTGTGTTAAACCGAACATGTTCTTATACGAGGACAACTCTGTGATCTCTACGATCGGCTAGCCTGCTGCCATCATAAATTGATGTATTAAATGATCCCATTCAGGGTCGGACCCTCTCCAAACGGCTCCCATATTTGTTCAACGATTCAAACACCCACAGGCAGCGCTTCACTAAACTGCAGACATCAAGGAGCGAAAAAACACATTAGCGCCTTACCAAAGTAACGCTTCAGCTGTCCTCACCCAGTACTTTTAAATTTCACGCTCCACACACAAATGGCGCGTCTCTGGTTCCCCCGAATTATACAGAGAGCGACAGGGCCCATCAACTGTATTATTATTTAATTATTAATCATTTAAAATTATGATATCACCGCATCAGTGGGATTTATGTATGGGAATTTTGTCCTACTATAATACTGGGTAGTAACATAAGGGTTAATACTGCGGTGGGTTGAAGCCTAAGAAATTAGGAACCTTATCTTGTAGATACATCCTTGATAAATATGAGTATGCATGACACGGACAGCGATCGGGACACGGGTGGTTATGGGAGGTCCCTAGGGGAATAGTGGATTATATTGATAATAAATATTACATCATTGTGGGTAGATAACACTGTCCAAAATTAGGGAGCGAGTAGAGTAACCCCCTGGGATTATAGTACCGCTTCTTATAGACTGACTGAAGAGAAGGCAAATCTAGTACATTAGGCTTTCTATCGAGCTTGTTACAAGTGTAATGTGACCATGGATAATAGTTACATCCTCAAAGATTCTGCAACATAGTAACCCTTAAAACCGTTGTAACAGAGTATAAAAAGTAATTTTAACTTGGGATTTAGATATGGGTTACATTGTGCTTTGTTTTTAACCTGTTTTTAACTTTACTCATGAGTTGTTGGGCTAAATGAATTACAGAAGTGATAATGATAATATATTAATACTTTATTGGTTTAATTTGTATATAGTGGGATTTCACATATGAATATTAATTATCTCGTTATGCTAATCATGACATGACATCATTGCAGTTTCCCGCCAATTTATGTATATATTGCTTTCCTGTATGTGACCAATACACTCTGAGAAAGGCCTCGGAGGAGGCCGAAACGTTAGGCTGTAAGCTTTGTAATAAAATCTTTTTTTACGCATAAGACCTGTGAGTGCGGATCCTTTGGATTTCTGTGGATAATAGTTTTGATACTGCACCCAGGCATATGAACTTCTTATTCGAGAGTGCTGGCTTTCCATGGTTCTATTTGTGAAAAATTTTAAGCCCTGCACCCTTGTTACAAGTTTTTCTTTATGTAAGTAAGGACGGTGAGCATATATCATATCTAACGATGGGAAAAGCAACATGAAATGATGGTATTGCCATTCCCGTGATCAACATCCATGGTCGACTGTTTGATTGAGCCGGTTTGTGCTCAACAAGATGGCCGATGAGAAGCCTTTCTATGCACTACTATTTGCCGCAGAGCCATCCATGATTGGGAGAAAATTGGCTGGTCGTATACATCTGCTGTGTAGCGGTAAATGGAACCCTCCCTCCACAAGCGTCTACCCATTTTCCACATTGGCTGAGTACCTTCCCTGCACAAGTGATTTCCCCTTACCCACAGGTGGAGAACCCTCCCTATACAAGTGATTACCCAATATCCACACCGGCGGACAGGCCCGGACTGGCAATCTGTCTTCTCGGGCAAATTCCCGAAGGGCCGCTCCATTTTTGGCAGAAATGGGCCGCTTTGTGGAGTTAAACTGTAGACGTATACAAAAGCAAGGAAGTTGCTTTCTTTCTCCCTCACTAATGTACACCGCGCGCAGTAACTGTGATCCGATCCCTCCCCCAGGGCGTATCTGTTTTCTTTTTTTTTTCTGATTGGGACTGGGAGGAGGAGCGCTCATAACAGTGGCGTAACTAAGGGGGGAGGGTCCTGAACGGTCACCGGGAACCTTCTTCAAGCGACTGCACTGAGAGTTTTGCAGAGATGGTGACGATCCCGTTTCGTTTCGAGCTGGGCTGCAGATGTTGTGAGAGAAGCCTGGGTTAGTTTGTTTAGTTGTAGAGCCTGTGCAGCCTGTCAGATAGAGTTACAGCTGGGCTTAACCCGTGTGACAGCCATGCCTGTGCTGCAGTGAATTACGAGAGGCAGCACTTGAGAATCATCCTCTTCCCACCCCCAGACTATTAGTGCAGAAAGAATGCTGGCCCAGTAAGGCTACCAATCACATTTATTACACTGCCTTGTGAATTTTAACCCTATCCTTGTTATCTAAAATTGCAGTTGCGCCATTCTTCTATTATGCATTTTAGGTATTTATGCATGAAGTTTCCACTGTGCCACCTGATTCTGGAGGTATTTATACATAAATTTACATTTATATACAAACTATGGCAGCATAGGTATTCTCCTGTACTAAGCACAATTCAGCAGGAACAGTCCCCTAAGTTTGCTCATAGTCTGTACAGAGAGATCCCATAAAACTATGGCACATAGGTATTCCCTGTACTAAGCACAATTCAGCAGGAACAGTCCCCTAAGTTTGCTCATAGTCTGTACAGAGAGATCACATAAAACTATGGCAGCATAGGTATTCCCTGTACTAAGCACAATTCAGCAGGAACAGTCCCCTAAGTTTGCTCATAGTCTGTACAGAGAGATCCCATAAAACTATGGCAGTATAGTTTTCCTCTGTACTAAGCACAATTCAGCAGGAACAGCCCCTAAGTTTGCTCATAGTCTGTACAGAGAGATCCCATAAAACTATGGCAGCATAGGTATTCCCTGTACTAAGCACAATTCAGCAGGAACAGTCCCCTAAGTTTGCTCATAGTCTGTACAGAGAGATCCCATAAAACTATGACAGCATAGGTATTCCCTTATACTAAGCACAATTCAGCAGGAACAGTCCCCTAAATTTGCTCAAAGTCTGTACAGAGAGATACTATAAAACTATGACAGCACAGGTATTTCCCTGTACTAAGCACAATTCAGCAGGAACAGCCCCTAAGTTTGCTCATAGTCTGTACAGAGAGATCCCATAAAACTATGGCAGCATAGGTATTCCCTTGTACCATTTACCATATAACAGGAGGGTAGTTCTTTAAAAATATACTGGGGCTGATTTACTAACAGATGCTAAATTGTACCACAGTAGTTCCCCAATTGATTGATTTATATAGGCAACTGCACAGATGAATTATAACATCTATGCCAGTATATCAAAATTATTTTGAGGATCATTTTTATTTGCATACATGGAGGGTGAACAGACCCACAAAGTAGACAACAATATATACGTTTTAACCCAATATATAAGTGTGAGTACAAGAGTACAAGAGCATTGTGTGTTTTCATGTGGGCTGCTTTAATTTTTTTTGCCCGGGCTGCTTTTTACTCCCAGTCCGGCTCTGCCGGCGGAGTATCTTCCCTGCACAAGTGACTACCTATTATCCACACAGGCGGAGAGCAAGGGATCTTCGGCCCCGCAATGGGGAGCGCCTCGGGGTTTGCCACATTGATGGGCCCTGTCGCTCTCTGTATAATTCGGGGGAACCAGAGACGCGCCATTTGTGTGTGGAGCGTGAAATTTAAAAGTACTGGGTGAGGACAGCTGAAGCGTTACTTTGGTAAGGCGCTAATGTGTTTTTTCGCTCCTTGATGTCTGCAGTTCAGTGAAGCGCTGCCTGTGGGTGTTTGAATCGTTGAACAAATATGGGAGCCGTTTGGAGAGGGTCCGACCCTGAATGGGATCATTTAATACATCAATTTATGATGGCAGCAGGCTAGCCGATCGTAGAGATCACAGAGTTGTCCTCGTATAAGAACATGTTCGGTTTAACACACTAACTGTCTGCTTTGGTGACGGACCATGGATCTCGCAGTACCCATGTTACTTGGACCCTTGCAATGAACCTTTGAATATGGGCTATACACATGGATTTTCTAAAGGCTTAGAGCACTCTTGCACAATATGAATCGGAAATTTGATTTATAAGGTTTTTTTATATGCATTAAGATATGTCAGTTTTATCACGATATTTAGTTCACGTAAATGTTTGTTTATTCTTATAGATCCTTTAATTTATTTTATATATAAGGATATTTATTTTTTAGCCACCCACTTAGTAATTGGATTTATTTATGGGCACTTGTATATTATAATTTGTATGAATTGTATTATTATTTAATTATTAATCATTTAAAATTATGATATCACCGCATCAGTGGGATTTATGTATGGGAATTTTGTCCTACTATAATACTGGGTAGTAACATAAGGGTTAATACTGCGGTGGGTTGAAGCCTAAGAAATTAGGAACCTTATCTTGTAGATACATCCTTGATAAATATGAGTATGCATGACACGGACAGCGATCGGGACACGGGTGGTTATGGGAGGTCCCTAGGGGAATAGTGGATTATATTGATAATAAATATTACATCATTGTGGGTAGATAACACTGTCCAAAATTAGGGAGCGAGTAGAGTAACCCCCTGGGATTATAGTACCGCTTCTTATAGACTGACTGAAGAGAAGGCAAATCTAGTACATTAGGCTTTCTATCGAGCTTGTTACAAGTGTAATGTGACCATGGATAATAGTTACATCCTCAAAGATTCTGCAACATAGTAACCCTTAAAACCGTTGTAACAGAGTATAAAAAGTAATTTTAACTTGGGATTTAGATATGGGTTACATTGTGCTTTGTTTTTAACCTGTTTTTAACTTTACTCATGAGTTGTTGGGCTAAATGAATTACAGAAGTGATAATGATAATATATTAATACTTTATTGGTTTAATTTGTATATAGTGGGATTTCACATATGAATATTAATTATCTCGTTATGCTAATCATGACATGACATCATTGCAGTTTCCCGCCAATTTATGTACATATTGCTTTCCTGTATGTGACCAATACACTTTGAGAAAGGCCTCGGAGGAGGCCGACACGTTAGGCTGTAAGCTTTGTAATAAAATCTTTCTTTATATATATATATATATATATATATATATATATATATATATATATATATATATATATATATAGATATATAGATATATATATATCTGCACATAACACACACAAGCATATGAATATGACTTTTGGCACGGAGAGTTACAGCCAAGCATTTTCTCTAAAGAAGACAACCAACCAATAGCACCAACCAGTATATATTTTTGAACAACTATTGTTAGCAGTTCAGATTTAATCAATATTATGGGATACGTTACTTAAGAACTCCGGAGAGCCAAACTAAAATCAGTGTACTTTATTTGAATACAACATGTTTCGGACAGACATGTCCTTCATCAGGTGCTCAATTGAGCACCTGATGAAGGACATGTCTGTCCGAAACATGTTGTATTCAAATAAAGTACACTGATTTTAGTTTGGCTCTCCGGAGTGAATCTTTGCCTGTACCTTGGATGCTGTGTGGCTGGGACGGTGCCATTGACTCTGTTTGATTGAGCCCTGGAGCTATTGGAGTTAGGGACCACCCGATAATTAATTGGACTTACTTAAGAACTCAAGCTCTGTTAGTTTTGTTGTTACTGATCTTTTATATACTTTAATGTAGTGCAGCATAAGTTATTTTTTTATTTGAGAAAGGTTTGTAGTGCCATAGTAATGTCTTCAGCTCTCAATTGCATGCTTGTTGCTCCATGGTAAACCCAATGATGCCCGCATGCCACTGCTGGTGGTCACATGACACACCTAGCTTAACTGTTACTTGCTGGTTCAGACCAACCGCCGTTTGGACAGTGAGTAGGAGAGAGTAGGTGTTTTTGATCAGCGATTGCTAAATTTATCCAAACCGTGAGTAAAAATAAAAAACCGTATAGGAGGAGTAGTATAGGAGTAAAGACCAACATGGATTTGAGTGAGAGAAGGAGATGTCCGGCTGGACAGGTAGTGAAAAGCTGCATAGAAGGTAAGACCAACAAGGATTGGATCAAGGAGTCAGGAGAAAGAAAATCAGATGCAGCAAATGATAAAAAGATTTGCAGAAATGCACAGACAAGTCTGGATAGGAGCATTAAAAGGAGATGGAGAGTAGAGAAACAGACAGAAAATAAAGAGAAGACCATTAAAAGGATAGAAAATGAAAAAAGACAGATTGAAAAAGAAAGCCAGGCAGAGAAAACCAGTGAAGATGAGAAGATTAAAAGGAGAAGATTTGAAGAAGGAGATATAGAAAAGGAAAGCCAGGCAGAGAAGAAGACTAGTGAAGATGAAAGGATTAAAAGGAGAAGATTTGAAGAAGGAGATATACAAAAGGAAAGCCAAGCAGAGAAGAAAACCAGTGAAGGTAAGAGCATTAAAAAGAGAGGAGTTGAAGAAGGACAGTTACAAAAGGAAAGCCAAGCAAAGAAAAAGACTAGTAAGCTTGAGAGAATTAAAACAAGTCAGGTTGCTAAAGACGATAAAAAAATCTCAGATGAAAATAGTAAAGAAAGAAATTTAGAGCAAAATGAAGTGAATAACAGAAGATCAAGACCAGAAGACCTATTAGAAGGTAAGGAAAAGACATTACCCTTGTTGTATGTATTTAATAGAGGCATATACTGTAGGTACATAATCACTGAATGTGAAATTGCTCAGTGCCGTTATAAGCACTTTTGCTAAGCCCCTATCACATTACAAGCATGGGACCTGTTATCCAGAATGCTTGGGACCTGGGGTTTTTTCCGGGTAAAGGGTCTTTCGGTATTTTGGATCTCTATACTATGTCTACTAAAAATTTATTTAAACATGAATGAAACCCTATATGATTGTTTTGGGTCGAAAAAAGATTAATTACATCTTAGTTGGGTTCAAGTACAAGTAACCTTTATTATTACAGAGAAAAACAAAAATATCTTTTTAAAATTTAAATTATTTGATTAAAATCTCTTTGGGGGATGGTCGTACAGTGATTCAGAGCTTTCTGGATAATGAATTTGTGGATTACTTATCCTATACCTGTATTATCCATTAGGATGAACATACACATTTCCCCAGCACTACAACTGTTGTCCCACCATTAATAGTATATGGGCTATTGTAAATTGAAAAAGTGCTTATAATAGCAGGCTGAGCAATTTTACATTGTACTTATGTACATTTTATGTCCCCTTCAACCTATCCCCTCACTTGCTAACAAACAGCAAACTCAACTGCTAATTTCCCTATATAACTTGTGCTGCAAAATTCCTATTGATCCTTTATGCAACACTGACAAACGTAGGCACATCCATTTCTGGATAAAGAGAGAACGGCACGACTCCATTTTGGGCCCTGTGAACAAATTTGGAGAAAGAAGAAAAAACATGGCACTTTGCAGTACAGCTGTTTTCTACAATTTGCCCCTCACATTTGTAAATGAGCCGTTGGGTCATAAAATGAGGTTGCGAGTGGCCATACATATAAGTGGGTAGGTATCGCCCTCTCAATTATATGTTATAAATAAGTACCTCCCAAGAAACCAATTATACATTTAAAAAATACATTTAAAATACATTTAAAGTTGTTTTGATTTTCATATGTATGTTTGTTTTTTAGCATATACTATTATGTACATTTTATTAGTTTTTATCTAAAAAAATTGAAAACTGCAGAAATATTTGCAAAATGGCGAAAAATTTGCAAAAAGCATTACAGTCTATGGGTCACAGCGACTTTTTGTTAGCAAAATATACTCTTGTCCAAATGGGTGTTTTTTCTGACTCCAAATGCATTGTCAATGGGTGTTTTTTCTCACTTTAAATTCATTAAAGCCAATGGGCTTTTTATTCAAGTTTTTTCTCACTCCAAATGCATAGAAGTGAATGGACTTTTTTTTTTGGTTAATTTTTTCGTGGCAAATTTTTGTTGCAGTTTCTTGAAAAAATCCACCATTGGCGAAATTTCATTACAAATCCATTTGTGTTGAAAAAATTGTCTTATCACTACAGTTTGTGGTGTGATCTGTTAATGGAATTTTTTTCTCTTTAACAAGGTGGAAGCATACAGAAGAGACCCCGTCTGGACATTGAAAGACCTGCTCCCCTGGATAGTAACAACTACAAGTTCCACACTGTACTGGGACAAGGAGGCTTTGGCCAGGTAAGTGAAGGATTTCCCAAGTCATGAAGCATGTTTGCATAGCAAGTTACATTGTTTCTGTCTCTACGAGAGACCCCATGATATGAATCTCTTTTCTTATTTTTATTAGGTGATGTTGGCTTCTTTTAGACCAAATAAACAACTGGTGGCAATTAAGATCTTGAAGAAACAGAAGAACGACTGCTATTCCATCACTAAAGAAGCTCGTGTATTGAAGATCAGCAGAGAATGTGCATTTTTATGCCATTCTTATGCAACTTTTCAGTCAGAGGTAAAGCATACTGATCCTTATGCACAATAACAGGTTAAAACAGCACTTTGTATGTGTGTCTGAGATTTAATTCTTGGAACTCCCAGTCCTTATTGTCATCTAGTACTAACAGCATAATCTACTTGGTCATTGTCAATATATTCTTGTTGGTATAGAGTGGTGGTACCTTCATGGGGTGTATTACAGGGGTACTTATTTAACATTTAAATATGTTGAAGAAAACCTATTGATATGACTTTGACTCACTTCCTGAAATGCAACCACACAGCTCCCAATACTGCCCTATTTGCCCTGTTAATGTTGATGCAGTTGGGGAGGGGGTATGAGATCATTGCAGGGGGCCCACGTTACATAGATGGTTTTGTTCCCCTTAAACAAGTCCCTTTAGTCCTTCTTTTAACCAGCTCTATTTCTGTATAGTAATGTCTCATGTCTCACATTCTTCTAACCTGCACTTACCAGCTTGAAGCCTTCTTTGTCCTGGAGTATGCCAGTGGGAAATCTTTATGGCAAATGATTATGCGTGAAGGAGGTCTGCCAATGTCGACAATCATGTTCTACACAGCAGAGATGGTGGTTGCCCTCCAGTTCCTGCATTCTAAGGGAATCATTCATCGGTCAGTAACATCTCAGAATATTGTGTTTGCAGGGGCGTAACTATAGAGGAAGCAGACCCTGCGGCTGCAGGGGGGCCCAGGAGGTATAGAGGCCCCATGAGGCCCTAATTCATATACAATTTCAATAAATATTGGAGAAACAAGTCAACCTAAAGGGCTCTTACTCACTGGCGTTCTGACCTGCGCTCCCCTGCGTTCCGTTTTTTGGTGTTCAGCCGCAGGGGAGCGCAGGAATAGACGCATGTCATTATTTCAAATGGGGCTGTACTCACTCAGGCGCGTGTAGGCGCCGAACGCAGGTTGAGACGCAACATGCTGCATTTTTCCTGCGTTCGGCGCCTACACGCGCCTGAGTGAGTACAGCCCCATTTGAAATAATGACATGCGTCTATTCCTGCGCGCCCCTGCGGCTGAACGCCAAAAAACGGAACGCAGGGGAGCGCAGGTCAGAACGCCAGTGAGTAAGAGCCCCTAAACATTTTGGTGGCCTGAAAAATAATTTGCTGTAGGGCCCAGTAATATCTAGTTACGCCACTGTGTGTTTGTGTTCTTTAACACTTGTAACGTTCGTTGAGGTCAGATAATAAAATACAGTTTGACATACTGGGGAGGATTAGAAGTGGCTACTTATCAACTATAAGTTGCAATCGTGTAGAACACTCTATTATGCCCTCAATCAATCAAGAGCAGTGGCACACAGTGGGCTTTGTTGTACGCTTAATTTAAATTAGTTTATCACCTTCTTTTGTGGTTAATTTAATTGAGGTTATTTTTAACAACAATTAACTTCTGTAATAATAATAAATCTATAAGAAGGGAATGAAATATATGATCACATTTAACTTACAAAGACTTCACTTATGTGATAAAGCTTGACCTCTTTCCCCGAACTCTTTCTATATTTTTCTGAAAGTAAATTGTTCTTATGTTTAACCTACAGTGATCTGAAGCCGGACAACATATTAGTGGATAAAGACGGCCACATAAAGATCTGCGACTTTGGCATTGTAGAAGAGAACATCTTTGGCCAGAGGAAAACCTACGGCTTAGCAGGAACCCCTGGATATCGGGCACCAGAGGTAACATAATTTGTTGTAAAATATTTACAATATATGCATAATAGCATATATATTAGAAAGAAAGGTTTGTATAAAAAAAAAAAAATGAGAGAATAGTATCAACATCTTTGATGATCCCATTCCCATCTATCCCAATCTATCACCTAACAAATGCTGGCACAATGCCAATTCAAGCAATTTAGTTTTTTAGAATCTATTAGGGTCTAGTTTAGATGTTATAATTTTCACTGATCTGAACCCAATGTGACCTTTCCATGATTACAGGTATGGGATCCGTTATCCGAAAACCCTGTATCCAGAAAGGTCCAAATTATGGAAATGCTGTCTCCCTTAGACTCCATTGTATCCTATTAATCCAGATTTTTAAAAATGTCCTTTTTCTCTGTAATAATAAATCAGTACCTTGTATTTGATCCAAAATAAGATTTAATTGATCCTTATTGGAAGCAAAACCAGCCTATTGGGTTTATTTCATGTTTATATGATTTTCTAGTAGACCTAAGATATGAAGATCCAAATTATGGAAAGATAAATTTTGCCGGAAAACCCCAGGTCCTGAGAATTCTGGATAACAGGTCCTATACTTGTATTGAAATGAAAGTGAAACTGTCAGTCCCAATGTTATAACCTTTAAATAGAAAATAGACCAACTTTGTACTATTAACGTTTAAACATGCCATACTTCAATATATTTATTAAACAACAGGTTAACACTACTTCCCACCTTAAAATCACTGGTGGCTAATATAAGGCACCCCTCCTGTTGCAATTAAACCTTAATTAACACAAAGCATTCTAAATGGCATTCAATACATTTTATACAGCACAGAAATGTCAGTTATAGCTACAAAGTCTTATATGGGATCTTAGTATTAATATGTACTTTGTAACTGCAGAACTGTAACTCATCCAGCTGCACAGGCTCCTACTGTGGAAACACATTAATCCACTAGTAATTCCTGTTGTACATCCAGAACTCCAGTGCAAATATATCCAAAGCTTGTGTGATTCAGTTTGTTAGTTGTCATAGAATGTTAAATTGCAAACTAAATTAAATGCGACACCCCTGGCGTCTTTTTCCCATTCTCATGTGTTCCTCCTAATTACCCGCCAGTGATTTAAGAGGTCAATTAAATTCTTAGGCCTGTCGCTTAATAAATATATTTGTTTTAATATTGAAGTAAGGCCTGTTTAATTGTTAATATTACATGTAGTTAAAATAACTGAGTCCATCCCTTTTCTGATGTAGTTTAGACGTTCCAATATGTTGCAAAAAGACATCCCAGGTGTTGGGCAATGATCTTGTTGCTGTACTATAAGCAGTTTTTCTATTGACAGTCATGAGAAGCAGTTTATAGCAATTCCATGGAGAAAACTGTCAATGTACCCTTGTAATTAACTTTCATTGCTTGGTTATCTTTACTAACACAAATATAAGGCGTAAAGTTGTTTGTTGCTATAATTCGTTTTCATTTTTTTCTTTTCAAAGATTCTATTAAAGGAAGACTACAATACAGCCGTGGATTGGTGGTCTTTCGGGGTGACAATGTATGAAATGGCCACAGGTGAATTGCCATATTCAACATCAGGCAGCATTTTAAGGCAGCGCTATATGATTTTGAACAAAACACCAAAATATCCATGTTATATGAGCGAGGAAATGCTGGACCTCCTGCCTAAGGTAAATAGATATACTGGCATACTGCTTATGTGCCTGCCAATAATGCAGGGAGTTACCTAGTATAACATCTGCAAAACTCTAACATATGACCATGTTTCTCTTTAGCTTTTGGAGATTGATAACACCAAACGAATCGGACAGAATGGGAACATCAGGGAGCATCCTTTCTACAGCACTATTAACTGGGATGATCTGGAAAATCGAAGACTGAAGACACCTTTTCAGCCAGAAATGGTAAATAAATGTGATGGAGCAATCAATGTCTTATCAATACTCTTTCATGAAACAGTAGGGCAGAGGTCTTCTGACTTATTATACATGTATGATTTGTATGAAAACATAGTCATAAGCATCACTCTCCCACTGCATAAGACCCCTGCTATTATTGGGATGGAGGACAGGTCAGTTGCATAATAACACCAGGCAACTGAGTTCATCCTTTTGTTCCTTGTAGTTAGGAAGCCCTCAGTGACTAATAAGATGTGATAACAAATTACATTTAACCACTAGTGAAATTAATACAAAATTCGGCCGTGTGAAATGTTGTATAAAAGGTTAAGTTCTTTTTCTTTGTTCACAGCCATCTGCGGACGACTTAGATGATTATCCGCTAACATTCTCCCCTCATAGTTGCAATGAAAAGAATTTGAAAGATTTCTCGGAAGTTGATCCCAACTGGAATTGGCAGGAGTAAGGCATTACCTCTGTTCTAACATGGGATACCATCATTAGTTGCTGCCTGTAACAACCTGAGGCCTTTAACATCTGTGGCAAGCTGCACCCCTAAACAACCAATCCACCTGTTGTACCAAACCTAAACCATCTCCTGTGAATGTCAACTGGTTCTACCATCAAAGCCAGCACCAGACGGGATCTCTGACTGTAGCTTCTAAAGGATGGAAAATAGGAAGGTACTATGGTAAGGTTACATCTTGAAGGAAAATTGCTAAATAAAAACAGGTTAACCCCACCCTCCCCCAAACATCTGCCTCCCTCCTATTCCCTTACCTGTGATTAACCCCTTTCCTAAGTGGCCCACTCCAGTGGCATAACTATAAAGGAAGCAGACCCCATGGCCGCGGGGGGCCCGGATCTGCTTCCTTTATACTGTCTCCCTCCTACTCCCTTATCCCTGATTTGCCTCTTTTTTAATCACTAAACCACACCCCAAACTTTAGTCTCTCTCTTATTCTCTTACCCATGATTGACCCCTTTCCTAAGTGGGTCACACCAACAGCATAACTATAAAGAAAGCAGACCCCATGGCCGCGGGGGGCCCGGATCTGCTTCCTTTATACTGTCTCCTCCTACTCCCTTTCCTCTGATTTCCTTCATTCATAATCACTTCACAACACCCCAAACATCTGCCTTCCTCTTATTCCCTTACCTGTGTAACCCCTTTTCTAAGCAGTGGTGTAACTATGAAGAAAGCAGACCCCCTGGCCGCGGGGGGCCCAGGTCTACTTCCTCTGTACTTTCTCCCTTCTGCTCCCTTACCCTTGATTTCCCTTCTTCCTAATCTCTAAACAACACCCCAAACTTATTTTTCTCCCTTATTTCCTTACATGGCATAACTATAAAAAAAGCAGACCCTGTGGCCGCGGGGGGCACGGGTCTACTTCCTCTATACTGTGTCCTCCTTTTCCCTTTCCCCTGATTTCCTTATTTACATTTCTCTCAATCCCTTTCCCTATTCCCAGCTTCTTTACCATCCACTTTTAAACCCTCCAGGTTTTCTTCCATACCTTAACCCTAGCACTTCCCATACCCATGCCCTCTTTGTCCTCTCCCCAACTTCTCTCCCAACTCTTCTCTGTGAGTGTGTGTGCTCTATGTATTTGTGTGTGTGATTGAGTGTAAGTCAGTTTAGTCATTTGAAATGCTCACCCATTTGTTGAACAGGAGAACACTGAGATATATTTCTTACTATTATCCACTAGTATTTCTAGGTGCGTCTAGAGTCATTTTACTTGCAGTCCATAGCCAGTTCAGAGGTCACTGTATTTGTAGAGCTTGCATTAATAGCGCAGCAGCTGCTGACTGTACTGCAGGTGAAATTGGCTTAGAAGCACCTTCAAATGCCCCTGTGTGTATCATCCTTACTGTTCTCCTGTTCAATGAATCAGTTACCAGTGCCAGGATATTTTTATAACCTGGTGCTTTCCCAAATGTATGCCGATACTGAACCAACCCATATGCCCTGAAGGTAGCATTGTACTTACTGTACAAAGCTACTGGTTTTAGTAGAATTAGGAAACCATTGATCCAGGGATTATACCGATTGCCATTTTGGAGTCAGGAAGGAATTTTTTCCCCCTTCTGAAGCAAATTAGAAGCTGCTTCAGACGGGGGTTTTTTGCCTTCCTCTGGATCATCTAAAAATTAGGTAGGATTTGTTTCAGCAAAAGGTTGAATTTGGACACCTTTTTTCAACCAAAAGATCAATGCCACACCTGGCTGAGAAAGCTCCCATTCACTCCATGGTATAAGTGCACTGACAGTCATGGAACATATTTTGGTGAGAAAATGTATATTTATGCTTCTCTGCACCAAAATCCACTCTGTGTGTATCAATGCACTTACACCATGGAGCAAATGGGAGCGGATCTGCTTTTTCACGGCCTGGTGTGGCATTAGCCTCACTACTAAGTAACTGTGTCAGTGCACATAAGATCATTAACCATTAGAATATAAATTAAACCAACTAAAACAAAATCTCCTAAACTGAATCAAATAGGAGGGGGTTCAGTGCTGGCTTTTTCAAGCCGGCAATTGGCTACATATGAATCTAGGATTAGGGACTATTTCAGCAAACCACAGCAATTATATTAACTTTAATATACCAATAGCTCACTATGTGATTTGCTTTAATATGCATGTATGTTGTATGGCTTTGTGAGACGTATGAGCATTGTAAAAACAAACCCAAAATATCTAGTTCTGTGTCTGGCATAAAATGCAGGGAAGAGCTTGATTAACCAAAACGCTGCCTAGGCACCACCTGTTTTGTACCCCCAAGTTTGAGTAATTTGATCAGCTAAATAGGGACATCATTAGTCATTCACCAGTATTTATAATCTAAAATCCTTACTGGTTAGGGGAGTATTGCAGCAAACCATATGGTTAACCAAACAGCAGAGGTATAAATCCCACGTGCTCTATGCGTCTCAATGTGATTTTACAAAATAGCCAATGTATGTGTGATGAAAGTCAGTTTTGTGTCTGAATGTGAACTTAAAAAATCCCAGTGAAGAGCTTTAGGGACTAAATAGGGAATCATTGCAGCAAGTCATATGGTCAGCAAATCAGTGAGGATTTCATCCTCCTTATGCCTATGATCACCAGCTGATTTGCTCCAACAAATAAAATTAGCTAGCGTATGTTTGAATGAAAGCCAATATGTGTATGTGGGAATATTTAGCTTGTGCCTCTCAGTCATTACTGAGCAGGAAAGGTCCCATGACGGTTTGTCACTTAGTGCTGGACCAGCTAGGGAACTATTGCAGCAAATTATGGGGTGAGCCATTTGCTGCAATAAATGGACAGTAACAAGAGTTGAAGCCTTGACGTGGCGTTACTGCTCACATGGGTAACCATGTGCCAATTCAACCATTTATGAGGCTGTGATAGTGATTGTGGAGTATATTTAGTATTTAGACTGTTGAACAATTCTTAATTTTACTGAAAAACTAATCTTACGCTTACATTTTGTTTTCTAAGCTATTTTTATTTTAAAACACTGAATCTATGTAGAAAAAAAGGAAATATACAGTTGGCAAAGTTATTCAGTTCCCACACTTTAATATAATGTAAAGTTGTCTTTTGGCGCAATAACAGATTGAAGCACTTAAGTAAGCATATACCAGCAGGAGACTTGGACTGCCAACAAAAGGGACTGGGCTTCCTACATAAGGTGGGAGGCTGGTTAGGGTCAGAGTTTTGGAGGATGAGGGGATGGGATTGAAGGATCAAGGCATTTCCAGGTGGGATTGAACCCTAATTGTAGGGCAATTATTACAGGAAAATTAAACCTAAACTCATTAGGAGTGGCAAAACTTGAAGTACCCCTGTTTTATGACAATCTGTAAGTTTTTCTCTGAATTGACAAGTTTAACTTTCTATATATGCCGCAACCTTTTTCCCAGATTTAGACTTCTGCCTGCATAGTAGAGTAAAATCAGTCTTTCCTGATGAAAAGCAGCTCTTTAGGAAGGACCAATTCCGTCATTGCTGCACTCTGCTTATAGGGAGTGGAACCAAATGGAGCATTTCTGATTGGTTTGTCATTGATAGCATGTGCCGTGGATAGAGTGTTTCCTACTCTATTTTTGGGACATTTTTACTACCTGTTTTCTTAGTATTTCATTGAGCCAGTTAACAAACAGAATCAATTTCTAGGCAACTACAAGAAACAGCTGCTAATCTGCAGGTTTAATATAAAAACCTTCATGAAATTTTTCCTCTGATTCTACCAAAATATTTATACAACCATTCACTATTAAATTCAAGTGATATAAATTAATTGAAATCAATCTGGACCAATCTGTGTTTGGAGCTTATTAATGGTATTCACAACAAATATGTATAAAATTAATTTGCTGACCTCAAAGCAAGTGTCAAATTGTGATAATGAAAGGTCAAAACACAACACTCTACTTTTCTTGCCTCTCTTTCATTACTAGCTTCATATTAGGGGTGGGTTGATTAGTACAGTAGTTAAAGGGGTTTTTCACCTTTAACTTTTAGTATGATTTAGTATGATTTAGATATTCTGAGACAATCTGCAATTGGTTTTGAGTTTTTAGTATTTCTTGTTTCTTGAGTTATTTAGCTTTTTATTTAGCTTTTTATTTAGCAACCTCCAGTTTGCAATTTCAGTAATCTGGTTGCTAGGGTCAAAACTACCATAGCAACCATGCACTGATTTGAATAAGACACTGGAATATGAACAGGAGATGGCCTGAATGGAAACATGAGTAATAAAAAGCAGCAATAACAACTAGAAAGGGAACTTCATGTTGGTTTGAAAAACATGCAAAGTTTGCATTAATATTTAAAGAATGGCAGGAGTTTAAATTTAAACCAATGAAAGTCTATAGGTTAGATCTGATTTGGCAGTTGTTGGCTCCGCCCACTTTTCTAACCTTGAAACCGTAGTCACCCAGTGAGTGACTGTGCAAAGTTTGGGAACCCAGGCACAAATAATGTGAGAATGGGAGTGTTTTAAATGTAAAAATAGGAAATTCAATGGATGAAATCTGATTGGCTGTTAGTGGCTTTGTCCACTTTTACTAACCTTGACCTGCAGTCCACCAGTGACCAACCGTGAATAGTTTGGGGACCCTGGTGTTAATACTGTAAAAATGGCAGCAGGTTCAATTCCCCCATTGAAAGTTAATGGGTGAAATCTGAATTGCTGTTTATAGCTCCACCCACTTTGGGGCATCCAACAAAAATAATCTTTTCATTCAGGTTGACCCCATGACTATGTGATTCCAGTTTGGCGAGTGTAGCTTCAAAGATGTAACACTGGCAGCAGTTTAAATTTCTCCATTAAAGTTAATGGGTGAAATTGGATTGGCTGTTGTTGGCTCCTCCCACTTTGGGTCACTGTTTCTTTTGAGGGGAGACCCCATGATTATGTGATTCAAGTTTGGTGAGTTTAGCGTCAAAGCTGTAAGAGTGGCAGCAGCAAATTGGGGTGTTCTAAGTGGCTGAAAATATACAAAATAAACAAATTGTTTAACCAGTATCTACTGCATTTGAGAAGGTTTTATATGAGCTTACGGCTGTAACCGTTGGGCCCGGCTGCACATGCCCCAGACCTTCAGCAAGAGGAGTCAAACACCAGAAAAACTTCAAAAGAGACTGGCACAAGCCTGGACCCACGAAGTAGTAAAGCCGGAGTCAAGTTGTAAAAGAGTTAAAAAAGCTTACATTTTATTTTCCATAATTAAGAAAACAGCCCTGACGCGTTTCGTGTCTACCAGGGACACTTACTCATAGGCTAAACATGAAACAAGTCATTATTCTCTATAGACTGTTGTACACAGCTGATAGACACGTGCATAGAGAATAATGAATGTGGCAGAAGCAGGAATGAGGTGAGTGTAGCGCAAGACTTGGAGTCCAGGCCCTTGGGGCTCTACAGTCGGGCAGGATAATATTATGGGATGTGTATTTCATGGGGACCTGACAGAACGCTGTGGAAGGCAGTGCAGGCTGCAGTGACACATACACAGAGAATTAGGGATTCCCGGGTAGGAGAGAGCAGAATGTGAGACATTTGAAGTCATTTGCCCCTTCTTTGTGCACGGACAGTAATTTCCAGCTGGGGCAGCTCAGAGCCAGACACTGACAGTGGGAAATGATTTAGCAGGCCCGGGTGGGATTAGAGCGGAGACTCTTTCTTCTCACACAGTCCTTCTCTTTCCCCTGTCACGGGAGAGGGAGGGCCGGAGCGGTTTATGTTGTTCACCCGGGGACCCGACTACCTGCGGCAGATCACAGTGCCTGGGGACCCCATTATCTATATTATAGGCAACACTAGAACAATATGGAGTAGTGACCAGGAGCCCACACAAGACACACACCTTTAGTGTCACAATCACACTGTGTATAGTGTCACACTCCCTGGCACAGATGTGATAGTAACACAGAGTGAAACACAGATGCGCCTCTAATACAGCAGCAGCGTTAGCAGTGTGAGAGTGGAGCGGGCACAATACAGTGTGGAAGAAGACTCTGGGGAAGCGACGTTTGTCTTCCCTGGCTCCGGAGCTCTGCCCTGGTATGTGGCAGTGCAGGAGTGGGAGGCAACGGTGAAGTTGGCCCCGTGCTGTGGGGGTGAGGGCCCTGCACTCAGGCTTGGGGCACATCGGGGAAAACTTTGCCAGTTTGGAGCATCAGTCAGCGACCAGCAGGATCCAGCAGCAGAGAGCCAGGGAGGAGAAATCGAGCGCCGCTGGATGGATGGTTGCCCTGTCGCCTTTTCCGAAGAGGAGCAGAAGCTGAGTTATTTCTTAATAAAGACTTTGCTATTTTAAAGTATAATTTGTCTTGGTGCTATTTATTCTTTGTGTACTAACAAAAAAATTTTGAAAAAAATTAGATGTTACTGGTCCTTTAACAACATCAATTATGACCTTTAATATAACCTCATCAAAAGTGCCAATATTCCTTCCTTAGGTAATGTGTGATTAGCAGGAAGAATCTACTGTATATTGAATATTTCTTATGTGTACGACTATAAATGGAGGACAATTCTACGATCAATTTTGTGTAAACATGAACTTATAGTTTTAGTCATAAGCTTAATTGTATTTTATTAGCAGTGAGCAGTGTCAGCCACAAGTGGGAGACATTTACGTTTCTGCTCAAACCCAACATACATCCAGCTATAGATGCAATATACATTTTTAGCTGCTTTTTTTAAGAAATTGGGAGAGCGTATTTAAATGGAAAAAAATCAAAGCTATTCAACCCTGAGTCAAAATAATGATTAATCCAATAGTGATGCAGTATTGGAAATAACGAAATGCTAAGGGGTTCTATGTAGGGTAGGGGGGTAGAGTTTGTTTTTAATGTTTAAATAATTTTTTCAGTAGACTTAAGGTATGGAGATCCACAGAAAGAACCCTTATCTGGAAAACCCCAGGTCCCGAGCATTCTGGATAGCAGGTCCCATACTTGCACTATATATTGGGTGGTCAGCTTGTATTGTCTTTGGAAGTACTAGCCTCCATTCTCTGCCTGCCAATAAAGCTTAATAATATTCCTTTTCATTTGTACATTTTTAATAGCATAGTTTTGCTTTTATAATGCCTTTACCTAAAAAGTTTCAACCAGGTTTTTTAAGGTTCGGCAAATAAATCCCTAAAGGATTATTCTGTCTATTTTTCAACGCGGCAAATTTGCCTCTCCTGGTAACTTTAAGAGCCAAATTTCCATTTTTCAACCAGGAAATTCTGCTCCTTTAGTGCATCGAGTGCAACTGTGCTCTCTCCACTAGTGACATGGACCCCCCGAACCCCTCCGCCGCTGAAAAAGTGAGTGCCGTGGGGAGGGGCGGCAGAACAAAGGCCACCTCGGGCGGCAAAATGGCCTGGATCGCCCCTGAGAATGTTGATCTAGACTTCCATGTAGTTTAGCTCTTACGGAGAGACACTACATTAGCAGTGGAATGGGGACCCAAATAACTACAGTGTCTAGGGCTATTCTGTTGTCTTATAAATTAAATTGACAATTTCACTGATTAAGACCAGTAATTAAGAATACAATTTCAGGTTCCACTGTAATTCAGTAAAATTCCCATGGTTGAAGTGCTCAGTGTAGAATTAAACAATACCTCATACCTCATTAGTGAATGCAATGTCACTTGCAATTTTCAAACCTGCTTTATAAGAAAAGACGTTTCTGGGCACCCGATAGATTGCTCAGTAATTAGATATATTACCCATTTTGTACTGCAATTGGCATAAAATGTCATCTTATATGTACGAGAGCTATCCCTAGAGGCAAATTCCTTAGAAGATTTCATGAGGTTACACGCATGACAGTGCGACCTACCACATCTGTAGCATTACATTTAACCAGTAAGAGTTTCTAGTTTCTTTACAATCCAAAAATAAACTAGGGGATAGTTGTGAACCCAGGCTTTTACCCTTCTCAGCAGTGTTCCTAGAGGGGGGCGGGCCCTGGTGCGTGATGCGCAGCCGGCCCCCGCCCCCCTCAGTACGGCGCGCTGCCGGGTTGATCTCAGTGGCGTGCGGCGCTGCCGGGGGGCCCTGAGGGGGTGCGGGCCCTGCTCCCCCGGTAGTTTCGTCACTGACCCTTCTTAAAAGTAAAGCACGGTCGAGGGGATTATATTGTTTTCAAAGCCAGGTCATGTCTCAAAACACCCCAATGTTGTTGTATTATTCTTTGTAAAAGGGGGGTGTCCTTTGAGTATGTAGTAATTATACAGGGGCAAACTGGATTGGCCTTGCGGGTAAATGTCATCCTACAATGCAACATAATCCCACAAGGTTATTTCTTAAACAAATAGCTAAAATATAGCTCTTTGTAGTTGATGCCTATATGCTTGATAGAAATTTCAAATGCCTCAGACCAAGTTTCTTGAAGTTTTGGTTTAGTCCCCAGCCATGCCCAAACCCCATACAATTATGGCCAAAACACAACTCCGTATACCCCATCAAAGCCCCTTTGCTCCACCCAAGTACATATATATATAGGAGATTAATGAAAAATACAGGAGGCTTGACGTGTAGTTTTAACTAAAATTTATAGAGGGATTAAGTAAAAGAATTAAGAAACAGTCAATGTTCCTTTGATAAGGTTGTTCACCTTAAAATTTACTTTTAGTATAGTCTACTACCTTTTATTATAACCATTTTATGGCCTTGGGATACTTGTTCTTGTGCCGTACAGTAGACGGCCAATATTTTCATCAAGGTAGAGCTCCTGATGGGGCCAGGTGTCGAGAGTAGATCCCAGGGTAACAAAGTCTGGGCACCCCTGCCATAGCCCCATAAAGAGATTCGCTTACGAGGGTGCAAATCGTGCTCCCATTGCGGCTGCCTTCTTCTGTAAATAATATACATTATTAAACATGAAATAAATAGTACTCAAAAGATAAAGTAAAGCCTGGATCAAAAATTCATTTTGTATATCCACATATAAACCGAAATGTTTTAACCAAAATCTGACTGCTAATATGCCCCTATCCTGCTTAATAGACTAATAGATCTATAGACTATAGCATAGATCTATGCTATCCCTCAGATAACTTAATAAACTTAACACCATGGACAGCAACAGACAATCAACATATTCAGATAAAGGTTCATTTAGGGAGCCAATGCCAGATACAATTGGTCTGCCCCGCACCTCATCTAGACTTTTATAAACCGTAGGTAACCAGTGAATAATTGGAACGTGGGGATTCACTCTGTTCAGATAGGTACACTCTTTATCAATCAGAATCAAATGGAATTGAGCCCGATCAAATAAACTTAACAACCGGGTACGAAACTCAGTAGTGGGATCTAGTTCTACAACCCGGTAGGTAATATTATCCTGAAGCTATCGAAGAGACTCGGACAAATAATATTCTGCATCCAATATCACTAAAGAGCCTCCCCTGTCTGCATTTTTTATAACAAGGGATTTATTTGAGGTGAGGTCTAGTAATGCCTTGATTATTCAAATTCCCAATAGTAACAAGGGGGTTACCTTTCTATCAAGTTTACATAAGTCTAACGTGACCAGTTTCTGAAACAAATCAATATACGAACCCCTACACTCTATTGGGTAAAACTCGGACCTCTCTCTTAATCCTCTATGTATAATGGGAAAAAAAACATTATCCTACAGGTAAGATTCGGACTGAAGATCCACCATCATGTTAATCGCGCGTACATCCTCAAAAGTAGAATTTGACCAATCTACACAATTAACGAAGTGGGCCTCATTATCAATACTAGATGACATGTCCTGATTCCCAGCAGTGTCAACGGGGCTCCCCGACTCCTTTGTTATAGAATTATAGTGTATTAGTAGGGTAAGTTTACGAACAAACTTGTTGATGTTCAAAATAATGTCATGTAGGCCTTTATCGGAGACAAAGTTCAATCCTAGACTCAATACTTTTAGTTCAGCATCAGTTAGAACATGTTTGGATAAATTGATGACATTGCATGTGGGGTCATATACTTTACCCCTACTCTCTCCATTATTGCCAGATTTCAATAGTGCCTGCTGTATCCCCGGTCTCTGCTCCCCCTCCAAGTCCATTCCTGGTCTCCTGATTACATGGCTTCCGCCTGGCTTCATGTTTTGACCCGATCTCTGTGGAATGGTGTTCACCTGTAAGGCCTTTCTCTCATGTAGTCTTCTATTTCACCTCTGGAAAAATCCCCCTCTGTATGTAAAAAAGAGGGATAGGAGGCCAAGCTGCCTGATGCTTGGTTATCTGTATCCTTAAATCTTACTCTGTTCTCAGGTTTCCTGTTAACCTTAAAGGTTTTCCTTGAAAATATTTATTCTTAGTCATAAAGGTCTTGTTACTAGGGATGTAGCGAACGGCGGAAAAAATGTTCGCGAACATATTCGCGAACTTGCGACAAAACATGCGAATAGTTCGCGAACGTCGCGAACCCCATAGACTTCAATGGGAAGGCGAATTTTAAAAGCTAGAAAAGACATTTCTGGCCAGAAAAATGATTTTAAAGTTGTTTAAAGGGTGCAACGACCTGGACAGTGGCATGCCAGAGGGGGATCAAGGGCAAAAATGTATCTGAAAAATCCATTGTTGACACAGCGCTGCGTTTTGTGCTGTAAAGGGCAGAAATCACACTACGTCACTCAGGTGATGTTTCTGGACACGGAATGTGAAAAAGCTCACACAGCTAGGTGGCACTTGGTTAAAGACTGGGCAAATAATGCCTGCAAGGTCAACGTATACACTACAGCAGTGGATACGGAATATATTATTGCTGCTTGAAAAACGTCACTCGGGTGGTGTTTCTGGAGACGGTATTATTATTGATATTTAGACAGAATGTGAAAAAGATCACACAGCTAGGTGGCAGTTGTTTGAAGAACAGATGCAGATGAGAGATCAGCAGCAGGACAGCTGCCCACAGCAGCTACATACAGAGCACTGCAGTAGAAGGTAGATTACTAGCCAGCAAAGCTACCCTAAAATGTCCCTCAAATCCCTGCAGACTTCTGTCCCTCCAATACAGAGCAGTATCAAGTAGATTACTAGCCAGCAAAGTTACTATCAACTGTCCCTCAAATCACTAACAGCTCTCTCCCTACACTAGCTCTTCCAAGCACACACAGGCAGAATGAAAAAACGCTGCAGGGCTTCAGTTTATATATGGAAGGGGAGTGATCCAGGGGGTGGGGGGGTGGTCCAGGAGGGAGAGCTTCCTGATTGGCTGCCATGTATCTGCTGGTCTGGGGTGAGAGGGCAAAAATAAGCGCCAGCTAAGGCGAACCCAAATTGGCGAACGTCGCGCGACGTTCGCGAACATTCGCCGAACGCGAATAGTCGATGTTCGCGCAAATTAGTTCGCGGGCGAACAGTCCGCGACATCCCTACTTGTTACGAAAATTCCAGTCATATACTCAGTTAAGCTCATAATCCTTCTTATCTCTGAGAAATTTATCTATCTTTGGGGCAAATTTACTAAAGGGCGAAGTAAATAAAACGGGAGAAAATTAGACAGCGTGATGTCATTTCGGTACTTTGCCGATTTACTAACGGTCACTGGCGTAACTTCCCTAGCGAAGGAGATAGACTCTAGTGGTACTTTGCTCCCTAACGCCTATCGAATTTGCGCTCTGGCAAATGGACGTAACTACGCAAATCCACTAAGATACAAATTTTATTGAACGTTACCTCTTGTGCCAGACTTGCCTTCACCACCTCAGACCAGGCAAAGTGCAATAGAGTAGATAGGACTTCCTAAAAAATGCTAGTGTCTTTTCCTTTTTCAGGGTAATGGGCTGAAAAAGAGCGTAATTTTTTTGGCGGGGTAACTGGCTTCCCCCCTACATTTCCTAACATATGGCACATAAACTATACACTGGGCTCATGTGAAGAGCAATATAACAACTTTATTTTATTAAGGTTTCCCGGGTAATGTATTTGCTGCAACATATACGTCCATTGAACTTTAACTTCCCGCGGTATGCAAATTAGGCAACGCTAGCGAAACTTTGCTTTGCTTGGCGCAGTAATGCTAGTGCAACTTTGCCAGCATTCTGGCCCGGAAGCAATTTCGGATTTTAGTGAATTAGCGTTGTCCTAGCGAATCTACGCCTGTCAACGTATTGCGCTGTGAGCGAAGCCGTCACTGGCGAATTTTCGGAGGTTAGTGAATTTGCCCCTTTGTGTGTTTGAGCTCTGTCTCTAATTTGTTAACACGATGTTTGATGTTATTTAGCCGTTCAGCTATATCCACGTCAGCTTCCCGTTTCAGCAAATTGGACTGTAAAGGTGGTCATAGACGCAGAGATCCGCTAGTTTGACAATGTCGCCAAATGAGCCAATCTCTCCCTGATATGCCCACATTGAAGTGGGCGATATCGGGCAGATCCGATAGTTGGGCCCGCATTCGAAACGGGCGGGAGGATCACGGGACCACATACACGTGGCTGCGCTCCAGCGGGATTTTTACCCTGCCCGATTCAGATCTGCCCGACTTTCAGCAAGATATCGATCAGAGGAGCCCATCGGATAGCCTAATACACGGACTCGGCATGTCGGCAGCCTTTATCGGCCCGTGTATGGGGGCCTTTAGTCCTTAATGTTCGCCTGTAAGAACCCAAACAGTCTAAAAACCTGTTGACATTTGCTCTTAAAATGAAATGACCCAAACACTCTAAAGTATGTTCTTATAGCAAAATGATTGCTTGTATGTAGTTAATTATAAAATACTAAAATGAGCTAACTCACAGACCTAAAAACTGCACGT
Source organism: Xenopus laevis (assembly GCF_017654675.1). NCBI lineage: Eukaryota > Metazoa > Chordata > Amphibia > Anura > Pipidae > Xenopus > Xenopus laevis. The sequence goes on along the minus strand of NC_054379.1, from coordinate 37,940,922 downwards.
AGTTTAAGCACTCCATTACATAACATCTATGGAATGTCTTTACTTATACAAAACCAGTGGTCTTTCAGTTGGACATGACTGCTTTAAACAAGAGGTTTGCACATTTAAAGGACAAATACATATGAGAAGGTATACTGTATGTATCTTATGTGGACCTACAGATAACTCTTCTTTTTATTACATTAGTTAATATATATAGTGAATTGTAGCCTGCCCATTTCTGAGTATCCTCCAGCTGAGTTCTTCCCCCTGCCCTTAAATACATAAATAGATAAACAGTTAAAGCCCTTCCCTCTAAGGTGAGCGCTCGAACACGAACACGGCCAGCACACACAACAAATTGTGGTGTGCACGAAAACACTTGTGTGAAAACACAAAAGGTTGTATTAATATCAATAAACTGAGCACACTGGTTGTAAAAACTGTGCACACTTGTTTAAAATGTGTGCACAAAATACATTTTTAGCCGAGTTAGGAATTAGAAAGAACATTGCATTTAAGGTATATATAACACATGCACACTAGACTAGAACAGTGGTTTTCAGACTTTTATTGTGTCTAGCACAACTCTGAGACCCTAATTAACCCCGAAGTTGGACTTTCAGCTGTATCTAAAAAGACAATCGCATACTTCCCAAATTTCTCTCAACTCTCTTTATTCTGCCCCATCTCCATTAAAGGCTTTGAGGCCAGAATCACTAGAATGAAGACTCTAGATCACTGATCCCCAATCAGTGGCTCATGATCAACATGTTGCTCACCAATTCTTGGTTTGGGGACAAGTTTTGGTTGCATAAAAACTAGGTGTAGTGCCAATCACAATCCTTAATTGGCAATCATAGGAACCTTTTTCATACTTGTGTTGCTCCCCAACTCTATTTATATTTGAATGTGGCTCATAGGTAAAACGTTTGGACCCCTTCTCTAGATTTAATTGAATGGAATTAAAACGTTGCTGTTTTCTCTTGAAAAGAGAGCCAGATGTAGTGGAAGCTGCACCAGACTCCTGAAGATGTAGTGTTTCTATGACTGATAAGATCAGGGCATCTATCATCTCTGCGGAACGTGGAACCAGGTCATCTTCCTCTTCGTCACTGAGGGATAGTTCCCCTTCTTAGAGAGTGTTCTCAGGCTGTTGAAGCATGCACCTTAAAGGCGGATGACCTAGAGAATAAGCTCTTCTGTAACAATCTCTTGTTTATTGGTTTCCCTGAGAGAATGGAGGGAGAGAACCCGGAGCGCTTCATAGAGACTTGGCTAATAGATCGATTAAGCCGTGAGGTTTTTTCACAAGTTTTCGTGCTCACAGAATACCAACGAGACCACCTATACCCGCAGCTCCACCACATCCATTAATTGTCCAACTACTGAGCGCCAGAGATAGAGATCGAGTGTTGGCACTAGTTAGGAGATGGATACCCTTAACCTTCAGGATGCCCGAATCTCGATATTCAGTGATTTCTCATCCGAGGTACAACGGCAAAGAGCCAAAGATCTCAGCTGCTGGCTGGACACGGAGGGCAGATCACCAGCTAACCCCTAACCGGATGGAAGGAGACCGCAACGTTACCCTGTGACCGTTCGCGGTCCTAGGCCCCAGATCTGCATTAACTGGTAAACCTGGCCTGAGTTACTCCCCCCCCACCACCTTGCTGGGCCCAATACCTGTTGACTAGTCAAGACAAAATCGGAGCCAGTGGGTGGCCTCATCACGCAAGACGCGTGGGTGGCGAGTGCCTCACCCGGTGTAGCTTGGCACACAGGGAAAACATGCACCCTTTGACTTTAAGTTTTAGCCCCCTGAAACTAACATCACCTATGCACGAAACCCAGACCAGGGACGGTGGGTTCAGGTTGGGCTCTTGACTAAGACACCCTCGTCCACCACAGGACAAGTGGCCTAGCGCTCGTTGGCACCCCCATAGTTTATTATGTGTTACGGGTTGAATTCTGCCAAAAGTTGGGGATCCGGGCAGAAAGGGAGGGTTATGAAGCTTAAGTTGGGGGAAGCTCTAAGATTAAATGTTATGTGTTCATCCTCAAGCAAAATGTTTATACAAAATGTTATGCAAATTTTAGTTAGTTATGGCACAATTTCAGGTACAATACATATGAAGAATGCTACATATCCAAAGCCCAAGGCAAAAGCAGTAACATATCTGACATTGTATTTACTACTGTATATAATAAGAGATTCACGGCCACTAGCTGGTAAAGGTAAAATGCGCATGATGAAGGGTTTATATCCAAAATCCAGTACCTGTCATTTTATTCATAAATGTATGCAATATGGGACTTAAGGTTGTACCCTGGAATGCTAGGGGTCTAAATGATTGTATAAAGCGCAAGCTAGTTCTGGAATTTCTTAGGAAAACAGGGGTAAATGTTATCATGCTCCAAGAAACCCACCTAGCAGGATGCAAAACGCTGGCCATAAAACGCCCCTGGATAGGATGGTATTACCACGCACTGTACTCATCTCACTCCTCAGGAGTAGTGGTGTTAATAACTAGAAACACCCCCTTTAGAATGGACTCAATAAAAACGGACAGTAGGGGCAGATTTATCTTTATTCATGGCTACATTCAAGCGCAAGAGGTTATACTGGCTACTATATACATACCCCCTCCATTTAAAGATGATTGTCTGGTGCAGCTAATCAGCTTCATGGCTCAGTATGAACATGCAGTGGTTTATGCACTGGGGGACTATAATACAATCCTAGATGCCACACTGGATAGGAGCCCCCTACCAATATAAATGAAATTACATCAGCGGCTGGGTTAACTGAGGCATGGAGGCACTTCAACCCCGCCCACAAACAGTATAAATGCTTCTTCAGCTCACACACTGTGTTATCTAGGATAGACCACTGCTTTGTTAACCAAATGGCTCTGACGCAAATCAATAGTATAAGATACCTTCCCAGAGGGATATCGGACCACGCCCCCATTGAGCTTATTCTCACATTAGAGGAGAAGCAGAATAGGCCCAGGTGGTCCCTTAACCCAACTTGGCTGAACCTACTAGAGAACTAGGATACCCTGGAAGCTGAGATCTTAGAATTCACTAGAATGAATGAAGACACAGCAGATCAGTGTACATTTTGGGATGCCATGAAGGCTTACTTGAGGCGGGTGCTGCACGCACAAATCTATATGTATAAGAAACAGGCTTCAAGGGAGGTAAAAGGAGTAGAGAACCAAATTAGATCCCTAGAAAGTGGCAGTCCTGAACCCTCAACCGCAAAAGTTTGAGGAGCTTAAATGAAATGGTCCAAATATAAGCACTTATTTGGGAAAATTAATGTACTGGAGTACGGAGAGAAAGCTGGTAGAATGATAGCCCACCTCACTAGAATACACTCATCCCCCTCCCTTTTAACCTTTTAAGAGGTGCACAGGGATCACTCACCACAGATCCACAAGAAATCCAAGAGAGCCTAACTAAATTTTATGAGAAGCTATACTCCTCTACACTCCAGGGTACTTCGCTAAATACTATAGACGATTTCCCAGAGAACCTAGACTTGCAACAACTACCGGAGGACTATCAATCATACCTAGACTCAGAATTAACACTATTGGAGGTGCAGGAAGCCATTGACTAATTTCCCAACGATAAGGAGGCAGGGGCTGACGGGCTTCATATTGAGCTATACAAAAGACATAACTGTAAGGAGTTCTTACCTGGCGTCCCAAGATGGCGGAGTCCAAGATGGCGGCGTCCTCCATGTGCTTCCTTCTGGTCGCAGTTCTGTGACATCACGCCAGCGTCAGAATATCCACCAGCATCGGATTGGTCGCCGGCGCCTAAGCGCCAGCGTCAGAATAGACGCCAGCGTCAAAACGCCTGCGTGAAGACGCCTGCGTGAAGATGCCAGCGTCATGACGCCACTGTGTCTGTTTTGGCGCCAAAGGAGGCCTATAAAAGATGCTGAAGCACTGCAGACTGTGCCCTACTATAGGTTCTTCCTCATGAGTTCCTGGGTGCGCTTCCTGTGATTATCATTCCTGATCCTGTGTATTGACCTTTGCCTGATTTCGTATTCTGAACCTTTGCTGTCTGAACCGACCTTATTGCCTGGACTTCGACCACTCTCTTTCTATACCCTTGCCTGTACCTCGAACTATTGGACTGTGCTTCCTCCTTGGTCCGCTACTCCTGGCTGAGCCTTCGGACCCCTTACAATAACAAAACAATGGGGCCCATGCTTCTTAAAGTGTATAAACATACTATACTAGCCACAGCCCTCCCAGGCTCCATGTACGAAGCTGCAATAGCCTTAATAGCAAAACCTGGCAAGGACCCCACAGAGCCAGAATCATATCGTCCCATATCGCTCCTCACAGCTGATGTTAAAATATTCGCCAAAATAATAGCAAACAGATTAAGAAAGGGAATACACAAACTGGTTAAGGACGACCAACTGGGGTTTATGCCGGGGAAAACAGAACCCAGAATAAAGGGCTGGAAATCTAAATCAGGGGTTGATAAGCTATACACAGATGATACCCTGGTGTACTTGGGTGACAGAGGAGGCTCGCTTCGGGAGCTTGTTGCCGTGACCAGTCAGTTTGGTACCCTATCAGGCCTAAAGGTTAACCCCTCAAAATCCATGCTATTCCTAGTAGATCAACAACTACCTGCTGAGGACTTGGGGGGCTGCACTATGCAGATCTCGTCTTTGTATATTTAGGAGTTAAAATTGCACTTCCAATCTCAACTTATTACTCATTAAATGTGGCCCCATTACTAGAGTGGGTCAAAAATAAAGTTGAGGCTTGGACCTCTTTACCACTGGGACCGGTGGGCAGAATAACTCTAATGAAAATGTTTATTCAACCAAAAGTCGCATATACCCTAAGGCATGCCCCCGCTACTCATACCAAAATCTTTCTTTAAGAAACTAGAGGCTCTGTTTAGAAGTTTTATATGGGGTAACAGTTGACCTAGACTAGCTTTCTGCACCTTGATCAGACAGCAAGGGAAAGTTGGTTTGGCTGTACCAGACTTCCACATACTTTACATTGTATTACAACTATCCCATGTGGCTGCACTGCTGGGTGGAATGACTAGCTCTGCTCTGTTACAGTGCTGGACCTCTATACTCCCCAAAGATCATAATACAGCCCAATCATTGCTCACTCCCTATAAAAAGGGTTTGTGAGGAACTAATTCTATCCTGTTGGCTACAGCAGAAATCTTCCTCAAAGCAACTACGCAAGTGTTAGTTGACACACTGGACACCTCCACACCCCTATGGAGGAGTGGCGGCTCAAGCGACGTGACTGATCTTGTCCCCCCCCCTAGTGGGCGGAAGCAAAAGGGCATCCTTACATTAGGGCATGTTTGGCAAGATGGAAATATCATCTCCTTCTCAGCCCCATTAATAAAATTTGGCCTACAAGAAACTCACTGGTTGAGCTACAGGATGTTGCACCATCATTGGCACAGACGTGTACCAATTAAAATGGGGACCCATCCGCTCCTCCCTATACTAAGCCCCAGGTCCCCAAAGGGTATAACATCTAACCTGTATAAAGAGATAAGTGCTCGCCACCTCAAGGAAATTCCGAACAAATCTAGAACTGCATGGGAGATAGATGTGGGAGATATAGCGGATGAGCAATGGGCGGAATTTCTTAAAACCCCCAATAGAGTCTCGGTGAATCCTAGACATAAAATCTTACAGCTCTACTTGGTACATAGAGCATACTTTATTCCTTCCCGTCTCCACAAGTTCAACTCACCCCTATGTCTGAGGTGTAGAAAGGCAGGAAGGCACCTTGTTGCATACCACCTGGTCCTGTAGGGTGATACAACCATACTGGAAAGATATAACAAATGTGGTATCATCAGTCCTAAAACAAACGATACCTCTTGACCCACTCATCTGTATCTTAGGCATATTCACAGGTCTTACTTAACAAATTCTCCAAAGCATGCTAGTAAGTAAAAAAAAACAAGATCATTGAAAGAACGTATTAGGGAACATATCAATCAAGTAAGCAATACTAAACTAAGCAGCAAAACCAATGTCACTAGACATTTTCAAGAATGCAATAATAGTAATTTACAGTATTTTTCCATACAGGGAATTGAACAAATTAAGACAAGCATTAGAGGGGGAGATCTCCTGACGAAACGAAAGAAAAGAGAGGTTTATTGGATTTTTCACCTACAAACTAGGTTGCCACTCGGTCTCAATTATATGTTTGATGTGACTTGCTATATTTAACTATATGTATACTATTTTTTATATTGTATAATTATACTTTTATAAATGCCCTGTAACATGAATTATCTAACACATAGATCATTGTATTTGAACAAAGCCATTAGCCCTATGGATGATATATGGCAGTTGTAACACATGTTTTGGATTGTAATTGGTTTTATTGAGAGGAGGGACTATGAGAGCTAGTATTTAAGGAACAAAGGAAAAGAAACTAGTTAGATTCTGCCTATGACTAAGTGCTGGGTAAGCATGAAACGCGTTAGGCGCTAGAGGGGTTATTTCCTATGTATTTTAATAACTGATGTAAATAAAGTATATTTTTTTACTTACTAGCATGCTTTGGAGAATTTGTTAAGTATATGGTTATACCTCTGTTTGGTCACTAGAGGTCTCCAGCATGCTTATAATGAATGTTTACTGGCTTCTACCTCCAATTTGACTAAAATATTCACAGGTCTGCCAACTACCCCACAGATTAAGGCCTTCCTTAGCAAAGCCATGTTTCAAGCTTGTAACGCTTAATTGGAGATCAAACAGCCCACCTGACCAGGGCCAGTGGATTAGCTCAATGATCAACCTAGCCTCAGTGGAATCTTCTCTCCAAAAAGAAGGGTTTATTATCTAAGTATTACAGAGAGTGGTCCCCTTGGATCAGTAAATTTCCCTGCCCCGCCATTCATCACTCTAGTGACCACCCACCCACTTAAAGTGGGGACACCTTCCTAAAAACCACCTCAGATATGTGCACTATAGTAGCCTTCTGGTAACTAGCTGTAAAGCCGTTTTTCATATATACACCTGTAGATACCGACTGCTTAAATATATAAATAAGTTGAAGTGGATGAATCGTCTGTTAACTAATATGCGACTCTTTATTGCCAATTGCATACTGTGCTAAGTTAATATGAAAACGCTTGTATATACTATTTTAAAGGGATTGAATAAAGTTGAACTTTTAATTTATTCTTCGGCTCCACCGCTGATTATATTCATCCGGATGCTACCCCCTACGTGAAGCGCTTGTGAAGACTAAAAACAGCATGTCTGTAATAAGTGGCAACAATTCTTCATTGATGTATGTTCTTTGGTTTTCAATACATTTACCTGAAACAAAAAAAAAAATTAATTGTGTACAGCAATGAACAATACATACATATATAACATTTCAGGACTGGTGGCAGGACCCCAAATTTGGAGGGACACAGCAACTTAACCCCTGAAATAATACCTAACTCTGAGCAACCAGGGATTGAGGAGCAGCAACTTAAAGGGATACTGTCATGGGAAAAAAAAAAATTTTCAAAACGCATCAGTTAATAGTGCTGCTCCAGTAGAATTCTGCACTGTAATCCATTTCTCAAAAGAGCAAACAGATTTTTTTATATTCAATTTTGAAATCTGACATGGGGCTAGACATTTTGTCAATTTCCCAGCTGCCCCATGTCATGTGACTTGTGCCTGCACTTTAGAAGAGAAATGCTTTCTGGCAGGCAGCTGTTTTTCCTTCTCAATGTAACTGAATGTGTCTCAGTGGGACATGGGTTTTACCATTGAGTGCTGTTCTTAGATCTACCAGGCAGCTGTTATCTTGTGTTAGGGAGCTACTATCTGGTTACCTTCCCATTGTTCTTTTGTTTGGCTGCTGGGGGGTAAAAGGGAGGGGGGTGATATCACTCCAACTTGCAGTACAGCAGTAAAGAGTGATTGAAGTTTAACAGAGCACAAGTCACATGACTTGGGGCAGCTGGGAAATTGACAATATGTCTAGCCCCATGTCAGATTTCAAAATTGAATGTAAAAAAATCTGTTTGCTCTTTTGAGAAATGGATTTCAGTGCAGAATTCTGCTGGAGCAGCGCTATTAACCGATTTATTTTGAAAAAATTTTTTTTTACCATGACAGTATCCCTTTAAAGGTTCTAACAAATCTTTATCTAAAGGTGGCCATACATGTAGAAATATGCACGTTTGGTGATCTCTTCCCAACATTGAAGTGGGCCATATCGGGCTGATCCGACCGTGGGCCCTAGGGCCCAACGATCAGATCATAAGGGTTCAAGCACACAGCCAGATTCGGGAAGATTTAGTCGCCTGGTGACTAATCGCCTCTTCTGCGGGTAACAATCTCCACGAACTGCCTTCCCCCTGCTATAATGTGAAAACGCCAGCGCCAATGCACTTGCGGCATTTCGATTTCTGAAGTCGCTCCAAGTTGCCTCACGAGGAAACTTGGGCCACTTCTGAAATCTAAGTATAGTGAGTGCATTGGCGCTTTCGCATTATAGCAGTCTGAAGGCAGTTCGGGGAGTTTGTTGCCCCGCAGAAGAGGCGATTAGTCGCCAGGCGACTAAATCTCCCTGAATCTGCCCGTCTGCTAGCTCCATAATGCATCCGATACGGGCGGTTGTATCATGGGACCGCATATACCCACAGATGTGGCCTCAATCCAACAGGATTTTTTAACCTGCCCGATATCGATCGGGGAAGCCCGTCGTATGGCCCCACACACGGGCCAATAAGATGCTTACTCGTTCTGTCAGCAGTATCAATAGAATTATCAAATAATCTGTTGCTCCTTGGCAATTTGCTTTGCCATTTGTCACTTACCTTGCTGAATTCCTTTCACATTGTAGTTCAGCCACATTTGTGTTCTCCTTTGCTTGTCTGTAGTTTTTCAGCTATTCAGCAAAATCTTCTTCTTCTTCCTCATTGTAGTTACCATCACTGTAGTTACTATTACCATCATAATCATTTGCATTTTTCTTATGCTTTGGGGATGTAATATAGCTCCCTGGTCCATGCTGAAATGAAGTAGAGAAATAGCTTTGCAATTGCTGAAAACTCCTAAAACGGTTATTTTAAAGAGCTTAATAATCTAAACTATACATTGAAAAGGTCTCTGTGCTTTTTTATATAATTCATGGCAAACATACCTGTGAATACTGAACATCATAATCTCTGTACATAGTATCTTTGTGTGACCTTTCTCCATGCTCTGTATCAGAATCACCACTGTACTCTTGAGCTGTTATCACTTTCAGGAACGTTATGCTGCAAAAAATACGAGGCATTATACCAGTTAAAATAAAATAATAACAGATTGCAGCTAGCTTAAGGTGGATGGTACTGGAACATATAGAAAGACCTTTACAAGGTGGTGATAGAAAAAACTTTAATATGAAGCTAAATGGATAGACAGGCTGAACAGTGTTCAACCACTTGGGATGAACGAAGCCTGGAGCCTTAAATGTTTTCTATGAGTAATAATAAGGTGGTTAAAAGAATGAATAACTTCTGCTGCTTACACTATATATATATATATATATATATATATATATATATATATATATATATATATATATATATATATATATATATATTCTTTACAGAGAAAAAATTCTGGAGGACCATTGAGATGTGTGGACTTATAACACTACTGAAAAAAATCACTGGTGTGGGCTTTGGATAGATGGCAACATAGTATCCCTTTGTTTATTATTGTGCTGATGGAGCTGAGGAAACACTTGGGGGCAAATTTACTAAAGGGCGAAGTGGCTAACCTTGCAGATTTACTCTAGTGCTACTTCGCAAAGTTGTGCTATGGCGAAGGCACGTAACTACGCCAATTCACTAACTTGCGGATTTTACTGAACGTTACCTCTAGCGCCAGACTTCCCTTCGCCACCTCAGACCAGGCGAAGTGCAAGAGTATATACGGCTTTCTTCAAAAAAAGTCCCAAAAAACGCTGGCGTCTTACTTTTTTAAGGGTGATAGGCTGAAAAAGATTGTAAATTTTATTGGGGGTACCCTCCTACCCCCCTACAAATCCTAACATATGGCACCTAAACTATACAGTGGGCACATGTATAGGGCAAAATAACAACTCTATTTTATTTTATGAAACTTTCCCAGGCTTGTGTAGTGTAATGTATTTGCTGCTACATATACGTCCATTGTACTTCGTTGTATGCAAATTAGGCATCGCTAGCGTAACTTCGCTTTGCTTGACGAATTAACGGTAGCGCAACTTCGCTACCTTTCGCCTCCCTGAGCGCAACTTCGGATTTTAGTTAATTAGCGGCGCCGCGGAACCAACGCTGGCGCAACTTCAAAGGTAATTAAGTTTGCCCCTTGGGGCTTATGGGTAAAAAAATGTTTAAACGGTCATCGTTTTAACAATGTTTGTAACTTGCACCAGAGGAAGGACCTTTGAGGTCCGAAACATGTAGTGCTGTAATAAAAACGTAATTTCTTCACACTGGAAGGCTCTCCAGTTCCCTTCATCTTTCATGATACCGCTGTGGAGATGGCTACTCTACTGTTGAAGAACTTGGGTCATTTGGAGGATCGGTTGGGAAATAATTGATTATACATTTAAAATAAAAAAAATCAACACGGTACTCAAAATCTCCATAAGCACTCTGTGTGCAAATTTATGTGAACATGCAGAACATATACAGAAAAAGGGCATTCCTCCTCTTTCTGAAAACAAATTAATTAACAAGCTGAAAAACATTGAGTTGTAGTGAACAAATCAAAGGGAAAATGCATCTTACCCTGTGTTTCTCTCGTCTGTGATGTTTTCCTTTCTTTTTTGGCCTTTCTTTTCTATTTGTGGACTTCCTGTTTGTTTTTTACAACATCATGGTCTTCTATTTCCTTATTTCTCGAGGCTTCTCTTCTACACCTAAATCTTGTACTTCACCCTCTTCCAATTCCCCGTCTTCTCTGTAAGATAAACATATAATTCATAACAAGAATTAACATCTACTCAAGTGACTATTGGTGTGGGCATATTTTCTGGTGTAACCTTGATTTAAAGCAATTCTACTGTGTGTAAGTATTATTGATAGAACAGGCAGATACAAAGATACAGGGTGGCCTACTGAGTTTTTTATAGCACCCAGTCTGGACAAAAGTCACTATGATTTAAAGCAGTATTTAAGGGGTTCAACTAGGGAAACTGCCTACAACTCTACCCACAGAATAAATAGAGCAAAGACTAGCATTTCTAGAATGCCAGGATGATAACTATTTATACCTATGCTCTAAAAATATTGCCCTTCAGCTGCTGTTAAATTACAACTCACAGCACCCACCTACAGTCTTTGAAGTGCTAAGAGCTGCCATTCTACAAATTATGAAAGACCACAGATTTGATAATTTTACTATATATAACGGGGGCACTGGTGGACTGGATTATCCGTCCAGAGAGATTGGTATCTCTGAGAATTTATGCCAGGCCAGGGGTAGGTTATCCAACTAACAGATCAGTATAAAGTGGCCATTAATATGAACAATTCTTATTTAAGAGATTTGGAGCTCAGATTTGCCTGAGCAAACAATACATGTGCCACTAGCCTAACATAAATAATGAGCTCAGTATAAGCAAACAACTCCCTTCTCACAGCTGCAAATCAGGCTCTGAGATAAGGAGATGCTCATTATACAGAGGACTTATTTGAGGCCTGGGTCATTTATTGGATGTGGGCTTAAAGGAACAGTAACCGCAAACAAATCAACTGTTTTAATGATTAAAATATAATATACAGTTGCTCTTCACTGGTACAACTGGTGTATTTGCTTCAGAAATTCTGCTATAGTTACATAAACAAGCTGCTGTGTAACCATGGGGGCAGCCACGGAGAGCTGAAAAAGGAGAAAAGACAGAGGATACACAGTAGATAACAGATAAGCTCTGTAGTATACAATGGGATTCTTCACAATTTTTCTGTTACCTACTATGTATCATGTGCTTGAAAAGCTGCCCCCATGGCTACACAGCAGCTTGTTTATACAAACTATATTAGGGTTTCTGAAGCAAATACACCAGTCTTACCAGAGCAGAGCTACAGTACATTTTGCTGTCGTTTCTTTATAATACTTTAATTTTTAGATGTTACTGTTCCTTTAAATGAAATTAACAATAAAAAGGTGGCCACACCTTGTATGGAATCCATCCTTTTATACAGTCAGCCAATTGGTTATATACCAAAGAGTATCAGCCAATGTATCGCTACCTTTAGTACAAAACATAGAAATTTCATTGAATTTGTGCTGAACAAGAGAGTATATTGCCCCTTTAAGTCTGCATTCAGTAGCACAATGGAAAGGCTCCTACAATGAATGATACGAGGGAAGTGTTATTTTGTTCTATTTCTGAAAAACTTGTCGTCATGTCTTTTCACTCATTATCTAGATTAAATGTAATTTATCTAGTATGATCACAAATACCAGAAACTTAAAGATCTCAACCATTGGGTTTACAGTCAAACGCTTGTCAGCTCAGGTAAAGGCAGTTTTTGGCCTGAAAATGTGACCATTTTTGAGCCAAACACCAGCTAAATAATTAAATAAATAAATGTAATATAAAATTAGTTAAATTATCTATTTAATATACATGAACACTGGTGGATTTAGGTGTTTGTGCAGCAGCAAAAAAAACCTGCTATGCCTAAGATTAAGGTTATAATTTGCGCTTTCTCTGCTGACTCGTTAATGCCAATAACATCAAATATGGCTCTGCGTCTGTAGGGAGTGTCACTGATGGGATTCTCCTATCGCTGCACATAGGGTGGATTTTGGCAGGAAAAGTGTTCATTTGTGCAGTTATGCCACAGTCTACTGACACAGTTAGGCACTTGGTGGTTCTCTGCCAGAGAAGTCCGACATTGACTACTTTATGAATATAAGACTTATGGGACTTGTAGACTTTAGTTGCCATTTTTTCTCAGAGTGAATAAAGAGACATGATGCCAGGAATTCATTTAAACCACTTCTCATCGTAGGTAATAGGACACAACTCGGGTTATATACATACCTCCCAACTGTCCTGTTTTTAGAGGTCCCTCTTTTGACAGCTCAACCTGCAGTCCCTCATTTGTACTGGAAAGTCCCGTTTTTGTCTGCACTGAACAGTCAAAAAAAGAAACAAAGTTTCTTACTTAATTGGCTTTTGGCAGAGAGCCCAGAACAGCCACAACAGAAGATACATATGTAACAATTCAAATGTATCTAGATAAGCAAATAAGTAATTGTAACAAGATAAGATAACAGGTCCCTTGGGAAAAGTTAGACTCACAGCTTAGGGTAAGGCCAGACGAGGAGATTCGGGGAGGTTTTGTCGCCTGGCGACGAATCTCCTCGTCTGGCCTTACCCTTAAAATGCAATTCACCTTCATTAGCAAAACTGTAATAACTAGAAAAAAAACACAGTATGTTCAAACTTTTACAACCTGCGAAATTTTGTGAAATGAACATGGTAATTAGGGGGGGGTGATGTCAAAAATGGGTGTGGCAAAAAAAAAATTCTCCAGGCTACACGCGGCAAATTTTTTTGTCCCTCTTTTTATTTCCAAAATGTTGGGAGGTATGTATATAATTAATGGCACTAAGTTTGCCCAGGGGCAGTTACCCATAGCAACCAATCAGCAGGTGGAATTTATTAGTCACCTGTTTAAATGCAAGAATTTTATTGGTTGCCATGGGTTACTGCTCCTGGGCAAACACTGCCATTTATTATATAACCCCTTAGTGCCTTATATTACATATGAGGGATATGATTATAATGTAGTTACAGTGCCACCCGCACTACAATCACTATTATCTAAAATGGGAAGCTATATGAGACAATTGCAGTGTACAAATTCCCCACTACTTAGAAACAGTCAAAAGCCCCCCTAACATTTCTCCCCTACAAGTCGTTTTGTTTTACACTGAGGCGCACACACTGCACCAAAAAGAAAAGGCTGCATCCCCCACACAACTTCCAACAATTTCCAAGACATGAAAAATAAAGAGAGAGAGAACATTACTGGACCTTTCATCCCCTGCATGCTCACAGTCTGTCATGTTTTTGTCAAGGGCTGGGTTTGGGGGTCTGGAGAAGAAGCTTTCAAAAGCCATGTCTGATGGATAATGACAGGCCCTTGTTTCGTACTTGCTTCTTGTGCAGCCTATATAATGATGCCACTGTATTTTACCTGAAGAGACGTCCCCGTATTAAAGAGGCTGTCCCTGGATCAGTTTTGTCCCCTAAAGTCTACCCGTTAACCCTGTGAGTCCAATTAAAACCGGGGCCGCCATTTTGTTTGTTTGTGCGCATGCTCCCGATCTAGGCGCGCGCATGACGTCAGGGCGCACTAAAAGGAAACGTCGCCGCAATAGTGGGGAACCTCCCGCTCTTGTTTTGTTTAATCCGCCTTTACTGAGGGAAAATGCGGTGATTGAAGTATCGCGTCAAAGAGATGGACAGAAAATGACTGTATTGCGGGGAGATGATTAAACTGAAATGGCAGAGACGGGGAGGGTCTGACAGGGATGGCGGCTCTCACAGGAAGGTGAGGGCGATGAGGGAGCGCATCAGGGATCGGCACAGGTGAATCAACAAGGGAGATGGTGGAGGTGCCTTTTGGCAGGAGAGATGTCGTCAAATTGGCTGCTATTAGGGTAATTACGGTAGACAGGGATGCGATGGATGAACCTGATTACGGTTTCTTAAAGGAATTGTTCAGTGTAAAAATAAAAACTGGCTTAATAGATAGCCTGTGCAAAATAAAAAATGTTTCTAATATAGTTAGTTAGCCAAAAATGCAATGTATAAAGGCTGGAGTGATTTGTTGTATAACAAGTCAGTCAGAACCTGCTTTTCAGCTCTCTTGGTTTACACAGACTGGTTACCCTGGTTACCAGGCAGTAACCAATCAGAGACTTGAGGGGGGGCCACATGGGTCATATCTGTTTTGAATCTGAGCTGAATGCTGAGGATCAATTACAAACTCACTGCACAGAAATGTACCATGTGGCCCCCCTTCAAGTCGCTGACTAACTCAGAGTTTTAGAGCTGAAAAGCAGGAAGTTGGATTCTGGCTGTTTTATTAGACATCTGTTCACTCCAGCCTTTATACATTACATTTTTAGCTAACTAACTATATTAGAAACATTTTTTATTTTGCACAGCCTATCTATTTACCCAGTTTTTATTTTCACACTGAACTATTCCTTTAAATTTTACATCTTAGGCATCAGCCGCCTTTACTGAAGGAAATACAGTGATTGGTGTAGAGCGGCAAAGAGCCAGAAAATGTCTGTATTGTGGAGAGATGAATATGCAGAATTGGCAGGGACGGGGAGGGTCTGTGTGACAGGGATGGCGGCTTTTACAGGAGGATGAGGGCGATCAGGAATCCGCACAGGTGGCTCAACAAGGGAGATGCTTGAGGTGCCTGAAATACTATTGGCAGGAGAAATGTCGTATAAAAGGTCCAATATGGCCGCTATTAGGGTAATTGCGGTAGACAGGGATGTGGTGGACGAAGCTGATTATGTTTGTTTTTTGTATTTTACATCTCAGGTCTTTCAGGGGACCATATAAACACGTGTAAAATCCATGGAACGTGTAAAATCAGGGAAATGCATTATAGATTATTTATTAGTAAGACCCACAAAAAAAGAGAGTAAATTGAGGGAAAACTTAAAATGAGGGGATGTATTTTTAAATTTGTGAGGGAAAAACACAAGTGATTTGTGCCAATACCACAGATAAATATTTGTCTGGAGATTCCTGACTTGTATGGAGACTCACAGATTCCCAGCAGAACACTACCAAGCTTTAAAGGCACAACAACACAAACTGCCATTGTTTCGATTGCAAGGCCAAAAATTCAACTCGTAGCTTCACCACAGGACATTCCTACAGGTCTGGACTGGGATTTAAAATAGGCCCTGGCATTTCAAGTACCCAGAATCCCAAACAGGCCCCCACCAGCCCAGCTGGCTATTGCAGTTTACAGCAGCCCACACATTGCTAGTCTGGGCCTGACGCCCTATATTTTGGATAGTACACTTTCTGACAAACAATGTTACAATTTCCATTGGGTAGCAGGATAAAACATGAACACTAGGGGGCACATTTACTAAGCTCGAGTGAAGGATTCGAATGAAAAAACGTAGAATTTCAAAGTATTTTTTTGGGTACTTCGACCATCGAATAGGCCACTACGACCTTCGACTTCGATTCGAACTAAAAATCGTTCGACTATTCGATAGTCAAATAACCAAACTGTATGTGTTGGGTTGCCACCTGTCCAATCAAAATGATTCTTGAATACAATGTTATTAGTAGGGATGAAACTGTGTATGTGGCATATACAGACACCCAAAATAAAAGTAATGTATATGAATTATCATGGCTGTGACTTTTATTATTGGAATGATTCAATTTATTTTATACATGGTGACAACAGCAAATCGTAAGGTCACTCCAGAAAACCTACATTTTAATATTCTAATAAATGTAAAATGGGTAATTATGCTTTTCTACTCCTCACAACCAAGCTCCAAAGCTTTGCTAAACATGGAGACATATTTATTAGTGTTTGAGCAATTGGTTATAGACAGCGCAAGTGAGTTTCTGAAGTGAATCGCATTTTCTATTATTGATTACTTTGGCTGATTATTAAAGAGACAAACATGCTGGGAAAAAGCTTTATTTATTTTACAATCAGTTTGCAATTAAGCTAATGGGTTATACCTTCTATAACCGAATACTCATTTATGGAGGCTTGAGCAATAATAAATATGCTCTTTGAGATTTTTGTAAAAAATTCTGAAAATTGCCTCATATCTTGCAATTTACAGCAACTCCCACATGTGCTCCCACAAACAGACTAATTCCACAGTTGGGATTATACAGCATTCATATCAGGCCCTGTCCCAATAGAGCTTGCAATCTATTTCGAATGAACTATCCAACCAAAGATTCGCCTCACGTTGTAACTGTCATGAAATGCTGTGGGGCCACACAGGTGTGTTAGTGGGTGTGCCATTGAGTGGGGCTTGTTTTATGCTTTTCTTTGAGCTCTCATTCCAAACATGTGGCTCCTGTGCCTACTGATCCCCCTTCCAAATATTATTGATCCTGGGATGCCAATACATATTTGATGCTACTCACCTCATGTGTTTTGTGTCCATCTTAATATAATAAAGTAGTTACATTGCAGTTGAGTTTGAAACATGCAACCGTCAAGTTCATTCTTTTTATCAAATACACAATTCTCAAACTTCTGCTTGATCCTGGGGGAAAGGTGAAATACCCATTTGTAGCTCTTTCCAGGGGAAAATCCTTTCTGAAGGCAGCCAGTCCCGACAGTATCCAGCCAACAATGCAAGATTTCTTTTAAGAGGTAGCTTGTATATTAAGGGTACTTTTGCTATTTCCACATGAAGGGGCAGATTTACTAAGCTCGAGTGAATGGTTCGAATGGCAAAAAGTTCGAATTTCGAAGTAAATTTTTGGGTACTTCGACCATCGAATAGGCTATATTCGACCCTTCAACTTCAATTTGAACGATTCGAAGTAAAAATAGTTCGACCATTCGATAATCGAAGTACTGTCTCTTTAAAAAAAACTTCGACTTCATACTTCGCCAAATTAAAGTGCAATGTTAGCCTATGGGGACCTTCCACAGCACTTTTATAAGTTCTTTTTGGTCGAATAGAAATCCTTCGATCGATGGCTTAAAATCGTTTGATCGATCTTTGTTGAAAACTTTGAATTCGATGGTCGAATTTCGAAGTTTTTTGTACTTCGAAATTTGACCCTTAGTAAATCTGCACCCAAGAATGGCTTTAGCAGTGCTGAACTTCATCCTAGCTCTGGATACTGATAGAACATGTCACATGCAGAAACATTAGGAACCCCTTAGTCTCCTTAAGAATCATTAGTAAAGATATTCCACCAACAAGTAAGTCTCTTGGCTGCACTTACTGCTGACACCAATATGGCACTGGACAGGGGTCTTCTTTATTAACAACAGGTCTTTTTAGGCTACTGCTCCTACACTGAGCCTTGTGTTCTATAATAAAGACAACAGGTCGGGAGTTGGTTATCTTTTCATAATAAGCAGTTGTACAGAAGCACTATTCATTGTATTTTGCAAAATAACACATTGGGATTCTGCCCTACTCATTTTTGGCACAGCTTGGTTTTATTTTGACTTTAGTTTGCAACCTATAGTGCAGTAACATTTAGCAACCAATCAGACTTTCCCTAATTTTCCTTAATCTGCTATACTTGTCAAACTGTATATTTATATATTATTATATTATTTTTAGGTAACCGCAAAATAAAGTGTTGCCATCATGATATTGATATGGCCATGTTACAGTCCCTTCATACATGCTGCGTTTCACTCTTCCTAGCTATAATCTTCACCATTAGCACACCCCAGAGTCAACACTGTCTATTTAACAACACGTACAGGTATGGGATCTGTTATCCGGTTGCCCATTATACAGAAAGCGCCCCTTTTTTTGCTGGAAATTCTCTCACCACAGTTCCCTAGATGAATTTGACAGTTTTGACCATAAAAAAATTCCAGACTTTGAATTTGCCACTTAGGGGCAGATTTATCAAGGGTCGAATTTCAAAGTAATGGGAGATTTTTTGAAATGGTCAAAGTCGAATTTTTAAAGACACAATACATGATGAATTTCGATATTCGAATTTTCACATTTTTTTCAAATTCAAATCGAAATTGGACTATTCCCTAGTCCAGTACACAAAAATAGCTCTAAATTCCCCCACGTGTCCTTTGACCTTTTCAGCAGTTACAATCCATCCCAGAAACTGAACATGTAGCTCTTGTAAAATATAATGTGTGAGATTCTTAAGGGTATTATCTTTTATCTATATAGCAGTGATCAAATACTTATCCCTTTTCATTACAACTTATATGCAATGTAGAAGTCAGCAGTTTCTGTAGGAGGGACTAGATCCATACAGAATCCCTTCATTGTATGAGAGCTGTTCTCTTCTTTTTTCATTTGGTTAGGGGATGCTTTGGCATATGCACACTGAATATAGAACCACTAAGCATAACAATATGCCAAACTTTGTGCACTTTGCACCTGATTTTTCTCACACCTAGCACTAATGCAGCCATTGCCCCTGTAATGTGAAAGAGGCAAAATGTGCGCAAGAATTCAACTGAGCCCTGTACTTTACCTTTACCTGCGAGTAAGGGGACAGGGAGTAGGCAGACAGGGTTCAGGGAGTAGGCAGACATCTGGCAGGGAGTGGCAGGAGGGCCATACAGAGAAAAGGGGAAGAAATGACACCATCTCAAAAACACCTTTTTATACATTATCCCATATGTCTTGAACATTTCATGCCTTGTTTTCCATTACTAAGCAGATTTCTTTGTTGCAAAATATTTCAGTGGGTGCAATTATTCTGAAATTCAGGGTAAAAATGCAACATTGTGAGGTGGACCAATTTATTACACTTTGAGGGCCCTGCTTTGTATATACGTATATACCTGGATTTTGGTGCTTTGAAAAAACCCAGACAGCTTAAATTTGTTTGTACCAGAAGCTCTATCATACATGATAAATATACCTCTATGTGCCTATGAAACTGAGGCATGGAGTCCTTGGGTAAGATCACCTATGTATGTGAATATATACGGAATCCTGCATAGCTCCCAATTGTGCCCTTTTTGTGGGACAGTCCGGATTTTGAGCACACATCCCGCTTGTGTCCCATGTTGCTTGGCTCCTCTTTTGTTCTTCCTGGCCAGCACTTTGCTTCCTGCATCTGAAGAAAAAACTCAAGCTGGCCATGGGTTCCACTGTGGAAGACATGGTCATCTTCAATATTTTAATTCCAAAGCAGAAAGTGGAAAAGAGGGAGCCAAACCGTGTGGAAGTTAGGAGAGAAGAACTTTGGTCTTGGCATTCTTCTTGTGCAAGTGTAGGGGAGATGATGCTTTCAATCTATCCTTTTCTACAGTGTTCTTACTGGCATGTCTGGTATTAATAGAATCCTCACTGGCCATTTTGGCTGTGATCTTACTGGTTTGTCTAAATAGGTGTGATAAAAAATAGGTGTGATATGTAGGGGCATGGTCTTAAAATAATGCCACCAGACAGATACCCTTGTCTCTCTTTCTCAACTGTTTCTGAAAACAACTTGCTGGGATGACAGATATAGACTTATGATGTGATAAACTATCCTCGTATCCGTTTTCCTTCCAATCTCACCATAATAACCTTGCATTCTACAAATATACTTTACTTTATTGGAAACTCTTTCATTTCACACCTTAATTATGGTACCATACATTTAGAAAAAAAAGCTGTACAATGAAATAGTGAAATGTTTAATATATATATATATATATATATATATATATATATATATATATATATATATATATATATATATATATATATATATACACTGTATATATATATATATATATATACACTGTATATATATATATATATATACACTGTATATATATATATATATAGATATATACGCAAAAAGAACCGCACACACAGGTCTTTTAAGTGAAAAACAAAAATAGTAGGCTTTATTACAGTAATAAAGCCTACTATTTTTGTTTTTCAATTAAAAGACCTGTGTGTGCGGTTCTTTTTGCGTATGGATTACTGTTTATAACCAGCACCCAGGCATTAACATATAGTGACTGGTGCACCAGCTTAACACACACACGCATATGAATATGACTTTTGGCACTGGGAGTTACAGCAAAGCATTTTATCTAAAGAAGAAAACCAACCAATAGCACCAACCAGTATATATTTTAACAGTTCAGATTTAATCAATATTATGGGATACCTTACAAGAACTCAAGCTTACAAGAAAACAAGTTTTGTTGTTACTGATCTTTTATATACTTTAATGTAGAGCAGCGTAAGTTGTATTTTATTTGAGAAAGGTTTGTAGTGCCATAGTAATGTCTTCTGCTCTCAATTGCATGCTTGTTGCTCCATGTTAAACCCAATGATGCCCGCATGCCACTGCTGGTGGTCACATGACACACCTAGCTTAACTGTTACTTGCTGGTTCAGACCAACCGCCGTTTGGACAGTGAGTAGGAGAGAGTAGGAGTTTCTGATCAGCGATTGCTAAATTTATCCAAACCGTGAGTAAAAATAAAAAAACGTATAGGAGGAGTAGTATAGGAGTAAAGACCAACATGGATTTGAGTGAGAGAAGGAGATGTCCGGCTGGACAGGTAGTGAAAAGCTGCATAGAAGGTAAGACCAACAAGGATTGGATCAAGGAGTCAGGAGAAAGAAAATCAGATGCAGCAAATGATAAAAAGATTTGCAGAAATGCACAAACAAGTCTGGATAGGAGCATTAAAAGGAGATGGAGAGTAGAGAAACAGACAGAAAATAAAGAGAAGACCATTAAAAGGATAAAAAATGAAAAAAGACAGATTGAAAAAGAAAGCCAGGCAGAGAAGACCAGTTTAGATGAGAAGGTTAAAAGGAGAAGATTTGAAGAAGGAGATATAGAAAAGGAAAGCCAGGCAGAGAAGAAGACCAATGAAGGTAAAATGATTAAAAGGAGAAGATTTGAAGTAGGAGAGGAGATAGAAAAGAAAAGCCAAGCAGAGAAGAAAACCAGTGAAGGTAAGAGCATTAAAAAGAGAGGAGTTGAAGAAGGACAGTTACAAAAGGAAAGCCAAGCAAAGAAAAAGACTAGTAAGCTTGAGAGAATTAAAACAAGTCAGGTTGCTAAAGACGATAAAAAAATCAAAGAAGACAACAGTAAAGAAAGAAATTTAGAGCAAAATGAAGTGAATAATAGAAGATCAAGACCAGAAGACCTATTAGAAGGTAAGGAAAAGACATTACCTTGTTGTATGTATTTAATAGAGGCATATACTGTAGGTACATAATCACTGAATGTGAAATTGCTCAGTGCCATTATAAGCACTTTTGCTAAGTCCCTATCACATTACAAGCATGGGACCTGTTATCCAGAATGCATGGCACCTGGGGGTTTTTCCGGGTAAAGGGTCTTTTGGTATTTTGGATCTCTACACCATGTCTATTAAACATTTATTTAAAATGAATTAAACCCGATATGATTGTTTTAGGTCAATAAAAGATTAATCACATCTTAGTTGGGTTCAAGTACAAGTTACCTTTACCTTTATTTTTTTTAAATATAAATTATTTGATTAAAATGTCTATGGGGGATGGCCATACAGTGATTCAGAGCTTTCTGGATAATGAATTTGTGGATTACTTATCCTATACCTGTATTATCCATTAGGATGAACATACACATTTCTTCAATTCCTAGCTGAAATTGAATCTAAGACCCAAGTACTACAACTGTTGTCCCACCATTAATAGTATATGGGCTATTGTAAATTGAAAAAGTGCTTATAATAGCAGGCTGCGCAATTTTACATTGTACTTATGTACATTTTATGTCCCCTTCAACCTATCCCCTCACTTGCTAACAAACAGCAAACTCAACTGCTAATTTCCCTATATAACTTGTGCTGGAAAATTCTCATTGATCCTTAATGCAACACTGACAAACGTAGGCACATCCATTTCTGGATAAAGAGAGAACGGCACGACTCCATTTTGGGCCCTGTGAACAGATTTGGAGAAAGTAGAAAAAACATGGCACTTTGCAGTACAGCTGTTTTCTACAATTTGCCCCTCACATTTGTAAATGAGCCGTTGGGTCATAAAATGAGGTTGCGAGTGGCCATACATATAAGTGGGTAGGTATCACCCTCTCAATTATATGTTATAAATAAGTACCTCCCAAGAAACCATTTATACATTTAAAAAATACATTTAAAATATAAAGGTTGTTTTGAATTTCATATGTATGCTTGTTTTTTAACATATACTATTATGTACATTTTATTAGTTTTTCACTGAAAAAAATGAAAATTGCAGAAAATTTTGCAAAATGGCGAAAGATTTTCAAAATGCATTACAGTCTATGGGCAAATTTTTTGTCACAGCGACTTTTTGTTAGCAAAATATATTCTAGTCCAAATGGGTGTTTTTTCTCACTCCAAATGCATTGTCAATGGGTGTTTTTTCTTACTTTAAATTTATTAAAGCTAATGGGCTTTTTTTTCAAGTTTTTTCTCACTCCAAATGCATTGAAGTGAATGGACGTTTTTTTCTTGGTGAATTTTTTCGTAGCAATTTTTTGTTGCAGTTTCTTGAAAATATCCAACATTGGCGAAATTTCATTACAAATCCATGTGTGTTGAAATATATTGGCTTATCACTACAGTTTGTGGTGTGATCTGTTAATGGCATTTTTTTCTCTTTAACAAGGTGGAAGCATACAGAAGAGACCCCGTCTGGACATTGAAAGACCTGCTCCCCTGGATAGTAACAACTACAAGTTCCACACTGTACTGGGACAAGGAGGCTTTGGCCAGGTAAGTGAAGGATTTCCCAAGTCATGAAGCATGTTTGCATAGCAAGTTACATTGTTTCTGTCTCTATGAGAGACCCTATGATATGAATCTCTTTTCTTATTTTTATTAGGTGATGTTGGCTTCTTTTAGACCAAATAAACAACTGGTGGCAATTAAGATCTTGAAGAAACAGAAGAACGACTGCTATTCCATCGCTAAAGAAGCTCGTGTATTGAAGATCAGCAGAGAATGTGCATTTTTATGCCATTCTTATGCAACTTTTCAGTCAGAGGTAAAGCATACTGATCCTTATGCACAATAACAGGTTAAAATAGCACTTTGTATGTGTGTCTGAGATTTAATTCTTGGAACTCCCAGTCCTTATTGTCATCTAGTACTAACAGCATAATCTACTTGGTCATTGTCAATATATTCTTGTTGGTATTGAGTGGTGGTACCTTCATGGGGTGTATTACAGGGGTACTTATTTAACATTTAAATATATTAAACAATACCTATTTATATGACTTTGACTCACTTCCTGAAATGCACCCACACAGCTCCCAATACTGCCCTATTTGCCCTGTTAATGTTGATGCAGTTGGGGAGGGGGTATGAGATCATTGCAGGAGGCCCACGTTACATAGATGGTTTTGTTCCCCTTAAACAAGTCCCTTTAGCCCTTCTTTTAACCAGCTCTATTTCTGTATAGTAATGTCTCATGTCTCACATTCTTCTAACCTGCACTTACCAGCTTGAAGCCTTCTTTGTCCTGGAGTATGCCAGTGGGAAATCTTTATGGCAAATGATTATGCGTGAAGGAGGTCTGCCAATGTCGACAATCATGTTCTACACAGCAGAGATGGTGGTTGCCCTCCAGTTCCTGCATTCTAAGGGAATCATTCATCGGTCAGTAACATCTCAGAATATTGTGTTTGTGTTCTTTAACACTTGTAAAGTTCTTTGAGGTCAGCTAATAAAATGCAGTTTGTCATACTGGGGGGATTAGAAGTGGCTATTTATCAACTATAAGTTGCAATCGTGTAGAACACTCTATTATGCCCTCAATCAATCAAGAGCAGTGGGCTTTGTTGTACGCTTAATTTAAATTAGTTTATCACCTTCTTTTGTGGTTAATTTAATTGAGGTAATTTTTAATAACAATTAACTTTCTTAAATAGAAGGGAATGAAATATGTGATCACATTTAACTTACAAAGACTTCACTTATGTGATAAAGCTTGACCTCTTTCCCAGAACTCTTTCTGTATTTTTCTGAAAGTAAATTGTTCTTATGTTTAACCTACAGTGATCTGAAGCCGGACAATATATTAGTGGATAAAGACGGCCACATAAAGATCTGCGACTTTGGCATTGCAGAAGAGAACATCTTTGGCCAGAGGAAGACCTACGGCTTAGCAGGAACCCCTGGATATCGGGCACCAGAGGTAACATAATTTGTTATAAAATATTTACAATATATGCATAGTAGCATATATAATAGAAAGAAAGGTGTGTATCAAAAAAAAATTAGAGAATAGTATCAACATCTTTGATGATCCCATTCCCATCTATCCCAATCTATCACCTAACAAATGCTGGCACAATGCCAATTCAAGCAATTTAGTTTCTTAGAATCTATTTGGGTCCAGTTTAGATGTTAGAATTTTCACTGATCTGAACCCAATGTGACCTTTCCATGATTACAGGTATGGGATCCCAAAGCAAGAGACCTGCGGCACAACTGTTGCAATTGATTAAGTGATTAGTATTTATTCATCTCACAAACAAAACGGCAACGTTTCGGGCCTCCACTGGGCCTTTATCAAGAGGCTTGATAAAGGGCCCAGTGGAGGCCCGAAACGTTGCCGTTTTGTTTGTGAGATGAATAAATACTAATCACTTAATCAATTGCAACAGTTGTGCCGCAGGTCTCTTGCTTTGTGATATACATTTTGGGCTTTTTGGGCAGTATTGAGCCCGACACCTGAAGGCACCTGACACCAACTCGGTGATACAGACCTGTGATAGCACTCCAATTTTGGGATACAGGTATGGGATCCGTTATCCGAAAACCCTGTATCCAGAAAGGTCCAAATTATGGAAAGGCCGTCTCCCTTAGACTCCATTGTATCCTATTAATCCAGATTTTTAAAAATGTCCTTTTTCTCTGTAATAATAAATCAGTACCTTGTATTTGATCCAAAATAAGATTTAATTGATCCTTATTGGAAGCAAAACCAGCCTATTGGGTTTATTTCATGTTTATATGATTTTCTAGTAGACCTAAGATATGAAGATCCAAATTATGGAAAGATACATTTTGCCAGAAAACCCCAGGTCCTGAGAATTCTGGATAACAGGTCCTATACTTGTATTGAAATGAAAGTGAAACTGTCAGTCCCAATGTTATAACCTTTAAACTTGTATCAGAAAATAGACCAGCTTTGTACTATTAACATTTAAACATGCCATACTTCAATATATTTATTAAACAACAGGTTAACACTACTTCCCACCTTAAAATCACTGGTGGCTAATATAAGGCACCCCTCCTGTTGCAATTAAACCTTAATTAACACAAAACATTCTAAATGGCATTCAATACATTTTATACAGCACAGAAATGTCAGTTATAGCTACAAAGTCTTATATGGGATCTTAGTATTAATATGTACTTTGTAACTGCAGAACTGTAACTCATCCAGCTGCACAGGCTCCTACTGTGGAAACACATTAATCCACTAGTAATTCCTGTTGTACATCCAGAACTCTAGTGCAAATATATCCAAAGCTTGTGTGATTCAGTTTGTTAGTTGTCATAGAATGTTAAATTGCAAATTAAATTAAATGTGACACCCCTGGCGTCTTTTTCACAGGCTCATGTGTTCCTCCTAATTACCCGCCAGTGATTTAAGAGGTCGATTAAATTCTTAGGCCTGTTGCTTAATAAATATATTTGTTTTAATATTGAAGTAAGGCGTGTTTAATTGTTAATATTACATGTAGTTAAAATCCCTTTTCTGATGCAGTTTAGACGTTCCAATATGTTGCAAAAAGACATCCCAGGTGTTGGGCAATGATCTTGTTGCTGTACTATAAGCTGTGTGATTCCTATTGACAGTCATGAGAAGCAGTTTATAGCAATTCCATGGAGAAAACTGTCAATGTACCCTTGTAATTAACTTTCAATGCTTGGTTCTCTTTACTAACACAAATATAAGGCGTAAAGTTGTTTGTTGCTATAATTCGTTTTCATTTTTTTCTTTTCAAAGATTCTATTAAAGGAAGACTACAATACAGCCGTGGATTGGTGGTCTTTCGGGGTGACAATGTATGAAATGGCCACAGATGAATTGCCATATTCAACATCAGGCAGCATTTTAAGGCAGCGCTATATGATTTTGAACAAAACACCAAAATATCCATGTTATATGAGCGAGGAAATGCTGGACCTCCTGCCTAAGGTAAATAGATATACTGGCATACTGCTTATGTGCCTGCCAATAATGCAGGGAGTTACCTAGTATAACATCTGCAAAACTCTAACATATGACTATGTTTCTCTTTAGCTTTTGGAGATTGATAACACCAAACGAATTGGACAGAATGGGAACATCAGGGAGCATAGTTTCTACAGCACTATTAACTGGGATGATCTGGAAAATCGAAGACTGAAGACACCTTTTAAGCCAGAAATGGTAAATAAATGTGATGGAGCAATCAATGTCTTATCAATACTCTTTCATGAAACAGTAGGGCAGAGGTCTTCTGACTTATTATACATGTATGATTTGTATGAAAACATAGTCATAAGCATCACTCTCCCACTACATAAGACCCCTGCTATTATTGGGATGGAGGACAGGTCAGTTGCATAATAACACCAGTTCATCCTTTTCTTCCTTGTAGTTAGGAAGCCCTCAGTGACTAATAAGGTGTGATAACAAATAACATTTAACCACTAGTGAAATTAATACAAAATTGTGGCGTGTGAAATGTTGTATAAATGGTTAAGTGCTTTTTCTTTGTTCACAGCCATCTGCGGACGACTTAGATGAATATCCGCTAACATTCTCCCCTCATAGTTGCGATGGAAAGAATTTGAAAGATTTCTCGGAAGTTGATCCCAACTGGAATTGGCAGGAGTAAGGCATTACCTCTGTTCTAACATGGGATACCATCATTAGTTGCTGCCTGTAACAACCTGAGGCCTTTAACATCTGTGGCAAGCTGCACCCCTAAACAACCAATCCACCTGTTGTACCAAACCTAAATCATCTCCTGTGAATGTCACCTGGTTCTACCATCAAAGCCAGCACCAGACGGGATCTCTGACTGTTGCTTCTAAAGGATGGAAAATCGGAAGGTAATATGGTAAGGTTACATCTTGAATGAAAATTGCCAAATAAAACCAGGTTAACCCCACCCTCCCCCAAACATCTGCCTCCCTCCTATTCCCTTACCTGTGATTAACCCCTATCCTAAGTGGCCCACTCCAGTGGCATAACTATAAAGGAAGCAGACCCCATGGCTGCGGGGGGCCCGGATCTACTTCCTTTATACTGTCTCCCTCCTACTCCCTTATCCATGATTTGCCTCTTTTTTTATCACTAAACCACAACCCAAACTTCAGTCTCTCTCTTTTTCTCTTACCCATGATTGACCCCTTTCCTAAGTGGGTCACACCAACAGCATAACTATAAAGAAAGCAGACCCCATGGCCGCGGGGGGCCCGGATCTACTTCCTTTATACTGTCTCTCTCCTACTCCCTTATCCCTGATTTGCCTCTTTTTTAATCACTAAACCACACCCCAAACTTCAGTCTCTCTCTTATTCTCTTACCCATGATTGACCCCTTTCCTAAGTGGGTCACACCAGCAGCATAACTATAAAGGAAGCAGACCTTCTGGCCGCGGGGGGCCTAGGTCTACTTCCTCTATACTGTCTCCTCCTACTCCCTTTCCTCTGATTTCCTTCATTCATAATCACTACTGAACACCCCAAACATCTGCCTTCCTCTTATTACCTTACCTGTGTAACCCCTTTTCTAAGCAGTGGTGTAACTATGAAGGAAGCAGACCCCCTTGCCGCGGGGGGCCCAGGTCTACTTCCTCTATACTTTCTCCCTTCTGCTCCCTTACCCTTGATTTCCCTTCTTCCTAATCTCTAAACAACACCCCAAACTTCTGTTTCTCCCTTATTTCCTTACCTGTGATGGCATAACTATAAAGAAAGCAGACCCTGTGGCCGCGGGGGGCACAGGTCTACTTCCTCTATACTGTGTCCTCCTTTTCCCTTTCCCCTGATTTCCTTATTTACATTTCTCTCAATCCCTTTCCCTATTCCCAGCTTCTTTACCATCCACTTTTAATCCCTCCAGGTTTTCTTCCATACCTTAACCCTAGCACTTCCCATACCCATGCCCTCTTTGTCCTCTCCCCAACTTCTCTCCCAACTCTTCTCTGTGAGTGTGTGTGCTCTATGTATTTGTGTGTGTGATTGAGTGTAAGTCAGTTTAGTCATTTGAAATGCTCACCCATTTGTTGAACAGGAGAACACTGAGATATATTTCTTACTATTATCCACTAGTATTTCTAGGTGCATCTAGAGTCATTTTACTTGCAGTCCATAGCCAGTTCAGAGGTCACTGTATTTGTAGAGCTTGCATTAATAGCGCAGCAGCTGCTGACTGTACTGGAGGTGAAATTGGATTAGAAGCACCTTCAAATGCCCCTGTGTGTATCATCCTTACTGTTCTCCTGTTCAATGAATCAGTTACCAGTGCCAGGATATTTTTATAACCTGGTACTTTCCCAAATGTATGCCAATACTGAACCAACCCATATGCCCTGAAGGTAGCATTGTACTTACTGTACAAAGCTACTGGTTTTAGTAGAATTAGGAAACCATTGATCCAGGGATTATACCGATTGCCATTTTGGAGTCAGGAAGGAATTTTTTCCCCCTTCTGAAGCAAATTAGAAGCTGCTTCAGACGGGAGTTTTTTGCCTTCCTCTGGATCATCTAAAAATTAGGTAGGATTTGTTTCAGCAAAACGTTGAATTTGGACACCTTTTTTCAACCATAACATCAATGCCACACCTGGCTGAGAAAGCTCCCATTCACTCCATGGTTTAAGTGCACTGACAGTCATGGAACAGATTTTGGTGTGAAAATGTATATTTATGCTTCTCTGCACCAAAATCCACTCTGTGTGTATCAATGCACTTACAACATGGATCTGCTTTTTCACAGCCTGGTGTGGCATTAGCCTCACTACTAAGTAACTGTGTCAGTGCAGATAAGATCATTAACCATTAGAATATAAATTAAACCAACTAAAACAAAATCTCCTAAAATGAATCAAATAGGAGGGGGTTCAGTGCTGGCTTTTTCAAGCCGGCAATTGGCTACATATGAATCTAGGATTAGGGACTATTCCAGCAAACCACAGCAATTATATTAACTTTAATATACCAATAGCTCAATATGTGATTTGCTTTAATATGCATGTATGTTGTATGGCTTTGTGAGACGTATGAGCATTGTAAAAACAAACCCAAAATATCTAGTTCTGTGTCTGGCATAAAATGCAGGGAAGAGCTTGATTAACCAAAGCGCTGCCTAGGCACCACCTGTTTTGTACCCCCAAGTTTGAGTAATTTGATCAGCTAAATAGGGACATCATTAGTCATTCACCAGTATTTATAATCTAAAATCCTTACTGGTTAGGGGAGTATTGCAGCAAACCATATGGTTAGCCAAACAGCAGAGGTATAAATCCCACGTGCTCTATGCGTCTCAATGTGATTTTACAAAATAGTCAATGTATGTGTGATGAAAGTCAGTTTTGTGTCTGAATGTGAACTTAAAAAATCCCAGTGAAGAGCTTTAGGGACTAAATAGGGAATCATTGCAGCAAGTCATATGGTCAGCAAATCAGTGAGGATTTCATCCTCCTTATGCCTATGATCACCAGCTGATTTGCTCCAACAAATAAAATTAGCTAGCGTATGTTTGAATGAAAGCCAATATGTGTATGTGGGAATATTTAGCTTGTGCCTCTCAGTCATTACTGAGGAGGAAAGGTCCCATGACGGTTTGTCACTCAGTGCTGGACCAGCTAGGGAACTATTGCAGCAAATTATAGGGTGAGCCATTTGCTGCAATAAATGGACAGTAACAAGAGTTGAAGCCTTGACGTGGCGTTACTGCTCACATGGGTAACCATGTGCCAATTCAACCATTTATGAGGCTGTGATAGTGATTGTGGAGTATGTTTAGTATTTAGACTATTGAACAATTCTTCATTTTACTGAAAAACTAATCTTACGCTTACATTTTGTTTTCTAAGCTATTTTTATTTTAAAACACTGAATCTATGTAGAAAAAAAGGAAATATACAGTTTTCAAAATTATTCAGTTCCCACACTTTAATATTCTGTAAAGTTGTCTATGGGCGCAATAACAGATTGAAGCACTAAAGTAAGCATATACCAGCAGGAGACTTGGACTGCCAACAAAAGGGACTGGGCTTCCTACATAAGGTGGGGTGGCTGGTTAGGGTCAGAGTTTTGGAGGATGAGGGGGTGGGTTTGAAGGATCAAGGCATTTCCAGGTGGTATTGAACCCTAATTGTAGGGCAATTATTAAAGGATAATGAAACCTAAACTCGTTGGGGGTGGCAAAACTTTAAGTACCCCTGTTTTATGGCAATCTGTAAGGTTTTCTCTTGAATTAACAAGTTTAACTTTCTATATATGCCACAACCTTTTTCCCAGATTTAGACTTCTGCCTGCACAGTAGAGTAAAATCAGTCTTTTCTGATGAAAAGCAGCTCTTTAGGAAGGACCAATTCCGTCATTGCTGCACTCTGCTTATAGGGAGTTCTGCTTCTGATTGGTCTGTAATTGATAACATGTACCATGGATAGTGTGTCCGACTCTATTTTTGGGACATTTTTACCACCTGTTTTCTTTGCAACAACATGTGTGAGATAGGCCTTATTGTCTACCTTGTGTGAGTGATATCTCGTTGTCTTAGTATTTCACTGAGCCAGTTAATAAAACAGAATCAATTTCTAGGCAACTACAAGAAACAGCTACGAATCTGCTGGTTTAATGAAAGTCTTCATTAACTTCTTCCTCTGATTCTACCAAAATATTTATACAACTATTCACTATTAAATTCAAGTTATATAAATTAATTGAAATCAATCTGGACCAATCTCTGTTTGGAGCTTATTAATGGTATTCACAACAAATATGTATGAAAACAATTTTCTGACCTCAAAGCAAGTGTCAAATTGTGATAATGAAAGGTCAAAACACAGCAGTCTGATTTTCTTTTTCATTATTAGCTTTATATTAGGGGTGGATTGATAAGTACAGTAGTTAAAGGGGTTGTTCCCCTTTAACTTTTAGTATGATTTAGAGAGTGATATTCAAAGACAATCTGCAATTGGTTTTGAGTTTTTATGATTTCTTGTTTTTGAGTTATTTAGCTTTTTATTCAACAGGTCTCCAGTTTGCAATTTCAGTAATATGGTTGCAAGGGTCCAAACTACCCTAGCAACCATGCACTGATTTGAATAAGACACTGGAATGGCAGAAGGTTCAATTCCCCCATTGTAAGTTAATGGGTGAAATCTGATTGGCTGTTTGTAGCTCCATGCACTTTTGGGCATCCAATAAATATAATCTTTTCATTCAGGTTGACCCCATGACTATGGGATTCAAGTTTGGTGAGTGTAGTTTCAAAGCTGTAAGAGTGGTAGCAGTTTAAATTTCCCCATTGAAAGTCAAAGGGTGAAATTTGATTGGCTGTTGTTGGCTCCTTCAACTTTTGGGCATCCAACAAATATTGCCTTTTCAGGTTGACCCCATGAATATCTGATTCAAGTTTGGCGAGTGCAGCTTCAAAGCTGTAACATTGGCAGCAGTTTAAATTTCTCCAGTAAAGTCAATGGGTGAAATTGGATTGGCTGTTGTTGGCTCCTTCCACTTTGGGTCGTAGTTTCTTTCGGGGGGGACCCCATGATTATGTGATTCAGCATTGGTGAGTTTAGCTTCAAAGCTTTAAGAGTGGCAGCAGTTTGAAAACCTCTAACCCTTCCACTCCGTAACAATAAATCAAACAACACCAAACTGAGGGTTACTTCTTGTAATCTGGCCTAGTGTTCTTAATAATATTGAATGACTCAAGTACTGAGAATATGAGCAATGGACAGGCCCCACAGCTAGAGATGTTCTTCATCGCTGTGACTGTCAGTAATGTAAAATCTATGTTGTTGGTGCTTTATGTTTTTGGAGTCAAGGCAAAGAACATCTCCTTGTGGTTAAAGGGTTAAACATTTTATAGCTGAAACATTCAAAATACCTGTCTTCAAATAGAACACTTAAATCAGGAAAGAAAATGAAAGAAGCTGGTGATATCAGAAAAAAAGGTATAGCAGTTATGAGAGAACACTGCTTCCCATCCAGAAAGGATTTCTGAAAATGTCCCCAAAAACCTCGCTAGCAGCAGTCAACTGTTTAACTTTGTGCCGGCTGCTTTGGGTCGGTGGCTCTCAGTGTCGAACATAATGGCAGCCATTATTTATGTTGTTTGTCTTGCTTATCCCACCTCTTGTGTCACATACCCCCAGTGCTGGAACAAGGCAATATGATACCCAAGGCAGGGAGTGAGGGGCACTGTACTGCAGGGCTGCCATTAGAAATCATGGGGTCCCGTACAACGAAATTTTCAGGGCCCCAGCCCACCCTAGATCCCGCCTATTCCACACCACAGTTAAAAGACCACACAGACATCAGTCAGTAACCCCCCCACACACACACACACAAGTTATAAAAAGCTATTGATGGTCAGGGTCCCCTTATAAGTTTTCTTTAAAAAATTGGTGGTCAGGGCCCCCTTACAAGTTAAAAAAAATAATTGGTGACCAGGGCCCCCCTGTAAGTAAAAAAAAAACATTGGTGCCACCAGAGAATATTTTTTTTTAAAAGATTGGTGACGGGGGTCTATAGATTATTAAAATAATACATTGGTGGCCAGGGGATTATAAAAATAAAAAAACACACATTGGTGTTGAGTAGAATTGAACTTGTGGCTTCAGGACTTCAATTTCGGCTGTTTTCGCAACTTCGAGTCTTTTCGCAGCTTCAGGACTTCAATTTCAGCTGTTTTCTTGACTTGGGGTCTTTTCGCAGATTCGGCTGTTCAGCACTTCCGCATTTCGGCTGTTCGGGACTTCTGGAGATATGGCACGGGTTTGGTGCTGTCGAGGGGGGCCCGGCTATTTTGAAAAGTGCAGCACAATCAGGCTCACCCTTAGGGCAGGGCCCGGTACAGCAGTACCTCCTGTGCCCCCTGATGGCGGCCCTGCTCCTCTGTACACATGCACTCTCAGAGGTGAGCAGGGGAGGAGAATAACTGAAAGTGTGGGTGAAACAACCTCTGTATTACTGAAGGTCCAAACTATGGGAATGCAAAAATAAGACTTATATGTCTAGCGTCGGCACGTTGAGCCCTAGGCACATGCCTCTTCTGCCTACTCCAACCACGCATACCCTTTCTTCTTTTAGAATGTAAGCTCAAAGGAGAAAGACCCTCTTAACCACCTGTATTTGTATATAACCTGTATATACATATATCTGTACAACCTTCCTTTGTACAGCACTGCAGAGTTTGCTGCTGCTTTATAAATAATTATATAGGTAGAAGTATATCATCAAAAGAATATAAATGCAAGTTATACACTAAATGGTAATGTGTTGGGGGTTTCCTCAATTGAGAAGGATCTTGGGGTTTTTGTAGACAACAAGTTGGCTAATTCTAGGCAGTGTCATTCTGTGGCTACTAAAGCAAATAAAGTTCTGTCTTGCATAAAAAAGGGCTCAAAACTCAAGGGATGAAAACAAAATTATGCCTCTTTATAGGTCCCTGGTGAGGCCTCATCTGGAGTATGCAGTGCAGTTTTGGACTCCAGTCCTTAAGAGGGATATAAATGAGCTGGAGAGAGTGCAGAGACTAAGTGCAACTAAGCTGGTTAGAGGGATGGAAGACTTAAATTATGAGGGTAGACTGTCAAGGTTGGGGTTGTTTTCTCTGGGAAAAAAGGCGCTTGCGAGGGGACATGATTACACTTTACAAGTACATTAGAGGACATTATAGACAAATAGCAGGGGACCTATTTACCCATAACTCACACTAGAAGAAAATAACTTTCATTTGAAGCAACATATGTGGTTCTTCACAGTGAGGTTGTGATAGTGTCGGACTGGGATGCCAGGGGCCCACCAGAAAACCTCAGACCGTGGGCCCACTTACCAAACTTATTTCTCCTCTCCTCACTCATCCTCTTTAATCTCCTAGTCTTTTATATTTACTTAGTCTATTTTTCCATTATTAAGCATTTTTCCCATAAAGAAATAAGGATTGACCATGAAATTGGCCACATAGTTAGAAGCAAAAGGGCCCACTGATACCTGGACCCACCGGGAGTTTTCCTGGTATCCCAGTGGGCCAGTCCAACACTGGATTGTGGAATGCATTGCCGGTGATGTTGTGATAGCTGATTTTGTTAATGCCTTTAAGAGTGGCTTGGACGATTTCTTGGACAGACATAATATCAAAGGCTATTGTGATACTAAACTCTATAGTTTGTATGGATATTGGTATATATAGTTTTAGTGAATGTGTAGAGGGGTTGGAGTGTGTGTGTGTGTGTGTGTGTATGTATGAAAGCTGGGTTTCATGTGGAGGGACTGAACTTGATGGACCTTGGTCTTTTTTCAACCCAACTTTACTATGCAACTATGACAAAAAAAAAGTGCTCCAAGAATGCCCTTGAATCTGTTAGCAGGGACATTTTGAACAGACGTCTCTTTTTCACTCTCTCTTAATTTTCTAATTGTTAGTAAAGATGATAGTGTTAATACACAAGCTTGTATCTGTGTGTATGGAGTTAGATTGAGGTAGTACTGTCACACATTTGTTTGGAGCTTCTGGGACCCAACAATTGGATCTTTGACTTGGTCCTTAAAGTGGCCCTGGGTGTCACCATTCCTTCTTTGGCAGGTGGTCTGGGCAATGAGTGATTCTTTTGGAGCACTTGTAATAATTTTTGGGTCCCTCCAGCAAAGTCTTCCTTCTTTTTGTCCTGGACTTGTTGCTTGTGCAATTGTGCATTGCTGTGAGGATCCTGCTATCTTCTCTGACTGTTGTAGCCCTTAACAACATCAATTATAACCTTCAATATAATCTCATCAAAACTGCCAATATCCCTTCCTTAGTTAATATGTGATTAGCATAAAGCAGGAAGAATCTATATAGAATAATTCTTATGTGTTCGACTATAAATGCAGACTATAATTAGAGGACAATTCTACGATCAATTTTGTGTAAACATGAACTTCTAGTTATATGCGTAATTGTATTTTATTAGCAGTGAGCAGTGTCAGCCACAAGAGGGAGACATTTACGTTTCTGCACAAACCCAACATACATCCAGTTATAGATGCAATATACAATTTTAAGCTGCTTATTTTAAGAAATTGGGAGAGAGTATTTAAAAAAATAAATAAATCAAAGCTATTCTACCGTGAGTCAAAATAATGATTAATCCAATAGTGATGCAGTATTGGAAATAACAAAATGCTAAAACACTTTACCTACACTTTGAGTTGGCACGTATTGCACAGAATGAATGCCAGTCCAGTCAAATCATGTTTAAATGGCCACATAAACCATGGGTAATTAGCATTAATTAATCTGTAAACATGGTGAGTATTAGCTGACAATATTCTTGGCCAAAAGTGTGTATTTATGATTTGTTCATAAGCTAGAATGTACTGGGAATTTCAGAAAAGAAAATCCAGCTCCATAAATAATTAAATAAAGCTATACACATGCATAAGGCACATTCTGTATATGTAATGTTTGTTGCACAAGTGATTTCCCACGTGCTGCATTGCACAGACCTTGTATGTGTTCATAGAGCCACCAAATGAGAGAATGAGTTCGGAGCATAAGTGCATTTGGTCACTGTGCTAAGGTGACAGTTTGTCTTTGCTCAAGGAGCCAGCAATGCTCTCTCTGTTCATTTTATAAAGTCTGGGGAATAAGCTGAGAAACCATAGAACAGCATAGTGTTTTTTGTGAGCTTCTGGCTCTAATACAGAACAGTTATGCCCTTGTGCTATTGTCCCCCCTGCACCTAATGGTTCATGTGAGGCAAGGCAAAGAGAATAATGCAGCATAGCCATGTGCTTAAAGGAGAAACAAACACCTTGTTAAAAAAAAACCTACCCCACAGAGACCTCCTCCCCCCCCTAGCCTAGCTGCTACCCCGGGCAAATGCCCCTAACTTTTTACTTACCCCTAGGTGCAGATTCAGGTATCGGCGTTCATGGCAGCCATCTTCTGGGTCTTTGTGTTGTCTTCTGGTGTTTTTGGCAATTTCTATCAATTTTGGCGCATGCGCAGTTGTCGCGAACCGGGAAATTGCTCAAACTGCACATGCGAAGATTCACCAGCCTCATTCTCAGCTTACAGAAGACCCAGAAGATGGCTGCCGTGAACTCCGATACCTGAATCTGCGCAGAGGGGTAAGTAAAAAGTTAGGGGCATTTGCCGGGGTAGCAGCTAGGCTGGGGAGGGAGGAGGGAAGGTGGTCTATGTGGGGTAGGGTTTTTTAACAAGGTGTTTGTTTCTCCGCATAGCCCCCACTCTCTGGAGCTTTTATGTCTTGCTGCATTATGCTGCTTCAATTTCTGATGTACATTCCGCCACTCCTGCTTGCGACCTCTGTCCTGTTGAAGAACTGAACCTGTACATCTTAATGGGTTGGGAGGGTGGGTAAAAAACACAAAAACAAAAAGGTTATCTGGCCCCTCTCCTCCCCACCTCATTTTATAAGCTCTAATCGCCTCCCCAATGTGAGGGAGTTGAAAACAATAATCTAGAGAGATCCCCCCTCACCAATGGCAGCCAGCAACACCTATCTCCAAGAACAAAAGGTCTCACGGGCCTCCATTTAAAGAATTGCAGCATTCTTTATCAAGGGCTACGACTACTCTATTACCTGAGTTGGAGTGTGTGGCTGAGATATTCCTAAAGAGGTGCTGTAAGTTAATGTCGGTAGAGTGGCCCAGTATAAACCCTGTTTGATCTGTAGAGATTTATTTCTGTATAACCTGGTTGAGGCATTTAGAAAGAATTTTAGTGAGAATCTTGGGGGCAAATTCACTAAGATGCGAAATTGCGCCAGGCGCAACTTCGCCGCACTTCGACGCACTTCGCCAGGCGTAGTTTCGCCAGCGCTTCGCAAATTCACTAAAATCCGAAGTTGCGCACAGGGGTATCGTATGGTTGCGGAGTTGCGCTAGCGTTGATTCGCTATATAAAGCGAAGTTACGCTAGCGAAGGCTAATTTGCATACGGCGCGAAATTCTAATTTCAATGGAGGAACACGTATCTGCACTACAAATGCCTAGAAAACCTTCAAATCAGCAAATAAAATTTTTATTTTGCCCTACACATGTGCCCATTGTCTAGGTAAGTTGCCATGAGTCAGGAAATGTAGGGGGGAGGAAGGGGAGCCCCAAAAAATATTCGATCTTTTTCAGCCTATCAGCCATCATGTAGAAAACACGCCAGCGTTTTTTGGGACTTAGAAAAAAAATTTACTTTTTTTTAAACAATCCCTATCTACTCTATTGCGCTTCGCCAGGTCTGAGGTGGCGAAGGAAGTCTAGCGTAAAAGGTAGCGTTCAGTACACTGCGCAAGTTAGTGAATTCGCGTAGTTTCGTCGCTAGCGAAACTTCGCCTGGCGTAAGGTTGCGAAGTAACACTAGCAAAACTACGCCAGCGTTCGTTAGTGAATTTGCGCAGTAGCGAAAATGCCAAACGCTAGCGAATTAACGCTAGCGTTCGGCGCTTCGCGGCTTAGTGAATTTGCCCCTTAGTGTCTACATTTTTTAAAGAGATTGGCCTTTAAGAGGAGCTTTGGAGGGGATCTTTTTCAAGTTTAAGAACTAAAGTAATTAAGGTTTCTCCCATAGAACTTGACAGAGCACCCCCTAATACAGTGTTATACAAATCTTTTAAAGGGATCCTGTCATGATTTTTATGGTGTAGTTTTTATTTATAAATAACACTGTTTACACTGCAAATAATTCACTCTACCATGTAAAATTTAATTTCTGAACCAGCAAGTGTATTTTTTTTTAGTTATAATATTGGCATGTAGGCAGCCATCTCAGGTCATTTTGCCTGGTCATATTTTTTAAGAAAGAGCCAGCACTTTAGGATGGAACTGCTTTCTGGAAGGCTGTTGTTTCTCCAACTGAATGTGTCTCAGTGGGATATGGGTTTTTACTATTGAGTGCTGCTCTTAGATCTACCAGGCAGCTGTTATCTTGTATCAGGGAGCTGTTATCTAATTACCTTCTCATTGTTCTGTTGTTAGGCTGCTGGGGGGGGGGGAACGGGTGATATAACTTCAACTTGCAGTACAGCAGTAAAGAGTGACTGAAGTTTATTAGAGCACAAGTCACATGACTAGGGGTAGCTGAGAAAATGACAATATGTCTAGCCCTATGTCAGATGTTGAAGCCCAGGTTGGTAATGCTGTGGAAGGGCGGGAGCTAGGTTTAAGCCTGTCAAGAGTTTCTAGCATAACTGAGTTAAAGTCACCCATCAATAATAACGGTGCTAGAGGAAGGGTAGCTACCTTTTCCATTATGTGAAAAAGTAAGGTCTCCACAAAGGGAGGGGGAATATAAACATTCACAATTATGTACAGCCTATTGTGCAACTTACAAAGAAAAATCAGGTAGCGACCTTCTTTTTAAGAAATTAGTTTATACATAATAAAAGTACAAGACTTAGTAATTAGGATAGCAACAACCCTGGAGTATGTGGGGTGTGCTGCGTGATATGAGACAGCTAGCCATGGTCTCCAAAGTAGCAATTGTTTCTGAGCTTTGGCGTGAGTCTCTTGTAAAAGAATGATGTGTGGTCTGGACTGTCTGATGAAGTTAAAGGGATACTGTCATAGGAAATGAATCAGTTAATAGTGTTGCTCTAGCAGAATTATGCACTGAAATCCATTTTTCAAAAGAGCAAACAGATTTTTTTTATATTCAATTTTGAAATCTGACATGGGTCTAGACATTTTGTCAATTTCCCAGCTGCCCCATGTCATGTGACTTGTGCCTGCACTTTAGGAGAGAAATGCTTTCTGGCAGGCTGCTGTTTTTCCTTCTCAATGTAACTGAATATGTCTCTGTGAGACATGGGTTTTTACTATTGCGTGTTGTTCTTAGATCTACCAGGCAGCTGTTATCTTGTGTTAGGGAGCTGTTATCTGGTTACCTTCCCATTGTTCTTTTGTTTGGTTGCTGGGGGGGGAAAAGGGAGGGGGGTGATATCACTCCAACTTGCAGTACAGCAGTAAAAAGTGATAGAAGTTTATTAGAGCACAAGTCACATGACTTAGGGCAGCTGGGAAATTGACAATATGTCTAGCCCCATGTCAGATTTCAAAATTGAATATAAAAAAATCTGTTTGCTCTTTTGAGAAATGGATTCAGTGCAGAATTTTGCTGGAGCAGCACTAATAACTGATTAATTTTTTTCCAATGACAGTATCCCTTTAAAGACCAGGCATCTTTTAACAGGATCTCCCAGTCATCTAACATTCCAAGATAGAAACTTTACAGTAGCCATCTGGTTAAATATGTCCTTGCCTGGAAGGGATGGAAAACACAGGTTAAGTTCCCTGTGCATTGTTATTGCCGGTGAATAGCAAGTATCCAAATATGAAATTCTTCTCAGAGTGGACTATAAACAGTGTGAGAACAATAAAACACCAACATTCCCACCCAATTTGCCCAAATCCAATGTGGACAAGTGTATTCCCTTAACTGCTAACTGAAATTGTAAATGAAGAATGGGATCAAGAGCTTATACAGTTCTCTTGAATGTTCTGTCCGAGCCCAGACAGGGTAGGAAAAGTAGAACAAAAAAAAGGTTTAGTAAATACCAACTTAGGCTGGTCCTTAGTAGGTTTCTGAGCTCCTTCGCATCAAGTAGTCAGTTCAGGTTTCCTCTGGGTGGTTGTGGCGATGGGGTGATTGTTACTGTTTAGGTGAGTGTGGTAAGGCAAGGATGGTTTCCAGCCAGGTACAGTATGTATCTCATTCGGAGTATTGAAAAAATGCATTTGGTTGTTTTTGACCACACAGTTTGGCAGGGAAGAACATAGCAAGTAAATTTTAAACATTGTTTGTGCACTTCTAGCAAAAAATCCGGGTATATGAAGACCCATTGGTTATCAAAGTGCTATCACCTTGGGAGTTGGAGATCTGCAGGTACGGTGCTCATGGCTTGGTCGGGTTGCCTTTATTTTTGCTCATTGCTGGAGTAAAATATGTTTGCCAAAATATGTTTGGTGTTTTTTTGCCAAAGGGAGCTCCCTGACAGTTCATGGAAAACACATAATTTATTATTATCATTTATTATGATGAGGCACTACAGAAGTTAATCTGCTGTCTTCTAATCTCTAATGGGCCAAGTGGATCTAATTCAGATTAAGTGTGCATTCACTGTCCTCTAGCTGCTTAGAGACTTTGGAAGTAGTATTAGTTTGCTGTGTTTATTGGTATGTGCAGAAAATAAAACAGCCAATAAAAAAACACATTTTGCTCCAGGCTTTCTAAAGAGAGAGAACAAACTAAATAATAGATCTAATATTTTTGAAGAGTTTACATTTTGAGCTTTTTTCCAAGCTTCAGAACATACTGTAGATCCTGTTCATCTCATCTCTTGCCGGTCTCAGTGAAATGTCTTATTCAGAAATGTTTTGATTCTGCGTTACAAAGCATCATGAAACTAAGGGAATCCTTTGTTTAAATGTTTATTGTGCCGTGGAAGTCAACTGTATGTATGCATCTTAGAAAATAAGAATCACAATTTGAAGAGAAAGTACATCATTATTGGTTAAGCAGCATTCTACATTGGAATCATGAGTTTTTAAATAATTATGCAGGATTATATACAATAATGTATTGCCATTATCAGGTGATATATTACTTTGTTTTCTATTGCTTAATTTCCAAGCTAATGGCAACATTGGTTTCCCAACCTAAAAGATTCAGCTATATTGTGTAGATAGATAGAGCTTTTTTACTAGTTTACCGATACCTTCCAGGACACATTTACTAGTTTACCGATGCCTTCCAGGACATATTTGCTTGGTGTCAGGCTCTGCAAGGGTGGGGCTTTTACTTGCACAATGTGCTGTCAACCAGTAAGAGATCATCAAATT
Source organism: Xenopus laevis (assembly GCF_017654675.1). Taxonomy (NCBI): domain Eukaryota; kingdom Metazoa; phylum Chordata; class Amphibia; order Anura; family Pipidae; genus Xenopus; species Xenopus laevis. Next base: position 37,899,121 of record NC_054379.1, on the reverse strand, counting down.
ACAGGGGCTTTTACTTGCACAATGTGTTGTCAACCAGCGATAGTTCAACAAATTGCATAGTATATGATTAAGAGGAGGTCCCTAAAGGTGCCCATAAGCGGTGTCGCCAAACGAGCGGATCTCTCTCCGATATGCCCAGGTCTCGATCGGGGAAGCCCATCGGGGGGCCCAATACACAGGCCAATTAGCTACCGACTCGTTCTGTCTGCAGCTTTTATCGGCCCGTGTATGGCCACCTTTAGCCAGGCATTCTGTAGAGAAATTAAAGTATCTCAGGTCTGTGGTGACCTCATAAAAATCACTTAGGGATGGGGATTTGCATTAAGGCTCTGCTTATTGGAGACATTATATTTTTACTATAGGCTCATTGAATATGGACTTTTTATTTCCAGGGTTATGGATTTTCTTACATAAGAGTTGTTGCTTGAGACAAATGTATCAGAAGGTTTACCAGAGTATAAAAGTTCCCAGAGAGAAATTCTCCCACAGGCTCCATTTTAATAATATAATTAAAAATTTTGGAAAGATATCTCCTTTTTTCCATAAAAAACAGTACCTTTTACTTGATCCCAACTAAGATGTAATTAATCCTTATTGAGGCAAAAACAATCTTATTAAGTTTATTTTATGTTTTAATAATGTTTAGTAGACTTAAAGTATGGTAATCCAATCTATGTAAATACCTCTTATCTGTAAAAAGATAGGTTCCAAGCATTCTGGATAACAGGTCCCATACCCATACTACTCGTTTTGGAACTCTGAATCCTTTTGGACATATTCTTACATCCTGGCTTGCTCGAGTTGAAAGCTTACTTCTTTTTATTTGTACACTAAACATCTTTGCACTGAGAACTCTTGACACTTAGACAAGAGCAAGTCCCAGAACCCTTGTGCTTTGCACCAACAAATAATTCTTAAGAACCTGTCTTGCCCACATTGCCTTCAACTGCCATTTGTAGAGGATGTTATGGACATTCTGCTGATCTACTCCAGAAATATACAGAGAATTGAGTTTGCATGACTGTGCATTTAAAAAGATTCAGTGCCTTGCTGCAAACTTGTCACCACTGACTTCTGCAGCAGTGTAGGAAGATTCCGCTATCAGCATTGGGCTGCATTTAGTGTCCTATAAACAGTTACTAACCCAGATACAATAATGTCAGTGGCTGCTGTCCATCTCATGAATAGAATTTTGTTTATCTGCTCTGAAAAGTGGTACAATCTGAATGTAATGAAATGTTTTTGTAAGTTAATTAATTTTTTCCAATTCCTCATTGGTTTGGAGTCCATAGTGTTCCAGTTCTTCTTACTTACTAATTGAATGATTCCACCTCTTTTACTGAAGATTCAGACTTGAGCACATGTTCCCAATATGGGACAGGCATCTTTGTTCGGCTACAATCAATTACACAAAAAATCCCATTCAACATGTACTCCTTGCATTTTTGTATAGTTTTATATAGGTGTGCTCAGTGCCACTGCCCTTCTGCCTCCTGTTCTGCATTAAGCACAGTTGCACCTATTGACCTATTGTGGGAACCATGAAGTTACCACCACCTCTGAATCAGGCAATGGCTTCAGGGTTCTGCAGCGGCCTGCATCAATTACTGCAGCTCAGTTGCGCCAAAAAAATCAGTACTCTCATGTTGCACACTGGAGATGATTGCAACTGGACTTTAGAAAACTTTCAACTCAATTGCATCAGATTTGAGTCAATATGTGAATGCAGCTGCAACTTTCACTGATGACCATAATAATGCTGGCATTGTAAAAATGCTGCATTTTGTGTAAAAAATGGAGGTTGCAACCACTTTGCACACTGTGGTGTGGTAAGTGAATGACCATGGCTACTGCGAGGTGCTTTCTACCAAAGAAGAAAAAAGTATATGATTCAAAAACTTAAAAAAGAAAAAATGAAGGCCAATTAAAATTTGCTTAGCAATAGCCATTCTATAACATACTAAAAGTTAACATTTAGGCGAACCACCCCTTTAATCTAAAGGCCCCATACATGGGCCGATAAAAGCTACCAACAGACCGATCAGCCCGATATCGCTCACTTCAATGTGGGCATATCAGGGAGAGATCGCCAAAAGAGCGGATCTCTACGTCTATGGCCGCCTTAAAGGGATCCTGTCATCGGAAAACATGTTTTTTTCAAAACACATCAGTTAATAGTGCTACTCCAGCAGAATTCTGCACTGAAATCCATTTCTCAAAAGAGCAAACAGATTTTTTTATATTGATTTTTGAAATCTGACATGGGACTAGACATTTTGTCAATTTCCCAGCTGCCCCTGGTCATGTGACTTGTGCCTGCACTTTAGGAGAGAAATGCTTTCTGGCAGGCTGCTGTTTTTCCTTCTCAATGTAACTGAATGTGTCTCAGTGGGATATGGGTTTTTAATATTGAGTGCTGTTCTTAGATCTACCAGGCAGCTGTTATCTTGTGTTAGGGAGCTGTTATATGGTTACCTTCCCATTGTTCTTTTGTTTGGCTGCTGGGGGAAAAAAAGGAGGGGGTGATATCACTCTAACTTGCAGTACAGCAGTAAAGAGTGATTGAAGTTTATCAGAGCACAAGTTACATGACTTGGGGCAGCTGGGAAATTGAAAATATGTCTAGCCCCATGTCAGATTTCAAAATTGAATATAAAAAAAATCTGTTTGCTCTTTTGAGAAATGGATTCAGTGCAGAATTCTGCTGGAGCAGCACTATTAACTGTCAGGCTTACCGTCTGATCCAACGAAGAAGGAGCAGGATTTAGCAGAATGCGAACCCACAAGCGCCTCGCACAACACTAACCCACCTGGAGTGGAACAGGGAGAAGTGAAGTGACGAGTAGCCAGTGAGACTGACCAAGCGAAGTACAGAGGGTTCAGGCAGAAGCGAAGTCAAACAGGCCGAAGTCGTGGGCAGGCAGCGAAGTATCGTAATCGTAGTCAGGCAAGAAGGTCAGGTCAGGCGGCAATAAGACAATCCGGAAACAGGCTGAGGTCAAACACAGAAGATCAATAGTATATAATGCTAGGGGTTCAGTCAAATAACCTAATAACCAGGCAAGGAGTCAGAGTACAGATTGAGACTAAATAGAGCTATTTGGCGCCAAACTAGCGTCATCACGCTGGCGTCGCACAGCTGGCGTCAGTGCGTCCGTCATTGGCGTCCGTCGCCGGCGCCCATGCGTCCCCGACCGTCGCCGGGGTCCAACACCGCGCGCCGACGCGCATCGGTTCCCCGATGAGCGCGCCTGCGCCTGTGCCGGAAGGAACGCGAAGGCGAATCCTTACATTGCCCCCCATCAAGGAGCGGCCTCAGGACGCAACTGGCAGAAGGTTTATCAGGGTAGCTCTTGTGAAAATCCTTCAACAGCTCCGCGGCATGGATATTAGAAACAGGCTCCCAAGAATCCTCTTCCGGACCAAAGCCTTTCCAGCTGACCAGATATTGGAGATGCTTGCCTCTAACACGGGAATCCAGGATCTTCTCAACCTCGAACTCTTCTTGCCCGTCTACTACAACAGGAGGTGGAGGAGAAGCTGTACGGCCAGGAAAATGAAATGCGGAGGCTGGTTTCAGTAGAGCAGCATGAAACACAGGATGAATACGCCAGGTAGCCGGAAGCTTAAGTTGGAAAGCCACAGGATTAATCTGCCGAGTAATAAGAAAAGGACCCAGGAACCGTTGACCCAACTTCTTACTGGGGCAGGACAATTTGAGGTTAGCAGTGGATAACCAAACGCGGTCCCCCACCTTAAACTCTGGATCACCTCTTCGTTTCTTGTCTGCATATATCTTAAAGTTCTGTTGTGCTTTTCTCATGTTCTTCTGGAGTTTCAGAAAATTATCAGCCAAAAAGGTTAACCGGTCCTTGACTGCAGGAACAAGAATATCTGAAACAATGGAGGAAGGGAAGGTTACAGGATGTAGGCCATAATTTGCAAAGAAGGGGGACTGGTTAATAGAAGAATGTTGGGCGTTATTATAAGCAAACTCCGCCAGAGGAAGGAGATTAACCCAGTCATCCTGGAGATAAGAGGAGTAACATCTCAAATACTGCTCAAGGGTCTGATTAGTTCGCTCCGTCTGGCCATTGGTTTGAGGATGAAAAGCTGATGAAAGCGACACAGAAATCTTAAGAGCACCACATAAGGCTTTCCAGAACTGAGATGTAAACTGTGGACCACGATCGGATACTACCTCATCGGGAAGGCCGTGAAGTCTTACTACTTCCTTGATGAAACAATCCGCCGTCTCAGAGGCAGAAGGAAGTCCAGGCAAAGATTTAAAATGAGCCATCTTGGTCAAGCGGTCAATGAAGACAACAATAGTGGAGCAATCACAGGAGAGTGGTAAGTCAGAAATGAAGTCCATAGACACCGAACCCCAAGGGCGAGAAGGAACTGGAAGGGGTTGGAGAAGGCCAATAGGACGAACATGAGAATCCTTGAATCTGGTACAAACTTCACACGAAGAGACAAATTTCAAACAGTCCTTAGTCATCCCAGGCCACCAAAATAGCCTTTTAGCAGAAACAATAGTTTTCTTAATACCTGGATGACCCGCCAGTTTAGCGTCATGAATGTTTTTGAGAACTTCCAAACGCATTTGTTCAGGAACAAAGATTTTCCCCTCATGAAGAAGAAACCCTTCTTTGGGCACTAAAGAAGGTTCACAAACGGTTTTAGATGCATCCTTAATTTGATTCACCAGAACAGACTGCAACAAAAGAAAGTTATTTGAATTTAGAATTGTCTCGGGAGAAGAGAGAGTCTCATCCTCAGAGGAAAACATGCGGGATAGGGCATCCGCCTTGACATTCTTGGATCCAGGCCGGTAAGTCAGGTGAAAATTAAATCGCATGAAGAAAAGGGCCCACCTTGCTTGTCTAGGTCTTAATCTCTTGGCGGAACGTAGGTATTCCAAATTCCTATGATCAGTGAAAATGAGAATTGGGTGTTTGGAACCTTCGAGTAGATACCTCCACTCTTCTAATGCTAATTTAATAGCGAGTAGTTCACGATCCGCCACGTCGTAGTTACATTCGCACTTGGCTAATTTACGTGAAAAGAAGGCGACTGGATGGAGTTCTTCTTGAATTCCAGACCTTTGTGATAAAACAGCGCCCACAGCATTTTCTGAAGCGTCGACCTCTAACGTAAATGGAAGAGCCAAGTCTGGATGGCGAAGAATTGGAGCCGACGTAAAGAGTTTCTTCAACTTCTCAAAAGCTATCTGAGCCTGTGGTGACCAAGAAAATTTTTGATTACAGCGTGTGAGTTCAGTTATCGGTAAAATAATTTGAGAGAGGCATCTTTGTTCGGCTACAATCAATTACACAAAAAATCCCATTCAACATGTACTCCTTGCATTTTTGTATAGTTTTATATAGGTGTGCTCAGTGCCACTGCCCTTCTGCCTCCTGTTCTGCATTAAGCACAGTTGCACCTATTGACCTATTGTGGGAACCATGAAGTTACCACCACCTCTGAATCAGGCAATGGCTTCAGGGTTCTGCAGCGGCCTGCATCAATTACTGCAGCTCAGTTGCGCCAAAAAAATCAGTACTCTCATGTTGCACACTGGAGATGATTGCAACTGGACTTTAGAAAACTTTCAACTCAATTGCATCAGATTTGAGTCAATATGTGAATGCAGCTGCAACTTTCACTGATGACCATAATAATGCTGGCATTGTAAAAATGCTGCATTTTGTGTAAAAAATGGAGGTTGCAACCACTTTGCACACTGTGGTGTGGTAAGTGAATGACCATGGCTACTGCGAGGTGCTTTCTACCAAAGAAGAAAAAAGTATATGATTCAAAAACTTAAAAAAGAAAAAATGAAGGCCAATTAAAATTTGCTTAGCAATAGCCATTCTATAACATACTAAAAGTTAACATTTAGGCGAACCACCCCTTTAATCTAAAGGCCCCATACATGGGCCGATAAAAGCTACCAACAGACCGATCAGCCCGATATCGCTCACTTCAATGTGGGCATATCAGGGAGAGATCGCCAAAAGAGCGGATCTCTACGTCTATGGCCGCCTTAAAGGGATCCTGTCATCGGAAAACATGTTTTTTTCAAAACACATCAGTTAATAGTGCTACTCCAGCAGAATTCTGCACTGAAATCCATTTCTCAAAAGAGCAAACAGATTTTTTTATATTGATTTTTGAAATCTGACATGGGACTAGACATTTTGTCAATTTCCCAGCTGCCCCTGGTCATGTGACTTGTGCCTGCACTTTAGGAGAGAAATGCTTTCTGGCAGGCTGCTGTTTTTCCTTCTCAATGTAACTGAATGTGTCTCAGTGGGATATGGGTTTTTAATATTGAGTGCTGTTCTTAGATCTACCAGGCAGCTGTTATCTTGTGTTAGGGAGCTGTTATATGGTTACCTTCCCATTGTTCTTTTGTTTGGCTGCTGGGGGAAAAAAAGGAGGGGGTGATATCACTCTAACTTGCAGTACAGCAGTAAAGAGTGATTGAAGTTTATCAGAGCACAAGTTACATGACTTGGGCAGCTGGGAAATTGAAAATATGTCTAGCCCCATGTCAGATTTCAAAATTGAATATAAAAAAAATCTGTTTGCTCTTTTGAGAAATGGATTCAGTGCAGAATTCTGCTGGAGCAGCACTATTAACTGTCAGGCTTACCGTCTGATCCAACGAAGAAGGAGCAGGATTTAGCAGAATGCGAACCCACAAGCGCCTCGCACAACACTAACCCACCTGGAGTGGAACAGGGAGAAGTGAAGTGACGAGTAGCCAGTGAGACTGACCAAGCGAAGTACAGAGGGTTCAGGCAGAAGCGAAGTCAAACAGGCCGAAGTCGTGGGCAGGCAGCGAAGTATCGTAATCGTAGTCAGGCAAGAAGGTCAGGTCAGGCGGCAATAAGACAATCCGGAAACAGGCTGAGGTCAAACACAGAAGATCAATAGTATATAATGCTAGGGGTTCAGTCAAATAACCTAATAACCAGGCAAGGAGTCAGAGTACAGATTGAGACTAAATAGAGCTATTTGGCGCCAAACTAGCGTCATCACGCTGGCGTCGCACAGCTGGCGTCAGTGCGTCCGTCATTGGCGTCCGTCGCCGGCGCCCATGCGTCCCCGACCGTCGCCGGGGTCCAACACCCGCGCGCCGACGCGCATCGGTTCCCCGATGAGCGCGCCTGCGCCTGTGCCCGGGAAGGAACGCGAAGGCGAATCCTTACATTGCCCCCCATCAAGGAGCGGCCTCAGGACGCAACTGGCAGAAGGTTTATCAGGGTAGCTCTTGTGAAAATCCTTCAACAGCTCCGCGGCATGGATATTAGAAACAGGCTCCCAAGAATCCTCTTCCGGACCAAAGCCTTTCCAGCTGACCAGATATTGGAGATGCTTGCCTCTAACACGGGAATCCAGGATCTTCTCAACCTCGAACTCTTCTTGCCCGTCTACTACAACAGGAGGTGGAGGAGAAGCTGTACGGCCAGGAAAATGAAATGCGGAGGCTGGTTTCAGTAGAGCAGCATGAAACACAGGATGAATACGCCAGGTAGCCGGAAGCTTAAGTTGGAAAGCCACAGGATTAATCTGCCGAGTAATAAGAAAAGGACCCAGGAACCGTTGACCCAACTTCTTACTGGGGCAGGACAATTTGAGGTTAGCAGTGGATAACCAAACGCGGTCCCCCACCTTAAACTCTGGATCACCTCTTCGTTTCTTGTCTGCATATATCTTAAAGTTCTGTTGTGCTTTTCTCATGTTCTTCTGGAGTTTCAGAAAATTATCAGCCAAAAAGGTTAACCGGTCCTTGACTGCAGGAACAAGAATATCTGAAACAATGGAGGAAGGGAAGGTTACAGGATGTAGGCCATAATTTGCAAAGAAGGGGGACTGGTTAATAGAAGAATGTTGGGCGTTATTATAAGCGAACTCCGCCAGAGGAAGGAGATTAACCCAGTCATCCTGGAGATAAGAGGAGTAACATCTCAAATACTGCTCAAGGGTCTGATTAGTTCGCTCCGTCTGGCCATTGGTTTGAGGATGAAAGCTGATGAAAGCGACCACAGAAATCTTAAGAGCACCACATAAGGCTTTCCAGAACTGAGATGTAAACTGTGGACCACGATCGGATACTACCTCATCGGGAAGGCCGTGAAGTCTTACTACTTCCTTGATGAAACAATCCGCCGTCTCAGAGGCAGAAGGAAGTCCAGGCAAAGATTTAAAATGAGCCATCTTGGTCAAGCGGTCAATGAAGACAACAATAGTGGAGCAATCACAGGAGAGTGGTAAGTCAGAAATGAAGTCCATAGACACCGAACCCCAAGGGCGAGAAGGAACTGGAAGGGGTTGGAGAAGGCCAATAGGACGAACATGAGAATCCTTGAATCTGGTACAAACTTCACACGAAGAGACAAATTTCAAACAGTCCTTAGTCATCCCAGGCCACCAAAATAGCCTTTTAGCAGAAACAATAGTTTTCTTAATACCTGGATGACCCGCCAGTTTAGCGTCATGAATGTTTTTGAGAACTTCCAAACGCATTTGTTCAGGAACAAAGATTTTCCCCTCATGAAGAAGAAACCCTTCTTTGGGCACTAAAGAAGGTTCACAAACGGTTTTAGATGCATCCTTAATTTGATTCACCAGAACAGACTGCAACAAAAGAAAGTTATTTGAATTTAGAATTGTCTCGGGAGAAGAGAGAGTCTCATCCTCAGAGGAAAACATGCGGGATAGGGCATCCGCCTTGACATTCTTGGATCCAGGCCGGTAAGTCAGGTGAAAATTAAATCGCATGAAGAAAAGGGCCCACCTTGCTTGTCTAGGTCTTAATCTCTTGGCGGAACGTAGGTATTCCAAATTCCTATGATCAGTGAAAATGAGAATTGGGTGTTTGGAACCTTCGAGTAGATACCTCCACTCTTCTAATGCTAATTTAATAGCGAGTAGTTCACGATCCGCCACGTCGTAGTTACATTCGCACTTGGCTAATTTACGTGAAAAGAAGGCGACTGGATGGAGTTCTTCTTGAATTCCAGACCTTTGTGATAAAACAGCGCCCACAGCATTTTCTGAAGCGTCGACCTCTAACGTAAATGGAAGAGCCAAGTCTGGATGGCGAAGAATTGGAGCCGACGTAAAGAGTTTCTTCAACTTCTCAAAAGCTATCTGAGCCTGTGGTGACCAAGAAAATTTTTGATTACAGCGTGTGAGTTCAGTTATCGGTAAAATAATTTGAGAGAAATTGTTTATAAATTTTCTATAGAAATTTGCGAATCCAATGAAACGTTGAACCGCTTTCTTAGAAGAGGGAACAGGCCAATCAATAATTGCGGAGATCTTCTTGGAATCCATTTGAATTCCTACAGGAGAAATAAAAAACCCCAAAAAGTCTACAGATGTCTGTTCGAATACACACTTCTCAACCTTGGCATAGAGCTGATGAGTACGGAGACGGGCAAGAACTTTCTTAACATGCATTCTATGCTCTTCCAAAGAACTAGAGAAAATTAAAATATCGTCCAAATAAATGATGCCGAAAATATCAAGAAAGTCTCGAAAAACATCGTTGACAAAATGCTGAAACGTAGCGGGAGCATTACAAAGTCCGAACGGCATAACGAGATATTCAAAATGACCATAACGGGTACGGAATGCCGTCTTCCATTCATCCCCTTCCCGAATTCTAACCAAGTTATAAGCCCCTCGTAGATCAAGTTTAGAGAAAATCTTGGCCTCCTTAAATCGTTGGAACAGCTCCGGAATGAGAGGAAGAGGGTAACGATTTTTGACCGTGATCTTATTTAAGTCTCTATAATCAATACAAGGTCTCAAGGAATGGTCTTTTTTTTCAACGAAGAAAATCCCGGCTCCGGCAGGAGAAGAAGATTGTCGGATAAATCCCTTGGCAAGGTTTTCATCCAAATAAGTGCGTAACTCCAGGAGTTCAGGCTCTGTTAAAGGATAAATGCGTCCGAAAGGAATTTGAGCTCCTGGGAGAAGATTAATGGGACAATCATAGATTCGATGGGGAGGTAGCCTATCGGCTCCTTTCTTGTTGAAAACATCAGCAAATCCCCAATACGCCAGAGGGAGTAGATCAAGAATTTCAGAAGAAGGAGAAAGGGAACATACTTTAATTGAAGAAGACGAATTCTCAAGTAAACATTTAGAAAGGCAAAATTTCGAAGAAAATGTTACACCACCAGTGGCCCAATTGATAGAAGGATTATGTCTCTGTAACCAGGGTAACCCCAAAATGATAGGGAATAAAGGAGACAAAACCACATCGAAATTCATTATTTCCGCATGAATTTTATTAATCACCACAAACAGTGCAGCAGTCTCTTGAACCACAGGACCCGAAGTGATTAGGGAACCATCCGCCACACGAAGTGCTATAGGGTTCTTCTTCGATTGAAGAGGGATTTGTAACTGAAGGGCAACTTCGCGGTCCAAGAAGCACCCACTTGCCCCGGAGTCAAGTATTGCTTGTAGTTCCACCACCTTGTCTCCCCACTGCAAGGATAGAGAGATTGTCAGTAAGGACACAGAAAAGTTGCAACCATTAAAGTTTCTTCCAAAAGTCTCCTTACCCAAGGGACGGGTTAGACAATTCCGAAGAAGATGACCCGCTTGACCACAGTACAAGCAAAGATTAAGCCTGCGACGTCTGAGGCGCTCTTCAGGGGTTAATGCGGACTTAATGGCTCCAATCTGCATCGGCTCTGGGGCAGTACTGATAGTAGCAGTAGGAACTGTAGATGTCATCATAGGAGGCATACGGATAGGAGGTGGAGCAGAAGGTAAGAGCCAGGTAGGAGATACAAGACCAGCCTTTTCAGCCTTTTCCTCCTCCCTACGTTCTCTGAGTCTTTGATCCAACTGAATGGAGGTATGGATAAGTTCCTCCAAAGTGTCAGGGATGCCTGTACGGGCCAACTCATTTTTCAGCTCAGCCGAAAGACCCAGGCGGTAGCGGTTCTTCAGAGCTGCGGGATTCCATTCAGTATCCTCTGCCCACTGACGAAACTCCAAAGTATAGTCCTCGACAGGACGAGTACCTTGTCTCAAGGCATGCAGGGCGGCTTCGGCAGTGGAGGTTCGGTGTGGATCATCATAAACCACGGCCATGGCATCAAAGAACGAGTCCACTGTGGCCAAAACAGGACTTTGCCGATCCAACAGACGGAAGGCCCAAGTCTGGGGCTCACCGGTCAGGAAGGAGATAACAACCCCCACTCGTGTCTGTTCATTCGGATAGGTGTGAGGCTTAAGAGAAAATAGTAGTTTGCAGCTGCTTCTGAAGTTGCGAAATAATTTCCGGTCACCAGCAAACTTCTCAGGGAAGGCAACTTTCGGCTCCGAAATCTCAGAAGTGATTACTTGTACTTCGGCTGGAGCGGAGGAAGAAGATGCTGTAGCGGAGGAAGGATTAACAGCCGGAGGATGTACTCTGATGTGCTCCTGTATCTGAGCGTAACCGCTCTGAAGCTCTCGAACGGCTTGGGTCAAGGACGACAGCTGTTGCGTCAGGACAGCAAATGGGGAAGCCCCTTCGGTTGGATCCATGGCCTGGTTATACTGTCAGGCTTACCGTCTGATCCAACGAAGAAGGAGCAGGATTTAGCAGAATGCGAACCCACAAGCGCCTCGCACAACACTAACCCACCTGGAGTGGAACAGGGAGAAGTGAAGTGACGAGTAGCCAGTGAGACTGACCAAGCGAAGTACAGAGGGTTCAGGCAGAAGCGAAGTCAAACAGGCCGAAGTCGTGGGCAGGCAGCGAAGTATCGTAATCGTAGTCAGGCAAGAAGGTCAGGTCAGGCGGCAATAAGACAATCCGGAAACAGGCTGAGGTCAAACACAGAAGATCAATAGTATATAATGCTAGGGGTTCAGTCAAATAACGTAATAACCAGGCAAGGAGTCAGGGTACAGATTGAGACTAAATAGAGCTATTTGGCGCCAAACTAGCGTCATCACGCTGGCGTCGCACAGCTGACGTCAGTGCGTCCGTCATTGGCGTCCGTCGCCGGCGCCCATGCGTCCGCGACCGTCGCCGGCGTCCAACACCGCGCGCCGACGCGCATCGGTTCCCCGATGAGCGCGCCTGCGCCTATGCCGGAAGGAACGCGAAGGCGAATCCTTACAATTAACTGATTCATTTTGAAAAAAAACTTTTTCCCATGACAGTATCCCTTTAAGTATGCAAAATAAACCATGCCAATCTCCAATTTATCAATACTATACTGACTGTCAGAAAGAAATTTAGGGGCCTATTTATGAAGCCTCGGTTTTTCCTGGTTGATTTTTTTAGGGAGGGGACTCATATTTTTAGAGGGAAAAAACATTCAGAATGTTAGCGATTTATTATACCCCAAAGCTGCTAAAAATCCAAAAATACCCCAGCTAAAACCTGTTGAGGTCATGTAGAAGTCAATGACAGATGTTCCTTTTCCAATTTGAAGATGTTACTTGACATTGTGATCTGAGCTGGTTTTTGTATAAGAATCAAAAAAAAAGTTGCATGATTCTAATTGTCGCACAACTGTTTTGAGATTACTTTTTTGATAAATGAGTTCAATTTGTGGAGCGGAGTTAGGTTGACTTTGTTTTAATAAGAAAAAATGGGATACATTTGAGTTTTAGTAAATACCCCCCAAACACATTGGCTCATGGATCAAAGCCTTTTTGCTTTGTTGAAGCCCGTTCATTGGAATTTTACTGCTTTAAGCAAAAATGAAAAATCTATCACATCAACATTATCAGAAAACTAAAGGCAAAATAAAGAATTATTATATGTATGTCGTATATTGTAAGTAGAGAGAAGGGAGAGGCTGCAGTGCTGAAGAGTCTTCGCACTTTCATTCAATTACATTTTAGATTTGAAATCGAATTGCGGTAGCATGTGGAAAAAAGAAATATTCATGGCTTTGTTCAAGTAGTAAAGTTAATAAGGGCTGATTGTGACATTTCTTGGAAATGGAAAGAGCTGCCGTATTCCTCTTTCTTTCCTAGAATATATACAGCTTTGAGTCATAAAATGCAGATGTACAGAAGTAAGCACTATTATTTTTCTCTTAATATTCCAGGTCCTTTGGGAAGGCACGCACTGGTATGCACATTTAGACTTCTATTCATCTATGAAAAATAAACTGCCCTTAGAAAAGGTCATTGCACAGCAACAGCTGAATGTCTCCTAAAAAGGCATTTTTAAAGGGATACTGACAGTTCTGATATTATTGCGGCTCTGGACTCCTGACATACAAAGAACTCATCTCTCATACTACTTGTGGGTCCTAATACAAAACGGACCCACTCAGCTCTCACCAAGAAACAAAATACAGGTATATGACATTTTATCCAGAATGCTCAGGACCTGGGGTTTCCGTAATTTGGATCTCCTTAACTTAAGTCTACTAAAAAGTAATTTAAAGATTGATTAAACCCAATAGGACTGTTTTGCCTCTAATAAGGATTAATTATATCTTTGCTGGGATCCAGTACAAGGTACTGTTTTATTATTACAGAGCAAAAGAAAATACATTTTAGCCAAAACATAATTGCTCTGTGAGGCTACAATTTTGTTATTGTTAACTTACAAAAAAATATCCCATCCCAAGGTATACTTCTGTCAAATGGGCAAATTCACTAAGCGCCGAACGCTAGCGTTACTTCGCTAGCGTTTGGCATTTTCGTTACTGCGCAAATTCACTAACGAACGCTGGCGTAGATTCGCTAGTGTTACTTCGCACCCTTACGCCTGGCGAAGTTTCGCTACGGACGTAACTACGCAAATTCACTAACGCGCGCAGTGTACTGAACGCTACTTTTACGCTAGACTTTCTTCGCCACCTCAGACCAGGCGAAGCGCAATAGAGTAGATAGGGATTGCTTCAAAAAAAGTCAAAATTTTTTCTAAGTCCCAAAAAACGCTGGCGTGTTTTCTACATTATGGGTGATAGGCTGAAAAAGATCGAAAAATTTTTTGGGGCTCCCCTCCTTCCCCCCTACATTTCCTGACTCATGGCAACTTACCTATACAGTGGGCACATGTGTAGGGCAAAATAAATTTTTTATTTGATGTTTTGAAGGTTTTCTAGGCATTTGTAGTGCTGATACGTATTCCTCCAATGAAATTTGAATTTGGCGCCGTATGCAAATTAGCCTTCGCTAGCTTAACTTCGCTTCACTTAGCGAATCAACGCTAGCGCAACTTCGCAACCTTACGCTACCCCTGAGCGCAACTTCGGATTTTAGTGAATTTGTGAAGCGCTGGCGAAACTACGCCTGGCGAAGTGCGGCGAAGTTACGCCTGGCGCAACTACGAATCTTAGTGAATTTGCCCCAAAGAGTGATTTTTGCACTTCTGTATAGTTATATTTACAGCAACTGACTTCTGTTCCAAATGAAACAGTGAGTGCAGGAAGTGACGCCAACAGATTTTGAATATTTTCATTGCAATTGGGTCCGAATTGTATCAAAATGCATTCACAATTGTGTCAGTTGTGACATATTGGTCGTAATTGCGTCAGGTGTAGGGATGCCACAAATCCAGGATTCGGTTTGGGATTCGGCCTTTTTAAGCAGTATTCGAATTCAGCCGAATCCATCTGCCCGGCCGAACTGAATCCGAATCCTCGTTTGCATATGCAAATTAGGGGCAGGGAGGGAAATCGCGTGACTTGTCACAAAACAAGAAAGTAAAAAATGTTTTCCCCGTCCCACCCCTAATTTGCATATGCAAATTAGGGGTTGGATTCGGTTCAGTATTTGGCCGAATCTTTCAAGAAGGATTCGGGGTTCGGCTGAATCCAAAATAGTGGATTCAGTGCATCCCTAGTCAGGTGCAACTCCCCCTGGTGGTTGCAATGATGCTTTAATGGAAAAATGCTGCACTAGATTACACACTGCACTTGCGATCATAAATGGGACCCGAAACATTGCTTGCCTGGCATTTTCGGAGGGCTGAATAATTGTTTCTTCTGCTTAAGCCTTTGTTATATCATTTAATATAATCAGTCATAGTAATATAGTTAGGGGCCTATTTACTCACAGTCAGTCAGCAAAAATTGTTTTCTTGTATTGATGGTTTTGCCTTGATGTTGCCATCTAAATATTTTTTTTTTTCTTGTCAATTTCTAATCACCAATAACTTTTTTTTACATTTTGAAAAGACATATATATCATGATCCAGTCTCCTAAGTGTACACCTGGCTTCTGTGTTTTCCTGCAATGGTCGCTAAAAGCATTTAATATATTTTATTATGGTTTCAGACATGTAAACAACATTTATAGGCATCCATCTGTGTACTATCTGAAAAGTGAAAACTGACGTCAATCTATATTATATGTTAGCACAATAATGTAACAATGATTGTAACAATGATAATCCTCTTGCATTTTTAAAGGAGAAACAAACTCTTAATAAAAATATTTCTTGTGACGCTGCTCTCTATATCCCCTCATGGTAGAGTGTTGCAGGGTACCTGAGGAATACCCACAAAGTGGTCGGGTTTCAGGCATAAAGTTCCTGATTCTCTAACCTTGCTTGCAATCACCTGGTAACCTGCATTGGTACCCAGGCCCGGATTTGTGGAGAGGCCACCAAGGCCCAGGCCTAGGGAAGAAGAATTTTAGGGGGTGGCATGCTGCCCAACCACACCCACATTGGTTCAGAAACACTAGGGATCAGCAGAGATACAATCATTTAAAAAATTTCCCGTGCACCAATCCCCATTGCTCCAGTCTCGATTATGAAAATAAAGGGAATAAAGCGGAGGGGATGGGGGCGACAAACGGCTGCAGGCCTAGGGGCATCCGCTATGTAAATCCGGTCCTGTTGGCAGTAACGTAACTAGATTTTGGCCCGCATTTCAGTGACGCGCAAGCTGCCGGGGGCCCTGAGGGGGTGTGGGCCCTGGCCCGCTCGCACCCTTTGCACCCCCGGGAATTCCGCCACTGCCAGTTGGTACCCGAGCAAGGTGCAGGACTGATCCCTTCCCTGGGGATATGGCAATTTTTCCCCCCTTACCCATCTGATCTGGCTCTGGATTGATATTACTTCCATTTCACGGTGATGTATCTTCCAGTTGAGCGGGTCCTGGGTCAGAATGTAAGTTATCTATTTGCAGGCCGTTTCATGTAGGGGGATGCATTGGTTGGCGGGTGTTATCTGTTATCTTGCTATTGTTTAACATGGTGGCATTACTGTGCAACTCTTGTTTTTCAGTATTAAAATGCGTCACCGATCAAGTACTTGTGCGAGCCCTGTTCTAAGGGCAGATGGTAAGGACAGGGCCCCATTGTGGACTGTGCCTCCTGCCACTCCCTAGCTCTTGTGTTTGTATAACACACATGTTAAGGAGCAGGAGGGGGGACATCTACATGCCCCCCACCTCTCACCAATACAATGCTGAATAAGAGTCCGAAGAAAAAGGCAAATCAAAAACTATAAAAATATCAAAGCCAATTGAAATGTTTCTTAAAATTAGCCATTTTATAAATACTAAAACTTAACTAAAACGTAAACCACCCCTTTAAGAATACAGCCTTGATCTTGCTACAATTACATGCTTCAATCCTTGATAACACAGTATGTTGGAGTATGCTGGGGGATGTAGTCCAGCAACATTTAGGCGAGATAACACTGCTATGGAAGGTTTATGTCCCCTTTAAAGTGCAGCTGAACACACTACTATACAATTGCAAGCTTTCAGTGTGTACTTGCAAGAGTATTTTAATATTGTTTGAAGGGATTTAGCTGAGAAAAACGAGTCTAGTTCCTACATGCTTTAAACCTATAGAAACATCTTCTGTTTGGCTTTTATTTGCTATGCCTTTTATTTCACTGTAACGGGAAGAGGCAGATTTTTTAAAGCCATGCTGGTCTTGTTCTTTATATAACATTATAAATGATTTAGCAACATCAATCCTTCTGCACAGAATAATAATTTCTGTTCTTCCATCTTTGCACATTGCCTCTACTTGACTCATTTTATGTTGCCAGTATTTTGTTATAATAGTATATAACAAAATTAGTCCATATTAAAGACAGATTTAATGCAAACATACAAACTTTATATTTCGGCATTTGATTTGTAGCTTTTAGCAAAAGTTTTTTTTACAGCAAACGAGATGCCCATACACAGGCCAATACAGCTGCCGACCTGACCCCTCCAGACTGACTTGGCAGCTTATCAACTATGTATGGGCACTCAGAATTGGTCACCCAACCAAAAATCAGCCAGATATCTACTGGACATGTTTGTAAAGCCTGTTTGAAGAATACTGTATAAGCTCGTGATGCGGCCTTCATCGAGTGGGTCACAGGTGGATAAATCGAGCAATCTCATTGTTTGGCATCTATTTGCTTCATGAGGCAGAATTATCTGAACCCATTTTTCCTGGATGCCCAGGATGCCCCTGACACATACTGTATATAAGCACTAGGTGTGGTTTTTGAAAGACCTCCTGGTCTTGGGAGAGCATTTTTGTGCAAGAACAGTTTGTCACCCCGGATTAGTTCCTTCTTAGTATGCTGTAACTCATTACAGCATACTAAGAAGGAACTAATCCGGGAGTTTTATCAATGATGGATCATGATAAAACTTTGATACAAATATAAGACTTTGATACAAATATAAGACAAAGAACTGTTCAACTGCTGAACCCAATATGGCATACAAGACAACTTTATAACCTATAATCTTGTATAAGGAAGCCTTGTGCGAGAGCAACTATTGAACTCAAATAGTCAATGGCCTAAAATGTTTATGACTTCTCTTACTTCCTAATATGTTTCTGAGTTCTGAAACTCATAGGAGCTTCCTTCATTATAGCCGGGGGCAGAATATGAAGTCCAATACTAATAAACGATAAGATCTCTGCCCCGGATGTGCTTGTTGGAGGCCTGGCCAGCTCCTGATGAGCGCATGGGAAGCAAGATCTGTTGTTGACCAAGTGGTTTAATGTATGAGTTTTTGAGCATATAAAACTGGAGGTCTCCATTTTTTCATTGAGATCTCTCCTGTGGAGTAGTGCACATTCTGCCCAGGGCCCTTGATTGCCACTTGAGACCTCACTGCTGACTGATCTGGGATCTTCCAGGCGCTTGGAGCAAAAGTTAATGCTAACTCAAACGGTTATATTACTGATTAATGCAATTGCTGTTATATCGCTGATTGATGCATACTTGATTGTTTGTCTTTGTCTTGTCTTACTTGTTGTATCAGTTTTACTAATCTCATTGGTAATAAAGCACGCTCAGTGTACTCAGTGTGGTTTGTGAATTATTTCACTCATACAACCTGAATTATTTCACTCATATAACCTAATTTAGTTTATATACCCATACAAAAGGGCGCTGAAACGAGAAAACTGTAACCCTCCAAATCAGTTGGTTTGGTTAAATCATGCTATTGCTGTGAAATACTAAATTGGCCAATTTCATTTCATCAACATCATGAAAGACATTTATGAAGCCAATGTCCAGCATCAGGCAGTTGCGAAACTACCAGGGGAGCAGGGGGTGCAATTGGGTCAGGGCCCGCACCCCCTCAGCAGCTCGTGCACTGCCGATTTCTGGCCACATCGGCCGATTTCGGGTAAAGAAAATCTGGTACGGAGGGGGCGGGGGCCCGGCAGCACGTCCCACACCCCTCCAGTTACGTTACTGGCATCAGGACCATATATATTTTGTCCTGTTTGGCCTGCAAGGATACAGTTACACATCCCTGCTCCAGAGGCCTTTTCTGTAGGGTATCTGGTAGCTGTCACATGATTTCATTCAGTTTGCCTTATTTCATAGGTCCAGGATCGACTCCTTTAGCACATCAGTCATTTGGTGTTGCTTGAAAGGATTTAAAACATTTTACCACAGAAAAAAGTGATAACGTCCAAAGTGATAATAGATAGACAGGAGCCTTAACAACCACGGGTAGTGTTTGAATAAAAAAAGTCTTTATTACCAAGCATCTTTAAAAACACAAACAGGTATCCTCCTGGAGCTCTTCAACTAAACTCAAACACTACCCGTGGTTGTTAAGGCTCCCGTCTATCTATTATCACTTTGGACGTTATCACTGTGTCCTGAGCGGAGTCCAGTCGACGGAGGGCCACCACGAGGGTAGATGCGGACCATTCACATGTAAGTAACTTGTATGTCTACCACAGAAAAAAGGGCATTTAAGTATTTATTTTTAAATGTTGATATTACAGTCAGTTCCCTATCTTTAAAGTCATCTGTTCATGCCTCCTGAGACATCCCGTTAAGACTTGAATAAGCATAGCTTAAACACTGATTTAAGTGTTCCCGACACACTTAAAGGAAGAGACTTTTATATGCTGCTTTTACTGCAACCACATGCAGTGCCAGTATTATCTCACACTTTGTCATGGGCCTTCATTATAGTGTTGAATCTGGCCGCCACACCCAAGGTCTGGATGTCTTTACCCATTGGTTATTCAGTTAAATATCATGATGCGCTCTCAACAAGTGGTGTCCATATGTGAAACCAGCAGGGGAATTAGCTTAGAGACTGTCAATTCATACCATACTCTAATAACATTAATGATATTTCAGAGTGGCTAAATAACCATGACCTAGAGTTAAATGTTTTTCTCTACACGCCCCAAAGAGAGTTAAAGGCAAACTATTATCCAATGACTCACTTTTATGTTTTATTTTAAAATAGTTGTCCTTGTCTTTTTTTTTTTTTTTAAAAACCGCAAGAACACACTTTTTTCCAAGAAACATGAAAATTAATTATATTTCATAACAATGAAATAACTCATGAATTGTTAGAAAAGAATAACTTTTATTTATTTGTAGGTTCCAAGTCATCTCTGTATTACAAACAATAATAAATAAAACAACTTAAAGCAAGTACTGGTTTGAACATCACCTAGTAATTTACAGAGTAATGAGTATGTACCAATATATATAGGGTTCAAGCATTAATATAAGTCAGATTTACTCTGGTCCCTGCTAGAAGTTAGTCAATAGATGACAATTAACAGATGCAGAAATGCAGTTTATGTTAATATTAAAGTAGGCATACAATTTCAGTAGATGGAAAATAAACTGATAATACCACATCATGTGTACATCATACAGTTTTTGGGTTCCTATTTATGGCATGGAGAGATGAAAAAAGATTGAGAAAATTTACAAATGGGCATCTCTTAAAGTTTGGTTTGACCACCTTACTATTTATGTAATAGGAAAATGTTAGTCATTGCATGTCTCTGTAGGGTTTTTAATCATATATTATCAGTGGTATAAGTAGATGTTACTGGGCCCCACAGAAAATTCAATTTAGGGCCCCAAAACAGTGGTAAATTGACCTATTTTATCAAAATATATTGAAATGACTTACTAATTTGGGCCTTACTTGACCCTCTACACCCCTGGGCCCCCACTGGGTCTGCATCCTCTGTAGTTACACCCCTTTTCTTTATTATCCCCATTGCAATAATCACTAGTTATTTGTGGTTTAATGTGAAACAGTTCAAGGGTATGTTTACTGGTTGGCACATTGATGTTTCTTGGCTCATATGCAGTGCCTCATGAGTCCTATACTTTGCTTTTGGCTGTGAGAGGTAGTACGGATGTCTCTTTTTCATTGTTTAATGACCCTCAAGTCAACAGCTTCTTCTTGTGTACACAAAACACTCATTAAACCAGATAATGCAGAGCAGGAGACACCTGCAGATGGTTTTGGGGTTTCAGCCAAGAGAAAAAAGACCCATGTGCCACCAGCCTAAATTACCAGTACCTATTAACAACAGCCACAATCCTGATTCTCTGAAGGTTTATTTGTAGGTTTGCTAGACATTAATGTTTTACAGTGTAGGAAATCCAGCTGAATGTATATATATATATATATATATATATATATATATATATATATATATATATATATATATATATATATATATATATATATATATATATATATATATATATATATAGTCAAATACAAGAGTCCTCTGCACTCAACCCATTATCAATATATTTAAGACAGCGACATTTTGTGCATACTGCTACTAAAAAATGCCTTACCCTTTAAACAAAACAGGGATTGTTTGTCCATATATTGCAATATATTTAAGCTGGCCAACTACGTCAAAGTCATCCCATATCTGGCCAGTCCTATGCTCAATTTTATCTGATTCATTAAGAATTCTGTTGCTTCATTATACATTTTACAAAGGGACTTGGTTTTACCTGCAACTTAACTTGCTGCTTTCAAAGTAAACCTCCATACTTGGCTGCCCTTTTATTAGACAAGGCCCCCTGCTCTCCTACTGATCTCTTTGACTACTTTGCTGAGCTGTCTGACTACTGTTACTTTGTATCCTCAGTCATCCTCAGTCTGCATCCTCCAAACCCCACAATTCCCTGCACATGTGATTTCAATAAGAAAGGGAACATCATCGTGCAATGCATTGTGGGTTATGTAGTTTCTGCATGCTGTCCGTAAACTGTGGAGAAGTTGTTACAATCTGTAACATCAGTGTTTTAGTCCCTCCTTCCCTGCCACTATTTCAAATGATGCAGAAAGAGAAGAACTGTTAAACAGCTGGATTTCAGCATAGAAAATGGCATTTATTCATACTATTTGAAGAAACAGGTAATTGTGATCGGTATAATAGGGGTTTCTGTGTTATGTGGGCCTCTTTATCAAATTTTGGTTTGGAAGCCGGAGTTCCCCTTTAAGAACTTGTGTAATGTTTACAATATTGTGTCTTGCATTGGCCCCCCTGTCATAGCCAGAAACATACCGGTATATACAAACATATAATCCTAATGATACTTCAACTCTTTCTTATCTGATGTCTCTGTAACCACTGTTTAACATGACGTGGTATGGTGGCTTACCAATTTTATGATCATAACTTTGTAACTAAAAACCCCTATTTTTGTAAATACACGTACTTGCATAGGTACATAAATTACTTTTGAAACAGGGCACCAGGGCTTCTGCATCGATCAATCCCTTCTTTTTGTGAATGCTTGTAGCTAATTTGTCCAGATCAGTAAACCTTCCATTGTATTCATATATTTTTATTTAGCCTTGGCGTACTCCCATAACCCCCTTTTTGTATTGTAGCAGAGTTATTTTGCCAGAAGTTTAGCAGTCCTGCTACAGGCCAAACTTTCATGTGGTTGTAGCACCCCTACACCTGTCCCTTTAAATGGTGGTCTTATGCCTTTAGAAATGGGTGTTGGTCTGAGCTGTCTCTCTTAAAAGTGGAAAGTGGGCAAAGTTTAAGCCTGTGGAACTGTGGAACCAATGTTGTGGTCTTGGCAATCTCTAATGGCGGGGGAGGACTAAGCCCTCTGATTGAAACCAATGCCCAGGTCAGGAGACGTAAGAAATGCTACCAGCCTTTGAATACTATGACTGGAGGTAAATAGTTAGGGACCACCATATGGGGTTTACCTTGATGTGGTTTGGTGGCTTACCAATTTTAATGTCAAGACCATATATTTTTTATGTTTTTGTAAATACATCAAATACAGTACTTGCATAGATATTAGCTTACTTATGAAACAGGGAGCCAGGGAATGTGCATTGATCAATTCCCTCTTTTGTGTATTCTTGTACCTAATTTGGCCAAATCAGTAGAACTTTCTTTGTATATATTTTTACTTAGCATTGGAATGCTCCCACAACCCCCTTTTTTTGCATCTCTGTAACCACTACAATCAGACTTTACTAGTCACTTGAATTCTGAGAACAGCATAAAATATGTGTTTTAGAGCGATAGAGAGGATATTACTCCTTTAAAAAAATGTTTTAAAATCCAAGTTAAATGATATAAATAATATTGCTGTGCAAAGCCTGTTTCCTTGTGCATGTAGAGGAAGCACACAAGCTGATTACATTTTAGTATTATATATATTATAATAAGGTCATATTGTGAGCATGAAACATGGGTAAACATGGTAAACTAACTAAGCTCACATTCCATAACTATGGGACGTACCCTAACCTTTTATATGTAGTGGTTGTTTCCAACAAAAAATTAGGTTTTGGGAAACCATTCCACAATGGAAAAGAAATGGTTACATTGAAGAACATCTTTATCATCTGAACAAATTATTCTTAGTAAAACGGGCCCACAGTTTTCAATTTGTTATTACGATTTAGGAAAACTGTTGTAATTATTGTTCTCTGAGTGGGTAATGTGATAAAAGTGAAAAGTTTGCATATCTCATAGCAACCAATCAGCAGATGACAATAACTGCTCACTTTTTTAAAAGCAGAAATATGACTGGCTGCTATAACTTAGAGGACATTTTCTCTATAGAACGCTGAGTGCAAAGTCCAAAAAGAGGCGCAATCAGTCATTTCCACATTGCAGTTTTTGCCAAAATTGCAAGGTGGAGCACCTGCAGCCAGCCCCAAATAATAACACCTGCCAATTGATTGTTATAGGTAAGTAGACCTGGGGCTAACGGCATCTGTTTATACATTTGCTACTGGAATTTACTGATCAGTAGTTGCAACATCTGATTGGTTGCTGTGGGTTACTAGACCTCGGCAAACGTAGCATCTTTTCTTACATTACTCCAAATAAATATATATATATATATATATATATATATATATATATATTATATTATATATATATATATATTATATTATATATATATATATATATATATATATATATATATATATATATATATATATATACACTGCAGTAGAAATTGAGTATGCATGATGGTGAAAGCTCACAACAGTGAATTTACCTGGAACCAGTGCTTTATGCTTGCGATGTGATCAAAGTCATCCATGATTAAGAATACCTAACTTTGATGAGATCTGAAAGAATTTAGCAACAAAAGCTACTTTGTTTCTAGACCACAAGGATGTAATCTTCAAATATATAGGGAACTGGGCCTATTCAGAGCAAAAAAATGTCAGAACATACAGATCACAACAACTTGAATGGTCTCTGTATTCTGTGAAACAAAGGATTGCTGCATACCGTTCTCAGCATGCCTCATATGAATTAGCAGCAACATAATCCACTTTTAGAAGAAGCATCTCGGTTATTTCATGGCATGCCACTATGGAAAGCACATCAATGTAACATTTGCCAGAAGTGGACAGATCTCTGCCACGCACATACTAAATATGCGCTAACTGGGAAGCCTAGTGCTGCCAGTTTATTTAATCCTAGGAAAGGAATTCTAAAAGAAGGGAGCACATTTCATATAAATACCAAAAAAATAATACAACAGATAGGTGATGCCGACAATGCCAGTTTTACAATCATTTAATTCCTGACATAGTATGGTAAGACCATTTATATCTGTTAAAGGAGAATCAAACCTTAAATCAGTGATCCCCAACCAGTAGCTCATGAGAAACATGTTATTCACCAACCCCTTGGATGTTGCTCCCAGTGGCCTCAAAGCAGGTGCTTATTTTTTAATTCCAGGCTTGGAGACAAGTTTTTTTTTTGCATAAAAACCAGGTGTACTGCCAAACAGAGTCTCCTGTAGGCTGCCTGTCCAAATAGAGGCTACTAAATGGCCAATCACAGCTCCCCGCCAACTCCTTTTACTTGTTTACTTGCTGAATGTTGCTCATGGGTTCAAATGGTTGGGGATCCCTGCCTTAAATGAAAGTCAAGACAAGGAAAGTCTATAGAATATATAGGGGCAGATTTATGTAAAGTGTAAAATTAGAGCCCAGAAAAAAAACACCCACTTTCTATTCTTTCCTATGGGATATTTAGAAGAGTATTTAGCAAACGGTGAACTCACTGATAAATACACTTCTAAAACTTCCATAGGAAAGAATAGAAAGTGGGTGATTTGTTCTGTGGCGAGCTCTAGTTTTACACTTTACATAAATCTGCCCCTATATATTCCATAGTCTTTCCTTGTATTTTAAGCTTTAGTTCTCCTTTAACAGATATAGATGAACTTACCATTAAATCTGTCCCTTAGCCTTCTAATAAAAGTGTTTATTTGCGCTTTAATAAAGAATTAGGATAGACAGTCTACAAATTATGTTTTAGATATCTGTGATTTTGATCTGAATATATCCCTAGCAGCCACCCATCTTCATTTTAGCTGATTTATAACATGTACTCTGTTCTGCTGTCAATTAACTGAGCGTTAGGACCAACTCACAATTTATTCTATTTACAGGTATGGGACCTGTTATCGGGAATGCTTGGCACTTGGGCTTTTCGGGATAACAGATCTTTCCATAATTTGGATCTTTATACTTTAAATATATTAGAAAATCACATTGAAACATTTAAACAAACTCAATAGGCTGGTTTTGAATCAAATAAGGATTAAAGGAGGCATACGGGATATGTACAAAACCCCTAATTTTGTAGGCAATAATGAAAAATATATAATGCTGCATTTACTTTGGGCTAAAAGTTAACATTATCTTTAAAAATGGCCCCTTTATTGAAGCTCCCCATAGATCTGTTATAGTTGCTGTCTGTGTTTCAAATGAAGGGTGAGCATGTCCTAACTGTCCCTGCCAGAAACGCAGTAGAAGGGGGACAGCCAATCACAGTCTTGCAGTCACACAAGCAAATACAGGCTTCAGTTTCCTATCAGGTCAGCCTAGCTGCTGATTGGTTCCTATCCTACAGTGCAGTGTGCCGAGTGCCGCCGGCTCAGCCTGGGAAAGGAGACATCTGGAAGTGGAAGAGATGGACGGGATTAGTAGGGTTTTTGTAGAAATATTCTATAAATCAGCCTGAACACTACTTTTTTAAGCACAATACTTCTATAGTTAGAAAGAGTATAATGCGGTGACACATTCTTGTTTTTTTCACACAAAACGTCACCATTAATTATATCTTAGTTTGGACCAAGTGCAAGGTACTGTTTTATTATTACCAATCAAAAGGAAATCATTTTTAAAAACCTGGATTATTTGGATAAAATGAAGTCTATGGGAGACAACCATTCCATAATTCTGTGCTTTCTAGATAACGGGTTTTCAGATCTCGGATCCCATACCTGTATAGGGAATAAAAGTCAAGATACAAGGCTGATTAGTAATTAATTCCTAGACTCTTGTCACAAAGCATCTCAGATAAAAGTGCAATTAGCACTGTGACACAAAACTCATTTTCTGCTTCATGGTTTGCAACAAACCCGAAGTTTATGTTTAGAATTCTTTAAATACAATTTTGTTTATTTCACAAAATATAATTCTTTTAAAATTCTGTCTTTTTTTATTGGATTCGAGACGTGCAATATCGATGCCAAATATAAGGCCTTTTCTCATAATGCATGGCAGGTGTTAATCCTTGTGGATAATACTCACATGATGGAGGTCTTACAGGCAGTAAATAGTCAGACCATCTGCATCATGCAAGTTGTGCTGCTAAGTAAATAAACATAGAATGTATTTATGTCTGTAAGATTTTCCATGTACAACGGCATTCCGGATCCTGCTGATCCTGATTTTTCCAAAGGTTATTCTGACAACAATGCATTACTCATGTGTGATCGCATACTAACACATTATTCACAATAGGAACAGCTCACTGGAAAAGTAATTTATTCATTTACATTATTCAAACCCCTTGTGCCTTTTTTCTTTATTGCATTTATGGCTTATAAATGCACACACAGATATTCTCCACAGGTATTGGCCAAGATCTTCAATAGAAACCAGGAGCCTTCAGACTTATAGAAACCTACAAAGGCCAATAGAATCCAACAGAAAGTAGCATGCAGTGATCACCTGTTTAAAAGCAATGTCTTATCGGTTGTAACTTATTAGCTCCTTTAGTTCTGCAACACACTGCAGAAACCCTGGAAGTATTACCTTGATTTATAAGAGCAGGTTGAACCATTATTACAGGTATGGGACCTGTTATCCAGAATGCTCGGGACCTGGGGTTTTCCAGATAATGGACCATTCCGTAACTTGGCTCTTCATATCTTAAGTCTACTAGAAAATCATGTAAACATTAAATAAACCTAATAGGCTGGTTTTGTTTCCAATAAGGATTAATTATATCTTAGTTTGAATTAAGTACAAAGTAATAATTTTATTAGAAATTGGATTATTTAAAAAAAAATGGAGTTTATAGGAAACGGCCTTTCTGTAATTTGGAGCATTCTGGATATCAGGTTTCCGCATAACTGATCCCATACCCGTACTAACATTTACATACACAAATATTCCTTGTTTTTGTACCTAGAGCTTTGCTAGCTAATGGCATATTATAGCCTGTATCTTGTAGATTGATGCCAATTTAATAAGAGCTGATACTTTATTAGCACCTATAGCAGCTAAAGGGGTAGTTAACTTTTAGTATGTTATAGAATGACCAATTCTAAGCAACTTTTTAATTGGCCTTCATTATTTATTTTTTTAAATTATTTGCCTTCTTCTTCTGACTCTTTCCAGTTTTCAAATGGGGGGGGGGTCACTGACCCCAGCTAAAAACAAATGCTCTGTAAGGCTACACATTTATTGTTTTTTGCTACTTTTTATCACTCATCTTTCTATCCAGGACCTCTACCATTCATAGTCCACTCTCCCATGCAAATCAATACATGGTTGTTATGGTAATTTGGACCCTAGCAACTAGATTGCTGAAATTGCAAACCGGAGAGCTGCTGAATAAAAAGCTAAATACCTCAAAAACCACAAATAATAAAAAATGAAAACTAATTGCAAATTATCTCAGAATTTTATTCTCTACTTCATACTTAATCTTTATTTAAAGATGAACAACCCATTTAAACGAGCCATTATATTCCAATGTTAAATATAAGGAAATCATTATGACCTAGATCTGCTCTGGGTTTTCTTTGTAACATGATTCAAACAAATCCAATCTTTTCGTATTGGAATGATTGGAGAAGTAGTATTGATGCCAAGTATATGGCCTTTCTTTATAATGTGTGACAGGTGGCTAATGCACACATGATGGAGGTCTTACAGGCAGTAGACAGACCATCTGCATCATACAAGTTGTGCTGCTAAGTAAATAAACACGGCATGTATTTATGTCTGTAAGATTTTCCATGTGAAACAGCATTCCAGATCCTGCTGAACATGTTTCCAAAGGTTGTGCTGAGAACAATGCCTTACTCATATGTGATCAGTTACTAACAGATTACTCACAACAGGAACAGCTAATAGGGATAGTCATTTATTCATTATCATTCAACCCCCCCTCCAAATCCTTATCTTACCCTTTAGCTAGTCCACACGGGGAGATAGCGACGCGTTTGCGCCGCGACAGTCGCCGCGACCGGCGCAGGCGACAGTTTTGTATGGGCGCCTATGTAAAAACGCCTGTGCTAACCACACGAGGCGATACGCTTTTCAACAGTCGCCTGAAAAAGCCCGGTCGCGGCGACTGTCGCGGCGACAAAGCAAACGC
Source organism: Xenopus laevis (assembly GCF_017654675.1). NCBI lineage: Eukaryota > Metazoa > Chordata > Amphibia > Anura > Pipidae > Xenopus > Xenopus laevis. The sequence continues at coordinate 37,870,714 of NC_054379.1, read as the reverse complement.
AAACGCGTCGCTATCTCCCCGTGTGGAATAGCCCTTAAGGCCCATCAGGCTACTATTGACTTCTTCCTCCCTGTCAAACAAGATAAAAGGGCTCATTACTAAAGCAGGATAAAGACTGAATCATCATCTTTTTTACCTACACCTTTTTTTACTTTGTTGTTCCTGTGCTAACATACATCTTCAATTCACCCCCTTTAACAGGGATGGAAATATCCATTCTGCCCTTCCTTTTAAAGATCCCCCAATGGGATTGTTTTCATGTGTCTGCAGAATATTCTGAATGCCACTATCTCCTTCTGCACAGGTCACTCAACTGAGACAACTTTACCCAAGGTCACCAAAGATACACACACTGCAAAGATCTGCAGTCACTATTCAATTTTTAAACAACTCCACCTTTCTGTAGCATTTATTATGCTTGAACACTCCCATCTTTTTGTACATAGGATTTAATCCCATGACATCAGGGGCTCTGCTATCCCACACAGTTTATTTTAATTCCTGCTTCCCTAACAAGTCCTATCATATATCATACTCTTTGCAGGAGTGCATCAAGGCTTTGTCTTAGAGCCACTTCTCTGCTCACATTACTTTCACTGTCTCGGCAACCTTATCATATCTTTTGGTACCAGTTTTATGCAGAGGACACCCATTTCCCCTTCTCTGTCCAGACCTTTACCCTTCTGCTATTATTAACACATATTTATAAAGTGCCAACCTATTCTGCAGCATTGTACAAATTGTTGTATACGCTGAAAAAAATATAGACTCTATACTCTTCTTTATGTACAGTTTTCAGGGGACCAGAAAAAATGGTGCAAGGAAATGTATTATGCATTATATATATTGGTGGGATAACAAAAAATGGTATAACATTAGAATTAGGTTAAGTAAACTGGAGGCTTTTTACTGTATGTATCCAGCTGTAACTAGAACTCTTGAGGGAATAACATTCTACAAACCACTGGCTAGTAATTGTGCTAAGAAACTAGAAAATATCAAGTGCTGTAATAATTTGTATAATATGTTTACTTCCTTGTCCCCCCCCTGGAAAATTTTCTGAGGACACCCATGTCCAAAAGGGACCATCACTTGATTATAAACGTTTCACTTTTTCATCATAATATGAAGTCCAGGAGTGTGTCGTTAATATTATACATATATGGGACTTTATTTTTGTGCAAATATTTTATGGTGTAAGTTGACGTTTAAGTCCTACACAGAGGACATTTCTCGAGACATCACCAGGTCCTCTGTGAACGACCTAAACAATGACTAAAGGTGGCCATACACGGGCCGATAAAATAGACCGAGTCGGCAGCTTATTGACCCGTGTTTGGGGCCCTCCGACGGGCTTCCCCGATCGATATCTGGCCGAAATTCAAAGATGCAAAACCGAGAGGCAAAATACATCAGGAATCACATTCATTCTGTGTCAGTGATGAATAGCGTGTAAGGCCAAATCAAGGCAAATCAGTGAAAAAAATCCAGGCACATGCAGTTGGATTCAAATCAATGCTTTGGGGAAAATTCACTAACCTCCGAAAATTCGCCAGCAACGGCTTCGCTCACATCGCAACACTTCGCCAGGTGTAGATTCGCCAGGACAACGCTAATTCACTAAAATCCAAAATTGCATCCAGGGAGCCGAACACTGGCGAAGTAGTGCTAACGTTACTGCGGCAAGCAAAGCAAAGTTGCGCTAGCATTGACTAATTTGTGAGTTGTTATATTGCCCTACACATAAGCCCAGTGTATAGTTTATGTGCCACATATTAGGAAATGTATTTGGGGAAGCCAGGTACCCCAGAAAAAAATTACGATCTTTTGCAGCCTATCACCCTGAAAAATAAAAAGTCGCCAGCGTTTTTTGGGACTTAGAAAAATTTTCAACTAAAGTTTGAGGAAGTCCTATCTACTCTATTGCACTTTGCCTGGTCTGAAGTGGCGAAGGCAAGTCTGGCGCAAGAGGTAACATTCAGTAAAATCCGCATCTTAGTGAATTTGCGAAGTAAAACTCTTTCACCAGAGCGAAACTTCGCCTGGAAGTGTAAAGTAGCGCTAGAGTCTATCTCCTTCGCTAGCGAAATTACGCCAGTGACCATTAGTAAATCAACGAAGTATTGAAATGACGCCACGCTGACGAATTTTCGTCAGTGTTAGTCACTTTGCCCTTTAGTAAATTTGCCCCTTTGTGTTTTATGTGTTTTAAAGAGATGATTACAGGCTGAGACTAGCCATGCCCCAAATTTGAAATTTGCCACAGAGAGTGGCCTTCTCAGTACGGAAAAATTTAGTTTTAAGTTTTGTATTTTATTTATTTATATCTTTAAAGTGGATTTAAAACCCAAAAGATTAATTGATGTTATTTTGTTTAGAGTGCCTTAGTACTTTTGTAATTCACATTCATTTTTTATTTTTAGTGGTTTTTGTGATTTTAGCAGACTTTCAGCTCAATACCTCTCTTTGAAGGGCAGAATGTCAGCCACCTTTACTCTCTATGCACTGGACCTTTATACTCAGTTAACCCTAGTTAACATACTTTTATTTTTAGAGAGTTGAGCCTGAAACTGCTAATATTTCACTTTATTTGAAATAGAATGTACTGTATATTGAAAAAGTGCTTAGAGGTCCACTCTGAATATGTTTACATCAATTCATTTTGTTTTGTTTAGATGTGTTTTAATAGTCTATTAGTGAGTTCCTCAGCCTAACATTTTTTACATGCTGTGAGTCACTGACATATTTTCCCTGCTCTAACTGGCTGATTCCAGCCTCAGTCAGCAATTTGCTTTGCACTACTGACAGCAGGAAAAAAGTGAAGAACCTAACATCATTTTTTCTCAAAACTTTAAGAAAATAATAAAGCTTTTTGTAAAAAAAACAATTATAAAGCATCTATAACCAGTTGGGAATATGTTTATATCATTGAGTTTCTCTTCAAAGGGATGTTGTTCAATTTTTGCTTGTCATTCAAGAAGCAGATCCAGCTATTAGTATGGTGCACCCAATACATCTGCTATCGGGAACATAGATTGCCCCTTGCAGCTGTTCTGCTTATTTCTGGACTGTCCCGTAAACGCTTGTTTGTGCTACAAATCTGTTAAAATTCATCTGGACACGTTATTTACAGTAGAAACATTTTAGGAAACAGTATGACCCAAGCAACAAAATAATCCCTTCCTTTGAGTTTTGTTCTCTTAGCTTGGGGCTTTTTCCACTGAATCATTTTCTCTTCGAATATGACCTCCGGCAAAGAGAGAGACCTAGTAATTATCCCATTAAAATGTATATAAATCTTATTTTGCATCTGCTTCAGAAAAAAGTTATAGTGACTGTACCGTTAATGGCCAAGCAGGCTGACCTGACCTAGAATTTTCCATCTGTACCTAGGCTAAATGACAGCAATGAGTCCTTATATATGAAATAGAGGGTCTTGCCTTAACATGTTGCATTTCTATTAGTTTAGTCACTTGAACTGAGATTAATATGTATCCAAGTCTAAGCATTCTATTTAAATGAGGCACTCATAATTCCAATGGCTAGCAACCTTTTCACTTGTTGCTGGAATAATGCTAGTACAGGTATCCAGATACTTCTGAATTATGGAAAGGTCATCTCCCATTTTATCCAAATAATCCAAATGTTTAAAGGAGAAGGAAACCCTTTAGAAAAAAAAACCATATCCCCCCCCACGTAGACCCCCCAGGCTAACTGGCCTCACAGTACAGATGTTCAGATTATATTTGACATGCAGAGCTATACTTTAAGGAATGGGTGCATTCTGAAAGACATCTTAAATTTCAGATTATTAAAAACTACAGACTTTTTTGAAAGGCAACAAAAATCTAATGATGTAGCTAGAAATGAAATGGCTATTTTCATGACAATACTCATGCCTCCAGATTTGCACCTATGATCCCTTATTTTAAACTGGCATGCACATGAAGAAAGCCATTGATTTGGTGAATTGTAAGATCTTTGTTTCATCTGACCACTCACCAGGTGGGTCAAAGCATGAGTATTCATTATCATATGGCTGATGTACCTTTGGACTGATTCACTCATTTGTCCTCTTAAAACAGACGCCTGTTGAGACCCATTGGGAAAGGAGCACATTATCTTGCCTGTGGGATACTTTTAAACTTGCCGATTACCAGGACAGATATTGGTCAGGTCTTGAGGCCCAGTGATTTTACACAAGATCAAAAGGAGTGTCAGGAATAAGATTTGATATGGGACTTCCTAAGTGAACACCCATATCATATTTGCAACTTGCACCTGCCAATACTAAATTTATGCTCCTCAAAGGAGTACAGAGGCCTGTGGCATGTCTTGTGGACTAAACACTGAACTTCGTTAGTGAGAGCATGATTTAAAAGGGGCGGGCAGAAGAGACGTGTAGACGACCCCTACTTGCTCAATATTTGCCCCTAACTTGCTCATCATGCAATTCTCTACCAGGGGTCACCTGGGGTGGCCATCTCCTCTCAACCCCCATCTCTTACCTTTCCTGCGCAAAAGGGGGTCCAGGATTGGGTTAATGCAGAGAGCACAATAGTGCTGTTACGGTACCTGGTGGTCTAGTGGGGCAAGGAGCAAAATTCAAGTATTTAAGGCTCCCATTTCCTATTTTCATTGCCAACATAGATCTTCTTATCTAAGTCTTTGGATGCCTTCTCTAGTTGTTCCTGTGTTCCTGACCTCTGCCTGTTGGTTGACCTTTGCTGTTTTGCTGTCTGAACTGACTTCTGCCTGTTTCTTGACCACACATCTGGATCCTGATTTTGTATCTCGCTGTCAGTACGGTTTTTGACCACGTCCTGTCCCTCTTGACTCAGCTCTGTTCTATCTACGTTCCTATTGTCACACGCTCCGGTTCCTTTGCTTGCCCAGAACTCTTGTCTTGATTCTCTCACAACAAGACCTAATAAGCATTCGAGTAGTGGAGGGCTCCTCCCGAAGTGAAAAGCAGCTGTTAATGTTATCAGGAGCAGCATTTTGCCTCCCCTGGGAACTTGTTAGGTACTGCTTCCTGCTGAGTTGCTTGACTCCTGTCATTGGCACTGCACCCTTGTCATCTGTACATGTGCTAGTTAAGGAGCTTCAAGAAGCAAAACCCGCATGGGGCTGTGCCCTTGTTGACAGGGCAGAGTTGTGGTCAAGGCTGAGCTATGCCTCCAGACATTGCTCATGGCATTGAGATTTTTTTTAAAAATGTATGACATGCACAGTATCTCACTTCAAATATTTATTTGTGCAAAATCAATATAAACAGCATTAAATCATTGAAAAATTCACACCACAAGGCAGTGTCTCCCCCCCCCGTCTGCCTATGTCAGCCACATCTCATCAGGTAGAGTGCTCTGCATTGAGCACTGGATTTTTGATCCGACGCTCAGTGCAGGTATCAGCAACTCTGGGGGTGCAAGTACTCTGTAAATGCACACTAAGGGGCACCCCATTGTGGACCCTTACCTTCCTGAGTAAATTAGCACCATATAACTTTGGATCCTAAATGTACCTTGAAGGAGAACTTAATCTTAACTATAGGCTAGAAATGTTGTAGATGTTTTTGGGCTTCTGTATCAGCCCAAGGCAACCACAACCCTTTAGCAGTAATGATCTGTGTCTCCAAATTAGCTCCCCATCTTCTTTTCTGCTGATTCACTGCACATGCTCTGTGCTGCTGTCACTTACTGAGCTTAGGGACCGATTCACAATATAGAATATAAATGTTACAATATAAGGCTGATAGGTAATTAATAGAGATAATTACTACATGACAGCTCAGAAATCAGTGCAACTAACATTAGAATTTAACAGTGTCTGACTGGCCCACGGGAATACCTGGAAAACTCCCGGTGGGCCCAGGTGTCAGTGGGCCCTCATGCTGCTAAACATTTGGCCTATTTCATGGCCATTCCCTATTTCTATGAGAACAAAGAGGCTAAATAGATGGAAAATAGATTATAGTATGTAAAGAAAAGAGATTAGGAGAATAGAGGTTGAATGAGAAGAGGAAAAAAATTAGTACTAAGAGTGGGCCCCTGGTCTAAAATTAATTGGTGGGCCCCTAGTGAAAGGTTTTTGGGTGGGCCCCTGGTGTCCCAGTCCAACACTGGGATTTAATAATCAGCCCTGTAGCATCACCTTATATTACAGGCCAACCTCATTTACTGCTTGATAATTTGCGACTACCCCTAAACTTAGCTTCTCAACAGCTGCTCAGAGCCCACTGAACATGTGAATGTCACAGACACTTTTAGAGATGGTGACCCCCTGTGACAAGTTTGAAGTCCGGGATCATTGAGAAGCTGACACTTTAGGCTGGTGCAATAAGTTCAGTATATAAAATATGGCATTTTTAGCTAGACTGTAAAATATAGAAGCATATACTGTATGTATTGAAATTCATAGACACAGACGTATCTTTCACCCATATGTAGAATGTTTTTTTAGGATGATGTGAGCTAAGGCCATGGATTTTTCCATTGGTGATACTGATAGTTTTGCTGCAGTTGAATTGCTAAACCTATAATCACAGCATATCATCAAAAGCCATCACGGTAGGAAGACAGATGGACCACCTGCTATTAAGTAATCCACCTCTGGTTAGTTTGAAAATATAAAAAAAAAAATTCTATGGAAATTAGGGAAAGGTCTGCCAAGCCTGTTAAATCCATATTCTTTCTAAAGCATTCATTCACAGGGTATACAATGACGTCATTGAGATTCTTCCTTTCATCTCCAGGCCCCCACTCTTTGATCAGGTTATTAGTACTTTACATGCACTGTCTATTTCAGTTAGTTTTCAATGCAAAAAAAGAAAAAGTATGGTTCTCATACATCATTGTTTGGATTTCAGAGCACAATGCCTTTCATGTATGACTGAACTTATAAGACCAGCTACAGAGTGTGGAATTTGATTGTGCAACCATTCTTTTATACTGTTGATTTGGGGCCATCGCTGAGCCTATAGGAACAAATATATATAATTAAAAACAGGTGAAATATATATCCTGTGATATAACCTCTTAGCGGATATGCTGCACAATGCTGGAATACTGTAGCAATTTTGTATATTCTGATGTAATGGGAACAGCTATTAATAACATCTTTAAAATTGCCAAATTAATGCATATTACCTAACGTCAACAGATTTTCTCAAGCTGAACAAGCCTCTGGTTCCTTCCCTCCATCTTATTTGCATTCCCCCTCTATTTGCCTCTCTGTCTACCAGTGGCCCCATAGCAAATTCAATTTAGGGCCCCAAAATATTTATAAGTTGGCCTATTTTACCAAGATATATTAAAATTGCTAATTAATTAGGGTCTCACTGGGCCCCCTACACTCCTGGGCCCCCCTGCAACCGCAGGGTCTGCTTCCTCTATAGTTATGCCCCTGCTGTCTACCCCTGAAAATTAGTGGATTGAAGATTAGTGGACTGGATTAGAGATGAATTAAAGAAGCCTCTCAGATGAGTTGTGAAACGTTTTTCAAGAATGCTCAGAAAAGTCCAGTTGCTTTAGACTCATCTCAGCTAGATACTATATTATCCAGACTGCTTGGGATCTGGGGTTTCCAGATAAGGGGTCTTTCTGTAATTTTAAAATGATTTAAACATTCTTTAACCCAACAGGATTGTTTTGTCTCTAATAAGGATAAATTATAGTTGAGATCAAGTGCACGGTATTGCTTTATTATTGAAGAAAATAATTTAAAAAAAATGTAAATTGTTTGATTAAAATGGAATCCATGGAAGATGGCCTTCCCATAATTTAGGACTTTCTGGTTAGCGAATTTATGGATACCAGATGCTATACCTGTATATCATGACCTGGACGTTTTTAAAACTTCAAAGAGATCTTCTGATATTGTACAGTTGTGGAATATATTGGTACTTCATACTTTTCATATACAGGTATGGGACCTGTTATCCAGAATGCTCGGGACCTGGGGTTTTCCGGATAATGGATCTTTCCATAAGACCTTAAGTCTACTAAAATAAGATTTCAACCAAGTAGGATTTTTTTTGCCTTCAATAAGGATTACTTATATCTTAGTTTGGATCAAGTTCAAAGCACTGTTTTATAAAAAATAAAAAAAAGCATTTTGTCTTTGAAAAAAGTATTCTTTTTATATATTTTTCTAAAATGTCCCAGTAATAAAACTAACTCTTGACACGACACGCAGAGGTTTGTGTATGGGTTGAATATTGTGAATAAAATGCCATGAATTAATTGGCACAGCCATAAACATTAAGAAAGGAAGAGCCACACAATCTCCAAAGCCCCGGGCCAAAGGGCAGATTTATCAAGGGTCGAAGTGAATTTGAGGGGATTTTCGAAGTTAAAAAATTCTAAATTCAAAGTAATTTTTTGGATACTTCGACCATCGAATAGGATACTACGACTTCGAATTTACTTAGAATTCGATTAAAAGTAAAAATAGTTCGAATATTCGACCATTCGATTATCGAAGTACTGTCTCTTTAAAAAAAAACTTTGACTTCAATACTTCACCAAATTAAACCTGCCGAATTGCTATGTTAGCCTATTGGGACCTTCTACAAACTTTTTCCAAGTCTTTACACATCAAATTAAAATCCTTCGATCAATCGCTGAAATCCTTCGATCGAACGATTTTAATTCGATCAATCGATTGCCAAAATCTCGGAAAAAACGTCAAATTCGATATTCGAATTCGAAGTATTGAAATTCGAAGGTCGAATGTTTTGTTGCTGTCTGTGGGTTCCAATAGGGGACTCATGCTACTGTATGTTTAATACAAATTTTGGCATAAAACAGGAGAACATGGTTAAATAATATAATTTTTTTTACAAACCATTCCTTTAGTTAGTCACTCTTCTTTGGTAATCACACTACTGTACAAACTAATTTCTTACAAACTCTACCATAAGCCACCAATGTGGAACATAGAAGTTACAGACAGACAGTATAGACAGACAAAAAAACATACTTAATACAGACATGCATAATGGGAAACGTTAGTGATTCCTAAAATTACAGTGTAAAATGTATTCTTGAAAAGAGCTAAAATACTATGCTGCCTATTCATAGTCAAGTTGTGAATGAATGGGAATGAATGGGATATTTAGCCTTCAGGTAAGCAGTTCTATATCAGATGTCCCTAAGGAAACTTAGAAGGATGACATTACTTGCAGAGAATCAACAAGAAAATATTTCCAGGAATCAAATCACTTTTAATTGCCTAAAATATATTTGAGTACCATGTCAACATAGTGGAACGTACTAATATTGCTTTTGGGAGGAACTTTAGAACTTTCTCTCCATTTCTCCCTTGCCCTCCAATTATTTCAATAAAAGTAAGACTTCCTAATATTTTCAGTTTTTTTTTTCAAATATTTCTGTTGTATTTCATATTAAAATTAAAATTATGTTTAGGATTACTTTTTTGCTGATAAAATTGCATTTGTTGATGTCCCTTAATTCAGCACAGCTTCACTGGTATCTAAAACCAAGTGAAAAAAAAAGTTTTTTACCTTTATTTATATTTTTCTTGTTTGTAGCCTGCTGTTATTGTCATTTAAGAGGCTTAAAACCAGAAAACAGATTGGCAAAGGAAGGTTATGGTTGGAGGCTCGGGCATCCAGGTCACCAAAGTATTTAGAGAAACTAAAAATATAATTTATTTCTTTCTTATAATGCAGCATAGACAGTGATCCGACTCAAAGTATTTCACAATAAATTGCTGCAAATAGAATCCAAGTTCTACATAACATCGCTAAAACAAATAAGCTAAGAAAAGAGAATTATCAACTAAGGTATTAGTTAAACACAGGGTTAGGAAAGATTCGAGGCACCATAATGGGCGCCAAATGGGCTTGTCCTTTGACATGAATGAAAACATGTATTAATGGGTATAAGACACTGAAAGACAGAGCAAAAATAATGAAGAAAAGGTTTTTTCTGTTGGGTTTCTTGAATTTATTAGCTTCTTTTAATTATTTTCTTCCACTTTCCACATTTTGCCAAAGGCCTGATCTAGAAAACTCACATTTAATCTGGCTGCCCATATGCTCCCAATAAACACATTCATCCATTTACATGACATATAACTATTGTAATGTGTTACGCAGTATAACTAAATACGTGAACCCAGCACATACTTGCTGTATTATGTAGTATCAGTGTGGTATCATTGTCTAGTAACTGGCAGCCACCAATCAGCAGTTAGCTTTATAAAGCATGAAATATGAAAATAACCATCCAAGTCACTAAATCAGGACACACTTTGCCCATATTTCTATATTACCCCTTAGTTAGGAGATGTGAGTCATGTAGGTTATGTGTTTTAAAGGGGTGGTTCACCTTAACTTTAGTATGTTATAGAATGGCTAATTCTAAGCAACTTTTCATTTGGCCTTCATTATTTATTTGGTATAGTTTTTTTTTAATTATTTGCCTTTTTTCTGTATCTTGACAGCTTTCAAATGGGGGTCACTGACCCCATCTATAAGACAAATGCTGTGTAAGGCTACACACTTATTGTTATTGCAACGTTTTAATACTTATATCATTATTCAGACCCTCCCCTAATTATATTCCAGTTTCTTATTCAAATCAGCGCATGAATGCTGGGGTAATTTTAACCCTAGCAACCAGAATGTTGAAACTGCAAACTGGTAAGCTGCTGGATAAAAAGCTAAATAACTCAAAAACTACAAATAAAAAAAAATGAACACTCTTTGCAAATTGTCTCAGAATATTACTCTCTACATCACACTAAAAGGTGAACAACCCCATCAAGTGTTTTATGCTTCAATTATGTTAATTGTCTTTGGTATTGCCTGTAAATGATACCTAAAATTAAGATATATATTTGGGTATTTTATACTGTAGTTGATTATAGTTTGAACTATTCTTTACTATGTAGGTACAGACACTACTTTCGTTAACTTTAGGATTTTAGCAGCCAAACAATATGAAGATGTCTGACTATATCTGATGGTAAGTCATTTTTATTTTAAAATAAATAAAACTTCCGATGGCACATGGTAACACATAATAATCACCTTGGTAAGTGTTTGTATTAATACCGGCGTTGTGTAAATGAAGAGCTTAATGCAGTTTAAATGTAAATAACGCAATTTAACTTGGCAGTTCTACAGCTCACAAAAGTTTGCAGCGCTGGATGGTTGACTCCTAGAGTACATCCTCTAAGACATAAATAACTGTTTGTAAAGAATTGCAGCATTGAGTGAGACAGGATGGAATTCATGCTGACACATAGTAATCTGCCCATCTGCTTGCCAGGAAGCACCACCAGGTGTGAGTGAAATGTGCACAGGCAGCACTGATCATACACACAGAGGGAAGCAAAGCCTGCCAAGTTAAATACCTGCTTCATCCAAATACGGAAGGCAACGCAGAGAAAACAAATCATACAACATATTCCTTAAAAAAAACTATTTTCGTCAGACCAAAGAAAGGAACCAGTGTTGATCAATGTTAGCGAATGCTTAGTTAGAAAACATCATCAATAAATCAGCTTAAAGTGAAAGAGGAATGTGGAAAATAATTACCTGCCTAAACCTGTGTAATGTAAACCCAAGGTAAAAATGTCATTACTTCATCAATGTTCCTGTGCCTGTAATTTAAAACAGGCAAAGCAAGAGGTAATACTGTGCTTTATCATTATCAAATGTATTTTATCAACTGTTCAGCGTTTCAAAGATTTGTCTTAAATCTTATGTATCTAGATGAATGAAGATGCAGTGAAGAATGCAGTAGCACTGGGAAAGGGAAGAGCACTCTGGAATGAAAAAATACATTGGAGGAAGACAAAGATGAGACTCTTTTGAGATGTGTGACAACTATGGGCTATTAGTAACGGGAAGGATAAACAAGTGTTCTATGACTATATAAATAAGTCAAATATTTTGGTCCCCTGCAAAAGTGTGTGCTATAATCAGATGGATTCTGGATTTGAAACCTGCACCAACCAGGACAATTGTGATTGATATATCCTCTTCCTTTCTTTGCGTGGGCTTGCATGCACAGTAGAGTTAAAAGCCAGACTTTGACCAAAACAGCTAGCTTATTTTCTCTCCTGATTGACAGCGGTAGGTAGAGGATTGCTTGTTTGCAAGTGTCCCAAGCAGATGCAGTTTTCTGCCCTAACATTTGGCACCCCCTTGGATTGAAGCTTTCCTTCTCTTTTAATAACAGTAAAGGCCTGAACTTTATTTTAAACAGTTGTGGAGCAATAAGACCATGTCCGTTCCGCTCATGTATGAGGGTAAAGTGTGCAAAGTGTAAAATAAAACCTTAGTGATGACGCACCCCCAAGTACAATTGGGGTTCTATGATCTTCAGAATTCAACTCAACCCTCTGAAGCAGAGGGATCCGATTTTGTTTTTGACTAAAAATTATAGTCAAACCATTTGTCATAACATTCTTTTTATTTCATATAACTGTTCTATTCTTCAAAGTCCAAACATTTATCAAAGAACCTCTCTTTTGCAGCTATTCCAGATTTGCAGACCGTTGTCATTCTAGCTGTCGGTTTTTAAAGATATTCAGGGAGAAAGTTAACCCATTCCTTCTGTAGAATTCAAAGCACAGTCATTGTATAAGTTAGGGATGGACCAAATCCAAATATTTTTTCTGTATTTTCCAAACATTTCAAGATTATTTTTTCACATTAAAATTGATGGTTTCCAGAAATGTCATTTTCCTTGAAGTAGTATTCCAGAAATAGTCGTTTTTGTGTGTTAACCGCTAATGTCCAGACATTCACTTGTACTATTTTTATGAAATTCATTGAAAAATAAGCTTTAAAGATGTCTCAAAAATGTTGTGGTTCATATGGCCACATGAACTCTTCATTTTATTCTGAAACGCATATTTGATGGATGTGACACCTATGCACATCAGAGAGGTACTTTGAAATTCAGCAACTTCCTTAAGGTTGTAAAGTTTGGCTGCCTTTCCGGCAGTTTGAGTCTTGGGAATGCTTTTACCAAGCAGCTGTGAAAATAACTATTACATATTTTCAAATTCATGAAAGGTTGCGTTACTGAAAAGGATAATCTGCAGTTCTTAGCTGCTTGCCTTCCTTAATTTTATTACAAGTACAAGGTCATTGCTCACAGAAACTAGACTTATACACTGTAAATGGCAACAAGTAGTTGAACTGTAAACCTGTAGTAAAAAATGTGGAAACTGCTAGATGTAGTAAAAGAGAGATCAGAGTGATAATATGCAAATCTTCAAATGTTAAAGGCCTATATATGTATGTATGTATATTTTTATTTGTAAAGCGCTCCTTGAGGGCAAAGCACTGTACAGCAAAACAATAAATTAGTAGTAACAAACAAGGGGTCATTGGAATAAAAAGTAACAATAAGTGCATTATTAGAAATACATTTCCCATAAATATAAAAAATATAATTACAATACAGATTAAGTGCTCAGTGTCAAGAAAACAATAGGCTAGAGGACCCTACCCCGTAGGGCTTACAGTCTAAATGGGAGGGTAACATACAGACACAATTCAGAGGGGTATTAAGGTGCTGTGGGTTACAGTTTGTTACACTGTTATATAAGTGCCAGTATATATCTTTGGATAAACTCAAATTTTAAAACATTTGAATGTTTATTTATTAAAGAATCAAAATATAAAAAATTGTACTTTTTCAATGCATCGGAAAAAAAACACTTTAAATTTGCCATAGAAAACTCCCGTTGACTTTTACATGAACTTGGCAGCTTTTAGATGCTGAAGTTTTACAATTATATGTTTTTTAATTTTTTTGCTTTTAATAAATATCATACATCAAAGTTTTTGAATGCATAATTTGAATTTTGGTATTTTAGAGCCAGAAAATCGACTTGATGCAAAAATCTGAATTTGAATGTTGATAAATCACCACATTCCTGTCTTGGACTGTAGATAATATAAAGAATAACGCAACCCCTATTATAAAATGTAATATTTACAAACTCACCCTGGAGTTTGATGACAATGTACAAGTGGGTCACAAGTGTTTTAATAAAATTCATGAAGACCCTAGGTTATTTTTATATTATATTTTATAGTATGTGGTATATATAATTTTAAAATACACAACTTTCAACAGCTAATGTGACATGAGGGAATTAAGTAAGCACCAGGTATAAGTATATATTGCACATTATTTATATATTATATGTTCCAGGACTTACAGATTATGATAATATGATTAAATTGTGGCTAGAATTCTCTTACACCTTTGGAAATATCTGTTCTAGCAGATCTAGATTGGTATAAATCTAGCACATGGGTTCTTTCCCCACTATGTTTTATCCATACAAGACGCAATATGAATAATGGATATGTGTCATGCCAGATAATTTTCAGTAGTTTGCCTCTCCTGCACCCAAACATGTTTTTCATTCACAATGAGACCTTTAGGCTCTCATCCTACTCATTGATTACTAAAAATTAATGCAGGCAAAGAGCTCAAAATTGCCCTGTGTGCCATTTCCCTTAGAGCAATGGTAGACAAAAAGCTTCGGCTTTCCATAGTCGTCTGAAGTAACTTAATAAAACTGAAGCAAGGCATATGATGTTCCATCCATGGTTCACTTTATTGTTACTGAGAAGCAATTTGGAGGAGATTAGTCACCCGCAGAAGAGGAGATTTGTCACGGGCAACTAATCTACCATTGCCCTAAGGTGTCAAGTTACAGAAAGTAGCACAAGCCATTTTCAACAAATTTAAACAATTTTAAAATGCTCCATTATAAAAAAAAATATTACAATAATGTACACCTATTGTAAAATTCCACTTGGTACTAGATAGGGCTAGACGAGACACACTGGTTAGAAACAAAAAAATAAAAATAAAACAGAGAATCCCAATATAAGTTTCTCAGTTGAAGATCCAAGCTGCCCCATTGATTATTTCCTCCTCAAGGGAAATAATATGAATAAGAAGTACTATTCTAATTCCACTGGGTACTAGATGGAGTAGAAGAGACACATTAACACAAAAACAAAACTAAGAACCCCAAATGTGGTACAGGTTTCTCAGCTGGTAGACCCACAGAAGACCCAAGCTGCACCATGAATTACTGGCTCCTCAAGGGATTCAATAATCTGAATAAAAACAGCAATGATATATAGTTTTAGTGGGTACTAGATAAGGGTGGAAGAGGAACACTGACAGGAAACAGAAAAATTTAAAAAAAAAAAAAAAAAACCCCAATGCAGGTATACAAGTTTTTCAACTTGTTTGTCCAATAAAAATCCACGCTACGTCATGGAATACCCACTCTGCATCATGGAATACCCACGCTGCACTCAAGAGACTCAAAAAACAAACTCTAATTGTCTTATGCTTCTACCAACCTCTTCCACCAAAGCTTTCTACTTCAGCCCATAAAGGGTTAACTATTATATAGTGTAGTAAACTATCTAAAAAATGTTCAAATCAAAGCAGCCAACCAAAGGCTAATGTTTACAGAACCACTGATGAAAGGGGTCAGGTCTGGAAAATGTGAATGTGACTATTAATATTATACATATTCTGTATATATATTCAACATATTTTCTTTATTATGTTACTTTTCATGCAAGCTTTTATCTGGCTTTCCAATGTTCTCATTCTTTATATTCCATCATTTTCCCTTTACTCTAAAGATTTTTTTTTTCTCAAAGCTAATTTTCTGAATGCAATTATCCATGGATTATGCCAATAGTTTTTCTATGATATAGCTGTTATCATGGCACATTGAAATCTGATACGCAGCTATGGCTCCAACCATAACATTCTAAAAGTTCCCGGAGATTTGCTACAGTATTGCATGGTTTTTGATGAACCAATTTAGCTTTTTACAGACATTTATATAACACTGTTTTTTTTTCTTGGTAGCTTCGTATACAGTATGTCTTCCTTTTGTATATATTGTTGAGATACAATCTGTTTTCCTTGATTGTGTTAAAGGTGCAATGTCATGCCTGGACTGAATGATTTATAGTGTGCTTTGTTGGGTGGCTTTGTTCAAGCCAAGTGCGATTTTTATTTATTCAGAGGAAGACAGAGTTCATATACAAGATTTTCCACCCATGCTAATGTTGCATGCATCTCTGGTTTATTGTTAGTGTTAAGAACACCTTAGTCACTTCCTCTGGTTCCTCTGAACACGGTGACTGCCAACCTTGCTGCATTCTGCCGTAAGAAGACTGGTTCAGGAGGAGGACTACTGTGTCACTATGGGGTCCCCAGACTTTTTTTTACCTGTGAGCCACATTCAAACACAAAAAGAGTTAGGGAGCAACACAAGCATAAAAAAGTCCCTAGAGGCCAATTATGGGCTGTGATCGGCTATTTGGTAGCCCCTATGTCTACAGGATGCTATGTTTGGCAGTACACCTGGCTGGTTTTTATGCAACCAAAACTTGTCTCCGAGCCTGGAATTTAAAAATAAGCAGCTGCTTTGAGGCGACTGAGAGCAACCACAAGTGATTGTGAGAAACATGTGCTTGTGAGCCACTGGTTGGGGATCACTACACTATGTTTTCTGTGTGAGTTTACATCTCCTTTAACAGGTGGGAGATACATGTACCCCATTAAAAAACAACAAACTGGAAACTCGCATCTCTTCAACCTCAATTTTTACATTTATTTCGGCACTTTGAGATCATGGATCTCTTGCTTCTTTTTATTTTACATTAGTATCATTTTAGTTTCTGCCAAATCATGCCATGGAAACAAAATATTTACATTTGTACTACAACTATATTAATGTCTTTTCAATTAAATATCATGCAATATGTATATATATAGGATTTGTTATTTATTACAGTTACAGTGTATCTGTACAGATCTGCTAGAACTTGTTCTACAGATAATGTAAACATATGGCAAAAACAACTCACCCCTAGCAACTACCTAGAGGCTATTAATAACGACACAAGAAATCAAACTTCAATTCAAGAACACAATATTGACAGGACCTGCAGATGTTCAGATAATACCATAGTTACTGATAAAAAGTCCAAGGGGTCCTTACCACTTGTGGACAAGGAAAAATCTGTTTGCACTCAAGTCTGAAATCATACTTCATAGAAGGTGATTTAATTTCCTGTGTCATGGGTAACATGGGTATTGTATACAGACCAAACGTCATGTGATGATAGTATTCATTTTGAAGAAGATTCACTTGATTTACAGTCTTTTAGCACAAACAGATTCATGGGGCATGTTCCTTCAAGAAACATTATCTGCAGTCAAACCATCAACCATTTAAAATTACAGCTTTTTAATGACAGTATTTTAACATTTATTCAAAATGTGAACAAAGCACATTTTCATGGACAAAAACATTTTTGTAAGTCAAAGTCTTGGCTTGTTACAAGCATCTTGATGTAATGCTTCAACCATGTTAACATAACTAAGAACATCACGATATGGCAAATTGAGTACACCTTCCATGCAGTCTTTGGAAAATCTTTACGTTAAATACATTGAAGGGGATTGTCAACAATGAAAATTCCTTTATTGAAAAGCCACATACTTCTGTTAAATAAACTAGATAAGAGTTTGCTGGGAACAGCTATAAGTCATTAATTTAATTAGGTGGAAATACATTTTGAATCCTTAGGTAATCTGCCCCTGAAATGCCCAGACTTGTTCAATAAGCTGTTAAAAGTTCCAAATAGCTCATCTTTTCCTACATGTGGATATATGTCATGATATATTTTTGGAACTATGAGAAAAATGCTGATGTTATTATAATTCCTGCATGTTAAACTGTGCTCCTTCTGAGCTGTTGTTCATGAAGGATATACTCCTGCTCTGGAAAGGGGAGAGAGATGGAAGACTTGTTACCATTACTTTCTAAAATGTGCCTTAAGTTTAGATCTACTATACTTAGAATGCTCAGACGGTGTATACAATGTCTGAGGGAGAGTTATGCTCATACAATTAGAAGTCTATGCACTACTTGGGGAGAAATGTTCAGTGTCGAAGGAGGGTGTGTATGACTTATAAGCAGAGCTGGTCGGAAAATGATCTTCATCACATATTTTAAGGTTCTGCTGGGATTTGAGCCAGGAACCTTTGGGTTTCTGGCTCTGTGCCCTCTACCCTGGGCCAGGTGAGCAGCTAGCAGGTTTGTTCAATAAGGTTTGTTCAATATCTTTCACCTGGCCTTTACTATGCCTTCCCAGCAACTATATTGGTTGGGTGGAGTCAGCCAATCAGGGCTGACTCTGCCCTTTATGTAGCCCAGCCCTCCTCATGGTTGTTGTTTAGGTACTGTTGAGCACAGTGGCCTAGTCCCTAGTCTCTAGCTGCTGCTCCTGTGCTCTCTTGCTCCTTGTATCCAGTCCTGTTGGTCTTACTCCTTTTTTCTAGCCCTGTTTGGCCTTGCTCCTTGTTTCCAGTCCCTTGTGCCTTCACTCCAGCCTACCCTTGTGCATTGGCCCACTCCATCCCACTCCTGCCTGTCCTTCATCCTCTCTGTCCCTTTTTAGCCTGTTCTTGACTCTACCCCTACTCCGTCCTGTTCTTTAGTCTTTGTCAGCTCCGTTATAATCCTGTTTCTGTTCTTCAGCCTCTCCCTTCTCAGTTCCTGTGGGTTGTTAACAACTCTTGGCTTAATGACTCACTCCTTTCCCTTTAGAAGTCCTTTACAGACACTTACACATATTCAATGAACTGTTGATTACAGGTGGTTTGTGAATCAAGCCCTATCATAAATATCAGTTTCATGGAGATCTCATATCGCCTTTCTTGTAGTGGTTACACATGAAATATATTAATTTGTTATCTAATTTTGATTGAATTGTCACTTTGGTAATCTACTACTTAAATGGCCAGGCTTGTAAAATAAACTATAATTTTTACAGCTAGGTAACTTAATATAAATTACATATAGCACTCAAGACCATTTAGCAAAATCCCTAATTTAATTAATAAAATCAAGTCAAATCAAATCAAATTAATCAAATGCATATACATCTCAATATGATTAGCCAGCTCTCATGCTAATCTTTAAAAAAAGGACAATGAAAGAATTGAGAAATTACAGTATTAAACATTATCATTCATTGCTGAATTCATTATTGCTAATGAATATGTGAACATATTAATCAATGTACATCATTTTTGAATTGCACAGTACTGTTAGTAATGACATTCATGTGGGTCTTCGTGCACTCCAAATTGCCAAAGGCAGGATTTGTGTACAAACCCTGCCGCTCTAATCTTTCCATCATTACCACATAGTGAAAATTATGGGGCATTAATAAATATGTCCATATATGACATTGTATAGACAATTCATCTTATGTGATAAAGCCTATCAAAAAGAATTGGGCACTTGAATCGAAATCTTGGAAATTATTATAAAATCAAAACTGGAATTAGATAAATAGCACATACATTTTCTGCACATAAATTTTCTCAGTGATTAAAAAAAGCTTAAACTCAGGTCCTATTCAATGAAGCCTACTGTCTAAAGCAACTAACTACTGACTAATTTACAGGGACTGCATTTAAGCAAATAATTAAGTTAATTCTTAATTAAGGATAGATTTTTTAATACATATAAATGGGATTAAGCCTGTAATAAACAACTGACATCAAAAAGCCCCTGGAGACAGATGTGATATTTTGTATAATTATATGTTAGATGACTAATAGCAACTTAACATTTTAACGAGCTTCTACTTTCCCCTGAAGGGTAGACGCTGTTTACGGAAGTTTTGGTAACACTCGTACTGCCCTAGGCGCAGGATTTAACACTGTCAGGAGTTTAGACAGCCTTGTTATTTATAAATGTTAGGATAATATGGATTTACAAAAGTTGACCTTTTTGTTGTATTAAAATCAGTAAACTGGATTTCAGTTACCCTAATGGAAAGAATATTGTTGGTAGATTACTGCCAGTTATAACTTCCAGCTTCCTAAACTGAATTCCCATTTATAGTTGTGCTAAATATCTTAAATTATATATTACGTGATTATGGTCATTCTTGGGATACCACTAAATTCTGTCGTTTGCATAAAAATAATATGTCGGCTTTTTGTAAGTTCCGCTTATAACGGCATTTTTAAAGAAATTTGTTGAAGATTATGATTTTAAAATGTAGCAATGGAATTGGTTAGTAATTTTCCGGTTATGGTATTGTGGTATATATAGTATATTAGGAACATGAAATTATTCCTTGTACATTGTAATTGTAAAAAGAATCTGCATATGTTTTATTATCCCTTAAGATCATGAAATGACAAATAGATTGCATGTTGTGTGGCCCTCTACTTTCTTTTTACACAGAATTGTTTCTACTTGAGGTCGGCATGTGATGAAAGCAACTGCATTGCAATGCAAGAGTTCAAGGATCTCAGTCTGTACCTGCAGCAAATGTAAGCGACAATGCCTTGGTGTGGTAGAGTTTAATGGAGCCACATGTTAGGGCACTTGGGAGAATGGAAGTCCCTTTCGTGTAGAGGTTTCAATATAAATGGGTGCAGGAGAGGTAAATGCAAGGGGGGTAGTGGTATCAGTACGTGTAGCACCAGGGTCAAAAATTACCTTTGACAATCTAGAGAACATCTGCAACTTTACATAAGCCTGATCAAGCAATGAAGGTGATGCCATAGGTTTGATTATTGCTAAACGTTTTTTTTTAGTGCTTCGCACTACAGATTTAAGATTAAATAATATAGGGCCAGATCACAATATAAAGGAATTTTCACTACTGGCATATGAAGAGCTGGAATGAGCAATTCATTCGTGGAGTTCAAATATGTTTAGTGTGCCCACAAATAAGATAGTGAAAGAAAGATTTATTGAGGCTGATTCATATTGCTCTGTGATTTGGTCAGATTTTATATTTTCCTGTCTTTTTATACCTACAATGGAGATTATTTATAGAGAGCTGGGCAGTTCATTCAAATTAGTGGAACTAAACTACACTTCAACTAATACAACTCAGTGCAAGAACTGCATGGTATTTTAGCAGATATGAAGTATATATATATATATATATATATATATATATATATATATATATATATATATATATAGATCCTGACAACGGCTCCATGTGAGCCGAAACGCGTTGATGCACCATGCACGAATAAATATATTTTTATATACAGCTGATGGTCATGGCCGTGAGTGCTTTCTCTGGACTATTATTGAATATATATATATAGCACTCCAAAAGCTTTTATCACTCTTGTGTCCAACGTTTCGACCCGCTTTGGGGCCTTGATAAATAGCTCTTCTGTATTGAGAAAGCCAGTTGGATGACTGGTGAAACGTCTTCAAGGAAAAAACAGCACAGCAAGTCCAGCTGATTTGACTTATTTCTACAGATATGACCTGGATGAATGAGAATCTTCACAAACATAACATCTAGGAAATCTGCAAATAACAACTTAAACGTAGAAAGAGGAAAGTGACGCACCATTAACATATATATAGAACAACAACAGTAGTCCGCACTCAGTAGGTCTTCTGAAGTGAAAAAATATTATTTATTCAACGTTTTGGCTCACGTACACGAGCCTTCCTGAGGACGGCTCGTGTACGTGGGCTGAAACATTGAATAAATAATATTTTTTCACCTACTGAGTGCGGACTACTGTTGTTGTTCTAATATTATGGGATTTGTTTGTTCCAGCACCTAGGCATTAACAGGTGATCTGCAGTGCACCAGGCCATAGGTTGGTACAAAGTTCTAATTTACTGTATGTGCTATGAAGTTGAGTGTTGAGTCATGCATACTGAGAAAATAATATTGAAAAGGTACTTAACCAAACAATAACTTCTGGAGAGCGTACTGCTTCTAAGAGGTCATTTCTTTTGAGGTTCTCCAGAACCACTTTTTTTTACTTCCATAAAGGATTCCTGGAGTGCATATAATATGGATATGCTGAAGGGCTGTGTCTACCCAGGACTGGATCAGCTCCAGCTGCTGAGCGACCTCCTACAGCAGAGAAATCTTAATATTTCTAAAAACGAACAAAGAATGTATTTTGAACCTGACACATATTTAAGGAAAATAGCAAATGGTCAACTTTTTTATTTATGAGTCTGGGCGAAACAATATAGATGGAATAGACACTAAAAAGAAAAGTATGTGTGCTTCTTTACAAAGCACTAGTTAAGATTTATCTTCTATTTCAGCTTTAAAGTACTTCCATGCAACAGTTCATAAAAAGGACATTACAGCGTTTTCAGAAGGGCTATGAACATGGTCAAGTATTTACTTTTTTGGTGGGATTCATAAGGTTAACAGCCAACACTATTCCATAAATATTAAATAAACCAGATTTCACACCAAAAGGACAAACTGCATGTGGGATAAATAATAAGAATAATTCCTAACATTAATATTGCATACTTGTTCCAGTTAGAAATAGATATATCAGTAATAGGGATGGGCGAATTTGACCCGTTTCGTTTGTGACAAAAATTTGCAGCCGGTGAAATGTCGCCAACGCATTAAAGTCTATGGGCGTCAAAAAAGATTTTCCTATCCCTAATCAGTAATCTAAGGATACTAAGTGAATATTATACTGAACTTAGTAAACAGATGCCTCCAATTGGACCCTCCCCTCTTCTCTAACAATTGTGCTTCGTTTAGAATCCATTCTCAAAGATATGTGACACTTAATAAACAATTGTGCCCTGTGATGGATTACTGGATTGTTGGGTCGATAGAAATAGGGAGGCAGGGGCAGCTGTACCCTCTGTTTTACTATAAGTGGGCTAATATAGATTTGCTAATTATCTGCCATGTAGTCAGAGACCTTACTGATGACTCTTGTAAGTTGGTGACACACTTAAAGGATACCTGTCACCCAGACAGAAAAATCTGTATAATAAAAGTCCTTTTCAAACTTAATATGAATCCCAAATTCTTTTTTTCTTTTAAAACATCTGTACCTGTTATAAACAAATTTATATATATCAGCTGTCAATCATATGATTTCAGTGACCTACTCACATGGTCCGTCCCTCCTCACTGTCTTCAGTTATGCAACATATGCATAGGTGTGTGCAACGGTGACTGGTTGTTGCAAACAATATACATCAATCCTGCCTTGATAGCAGTTTCCACAAATCGTTACCTACCTATGTGCTTTAATTGTAGATTCCAGAAGAATGAAGGAAACAGGGTTTGAAAATGTATATAGTGAAAGTAAAGTTTCTTTTGCTCAGCTAAAATGATAGCAGAAAAGAGATTCTGTCATGGGAAAATATGTTTGTTAAATGCATCATTAACAGTACTCCTCAAGCAGAATCCTGCATAGAAATTCATTTTTCAAAAGAGCAAAGAGATTTATTTATGTTCAATTTTGAAATCTGACACGGGGCTAGATATGTCAGTTTCTCAGGTGCCCCCAGTCATGTGACTTATGCACTGATAAACTTCAGTCACTCTTTACAGCTGCACGGCATTGGGCAGATTTTAATGAAGGCTTGGGGAGGCCAAGCCTCTCCAAACCTAATTCCTCTGTAAATTTAATTTAGCGTACAGTATTGTGCTACACGGGTGTCTAACTCATAATCATGAGGGACGCAACAGGTTAAAGGCATACACTGGCAATGCATGTCAGTGTTCTATGGGGAGGGTTAAGAAGTGAAGGGAATAGAGATGCAAGTGGAAGACCGTAATAATCAAGCCACGGTGTTCTTCTTCGTCTCAGACTACTCTTGCCTGTCTTCCTTCCCAGTGTAGGTTTAGAACCACCCAGCAAGGGGCGGGACTACAAGGAGGATCACTGAGCAGGGAAATTCGTGTAGAGAGAAGGAGAAGGTGTGTAGTGTAACATAATAATATAATAAGCACCCAGATATTCATTTATTTACCTTAGCTGCTATGCAGTAGATATGATTTTTTTGTGATATATGGGAGCTGAAATGTTTGCAAGATTTTCCTAACTGTAATTAAGGTTGGATTTCTATAAAATTCCCTAATACTGACCTAAACAAGCAGAGCCTTGGAGCTACAGTGAAAAGTCTTGGGTCAGGATCTTCTGGGGCTGTATGGGATGATATAGTAGTTCTGCTGGGGTGTATGGAGGATTGTCTGGCTGCAGGGATTATTGCAGGGGGCTGATAAAAAATGCAAAATAAGTGTGGGGACTGAAAAAAAGTGTAAGGTAGCTGTTGGTATGGAATTCATCTATTTAGAGGGAGAGCTATAGGACTGAATGTAGTTAGAAAAGGTGCAACTTTAAAGGACCAACAACACTAAAAGAATTGGATATTTCTGTTACCCTGCACTGCTACTAACAGAATCTTTGCTTTAGCACAAAAGATTTATCAACATGTGTGTGTGACAAAAAAAAGTTTAGGTGAAGGTGGACATAAATAATAAAATCTGCTCATTTGGCGAGGTCGCCAAATGAGCGGATCTTAACCCAATATGCCCACCAACGTCAGGGCGATATCAGGTGAATCTGAACGTTTGGCCCTGGGGCCGAACGATCGGATTACAATGCTGAAAATGGGCGCAGACAAGGGCACAGGACTGCATCAAACTTACCAGATCGACATCTGGCTGATTTTTGGCCTGATATCAATCAGGAGAATCTGTCGGGAGACCGCACACATGGGCAGATAAACTGCCGAATCGGTCTAAAGGACCCATAACAGCAGCTTTATTCTGCTCGTGTATGGCCACCTTGAGTCTAGGATGTTAACGATCATTGCAGTTATATACTTAACACTTTTTAGCCTCCCCAAACAAAAAAATCACCATCTGCCTATGCTGCATGGCAAGTTGGAGTGAAATCACTTCCCCCCCCTAGCAACCCATCAACAGAGCAATGAGAAGGTAATAACCAGATAGCTCCCTTATCACCTGCATTAATAAACATGCTTCCATTGCCCACCTTGTGGTAGATATGAGAACGGCACTCAGTAAAAAATCCAAGTCTGGCTAACCTAACTTCAGTTACATTGAGTAGGAGAAACAATAGCCCATCTGAAAGCAGTTCCATTATGAAGTGCTGCCTTTTTCTGAAAGCACATGATCAGGCAAAATGGCCTATTGCTGCCTACACAAAAAATTACAACTAAAAAGAAAATGCATTTATTGGTTTAAGAATAGCATTTAAATGGTAGAATGAGTTCCTTGCAATGTACACAGTGTAATAAAGTTATGAAAACTATACCATAAAAATCATAACAGAATCCCTTTACGGCACAGTGCTTCCAGTCCAATCCAGAGCAGTGGCTGTTGAGCAGAAACAGCAATACATTATCTGCATAGAGAGCAAATTTGTCTTCCAGTGAACTCAGTTTAAAACCCTCAATACTATTAGACAATCTAATCTGTAGAGCGAAGGGCTCAGTAGCTACTGCAAATAGTAAGTGTAATAAGAGGCACCTTTGTTTGATGCCTCCGGAAAGGGGAAATGAGTTTACCATACTAAACTGGCAACTCCAAATGCCTTTGCTAAGTTAAATCTGGATCCATAATTATCAAGTTTGTTTTGGAAGTGAGTAAAGACTCTTGACTGTAGATTTACTGGGAATAAAGCCTGAGAGTTCAGAATGATTCATTTAGGTAATAACTTCAGCTGTTATTTTGCCATTTTTGTTTATACAGTATATTGTATGGTTTAACTACTTGCACTATTTTAATTTCTATTGTTCATTGTAAAAATAAACTCTGTTGTGTTCAATAGGATCAATGGGCTTAAATAGCATAAAGACCCAATGCTGTGTCTCTAAAATCGCTGAAATACATATAGCAATATAGCAACTTAGCATATGTTGACTAATGTAGGCCTGAGAATGAAATCATGAGTTTTAATATTGTGATAAATCTACCCCTAATAAGGCCTCCAAAGATTTATTCATTGTACTCCCGCTGGTCTCCAGTCATCTTTTATTTTCATTCAGATTTACCCGGTTATAATGACTCAACCAGCTTCTTAATATTCTGTTGAATTATGCTATTGTGGTTTTCATTTTCTTGGCTGCTTTGAGTGACACTTCTTTATCCAAGAATTAGTTTGATCAGACCTTGGCTTAGAGTCAGCACAACAAACTTAACACAGGGGGATGTTGGAGATCTTCCTTTTCAGAGTGTTTGGCCAAGGGTGTGGATTTCTTGATCACAGTAGATGTTTTGCCAGATTCCTAAGTCTCAGCTGCTATTTGTGTCATGTGGCACATAAATCTATACACAGGGAAAAGCCTTCCTTCTCATTTCCATGGCTCTTAAGAAAAACAAACAAACTCATTTCTCAAAATAGATTAATCATTATCACAACTGTTGCTAAGCGTTTTATAATTCAATAACTTGTTTGCGCGTTGTGTATGACATTCATAAGAGAATTGCAATTGACTGGCCCCCCAAGGCATTACAACAGGACCTGATATTTGCTCTATTCCAATTTGCAAATGTAAACTTTACTATATCTAGTAGAGTTAAGTCTAAAGCAACTGGGCTTTTTTTAGTTTTCTTGAAAAGGTTTCAACACTCATCTGAGTGGCTTCTATAGAATACCATGACCTGCATCAATATCATGATCTGGTTGAATGACTCTCCATAGACATAAGTTTTACTAAGAAATTAATATTAAACTGCATAAAGGCAGTGGGAGAGGAGGGGTGCAGCCCTTGCAAAATCTTGATTGCGAGCATGTGAAGAAGTGATGAGAGAAGAGTTGAGGAGCAGATCAGAGTATCTAGAGAGAAGTTCAGAGCTGTATCGTGGGGTAAAGTCATGAACTGCTTTGAATGTCAGGGTCATTCGTTTGAGTTTTATTCTGAAAGGTAATGGAAGCCAATGCAGGGATTGGCAGAGTAGCACAGCAGTGGCGGAGCGGCAGTAACATTCATTATGGACTTTAATTAATCACTTTAATCAGTGCATTTACAGGTTGTACTACTGGGTGATACGAAACAAAAACAAAAATTGGTCAGGAGAGGTCTTGATGTATTTAAACAACGTATACATGATGTAATCCACCTTATTTGGAATTTTGTTGGTGCTGTAGAGAGTCTTAATTAAGACCTTATTCGAAGGGGAATAGTTTCTGAAGCAAGTGGATTTTTTACATTAGTTATGGTCTTCTGAAATCATGGCAACTTTACAACAGATAGCCATTACGCTCATGGCACATGGGACATATTGTCTGCCAGCATATTTCATCTTGCACAGAAGTGCCTGAATCTCGTCCGAGCAACCGGTTATTATATTTAATAGAAACTTGAATGCATGTTTGAGGACAGACAGACAGATTTAGAGCAAAAAATATGCAAGGAACTTCTCTTTACATTTACCCGCGTCCTCAGCAGGATTAGAGTACTTTTCCGCTGCCAAAAATGCTGAGAATGAGTGATACGAGCCTTATGTCAGGGTGCCATATATGCTAAGGTTCCTACTGGGTTATAGACACCAGGGTGCAGAGGTTGCAACCACACATAGTCCCTGGTACCTTGAGGTGGCCTATTTTCACAAATAATTCAATGTTTAAAAAAAAAAAAAAAACACATGCAGCAGATTTGGGTGGACATAGAGGGTGAGAAATAAACTATTGGACAATGGAGACATAGGTATTTAAGAATAACAGGAAAGATGCCAGCAGTAAATGTTGTAGGGGCCTTTAGCTATATTCATGTTCCAATAACTATAATTCTAATGGATCTGCAACAGTTCGTTCAGTTGGCCACAAAGAAAACTGGCACAGAGTAAACCACAGATAGTTTTCCCTGCTAAGGAGAGTTCCACTTATGGCCCTGTTAAGCATGTTTTTTTTTTAGATTTTTTTATGCCTCCGCAGGTGACCTGTGTTCCCCCCTACGGGCCCCCTTCTAGAGGAAGCAGACCTGGGCCCTCCCATGGCCACAGGGTTAGGGTATGCTTCCTCTATAATTATGCTAGTGGGTTAGACCATACCTCCAAGATCTAATGAAACCCTATCTTATAGCTTTGTAGGAGGTTAAACAATCAGGGCAAACAATTTATACATTCAGCTCTTAGTATTTCCATTACACAGAGAAAGGGAAAATTAAAAATTATGCTATGGTGGCCCTTTGTAGAGTTGTTATTCACAATAAGATTTAGGGATGTAAGGTGCAATAGTATGCAATGGAAGCCCCACATCATCAGGGCAGAGGTTTGTTTGCTGCGCTACAATGAGTAATGTGAAAGTTTTAAAATTGCATTGCATTTTTTAAAAATCTGATTTCTCCCGGTGATTTTGCAAATGACCTGATAATTCGTTTTGGTTCATATACAACAAAGCTGTAAGGAAGACTTCTGTATGTCTCATTTGGTTGATTCCCTTTCCTGCCATTGCTTCATGGGAAAATGCCAGCACACCTTTTCAGGTGAGAGTCACGGGGAGGGAGAGGGACTCGTGGAGTTTAAAGAAGAATGCAAATAATTGAAAATAAAAGATGAAGATCAATTGAAAAAATGCTTAGAATTAGCCATCCTTTGACATACTAAAAGTTAACTTGAAGGTGAACCATCTATTTAGCTGAGCTAACACAAATGAAGTAGTGCTTATTAGCACCATGGGTAATTAAATCTGCCCCTACACCAATAGCCAGTATGCAATGCCAGTCACCAGTGCTGGTGTTTTTAGTATTATGGCCATACTGACATAATGGCTATGGATGTTACATGGGGTGGGGGGGCAGTTATTAAGGATTACCCATGGTGCCATTGCTTCATTTGTATTACCTCACTTATAGGGGTGGTTTACCTTCAAGGCAGCTTTTTGAATGTCATAGAATGGCTAATGCTAAGCAATTTTTCAATTGGCCTTCATTTTATTATTTTTAATAGCTTTTGAATTATTTGCCAGACTGAAATGAGCCTGCTGAAATACATTGCCAGTCCAGGCCTAACCCCTTAGTGCTCATTCAGCAAGCACTTCTGGTCTGGCTGTAGTCTGTACCTCATCCCTGCCTTAGGCAGCATTTTCTCTGCTCGGTTATTTGAAGAATATTTTAACAGTTTGGCAGTTTATTGCCAATAGATTAGCCACACCAGTGCAAGCTAGAACACCATTTTTATTCTTTACATTGCTTTTCGATAACTGAGTAAACAGCTCTAGACACTGTCTATGTTTGTTTAGGATAGCAGCTGCCATATTAGCTTTCTGTGACTTCACTTTCTGCCGGAGTCTCTCCCTTCTCGCTTATAGCTCTGAGCTCAGACTACAGCAGGGAGGGGCTACAACTTGGGGGAGAGGAGCAAACTGAGCATGCTCAAGCCCTAGCCCTGGAGGTTTATGCTGCAAACAGGAAGTCTGATAAAGAAGCCCATGTGTACACAATAGAAGGGAAGAAATGTGGTGTTTCTTTTGACAGAGGTCTCAGAGCAGCATTACTTTATTTCTAGTGTATTTATATAGACCTTTTTGATAAAGCTTACTTAGTTTTAACCTTTCCTTCTCCTTTAAACCAGCAAGAGAGAAGACCACAACACCTCCTATTGACTTCAGTGGGAACCACCTGACCCTGCTAACACTAGAGTCTCTGCCATAAAGAAAGATAGGTAAAGAAAAGGTACATAATTCACACAAGTACTCAGAGAGTGTTTTCTTTATGGAAGCAGCAAATAAAAAAACTGTGATGTACTTTACACCTTTAACACATTTTTTTCAGGCAAAATTTACCATTTTTTATTCTGAAGGCAGCAATTTAAAAAATGACTTTGCTGTTTTAAGTTCTGCTTAAAAGCATTGTACTAGAATATGTCTTATATTATATATGTATCTGGTTTATTGGAGAATTCCTCAATAAACATTCAAACCACTCAATACAATGAATGTGATCAGTAAATCCATATAATATAAAGAAAAAACTCAGTTTGGTGCCTCAACACCGGATTCTTAGAATTCTTAAATGGGTTTTCAATGAAAGCAACATGAGTTTGATAGCTTAATGAGTTTCCAACTCACTCACTTATAGTTTAAATCTTGCGACATTATAACATTTTTATCCTGATGTAGCATACACCTTATACAACATTTTTTAATTTTTTATGTAAAAAAACCCTCTTAAGTGCGTTTGCTTAATTCATATAATGATGTCCAATTATGATACTAGTTTGTTAAAGGAAAACTATACCCCCCAAACAATCTAGGTCTCTATTAAAAGATACTGAGTAAAACAGCTCATGTGTAAAACCCTGCTTCATGTAAATGAACCATTATCATAATAATATACTTTTTTAGTAGTATGTGCTATTGGGTAATCATAAATAGAAAATTGCCATTTTAAAAAACAAGGGCCGCCCCCTGAGATCGTAAGATTCACTGTGCACACATACAAACCACATGTAAGGTCACATGAGCCAATTAACAGACAGAGTTCTGCCTTTTGCTTCCTCACTTCTTCCTGTTACAGTTAGTGTTGTAGTATTTCTGGTCAGGTGATCTCTGAGGCAGCACAGATAGAGTCACGAAATGGTGGTTCAAGGCAAGAGATGTAAAAGGGCAATATTTATGTAAATATATATTCTAGTTTGGTAAGATTCTTTAATATGTCATTCAATTTGATATAAACTATCTTTTGCTTAAGTATTCATTTTGGGGGTATAGTTTTCCTTTAATTTGCTATGTACTCCTGTTACGTAAATTACAAGCATTTAGATTCATATAATTTCGGTTTATTTTGTAGCAGTATAAACAGTTGTGGCCAAAAAAGTGCTATTTGCTAAATCCTTGTACGGTTAATAACAGGGTATATTAACATAGATACATAATTAACAAGCCTAGGTATATTATTCACTTGGAATAATTTATTAACATCGTTATTAAATTGCAGTGCAGTTGTCAATGGCAACCACTCAGCAATTAAACTAAGCATTAGAATGAACCCAAAGACCTGATTGGATGTTATTGGTGCAGTTTAGCAAATATGTTTATAACTCAGCCCTACTAAGTACAGGTATAGGATCTGTTATCCAGAAAGCTCTGAACTAAGATATAATGAATCCTTACTGTAAACAATATACAGCCTATTGTTTTTTTTAAAAGTGTTCATAATTTTCTAGTAGACTTAAGGTATGAATATCCAAATTACAGAAAGATCTGTTATCCGGAAAACCCCTTGTCATGAACATTCTTATGTATTCATGACTGACCATACTACTGGTATGACACCTTGTTTTAGTAAGGTACAAATCCAAACACTTGATACTTGATCACACATGGAAACATTTCAAATGCTCATTAAAGGCCAGTGTCAACTTTTGGCTCCTTTCTAGATCCTTAAGGTGGCCATAGACGTTTGTCGACAAACGAGCAGATCTCTCGCTGATATGTCCACATTGAAGTGGGTGATATCGGGCTGATCCGATCGTGGGCCCAACGATCGAATCATAATGCATCCGATACGGGCGGTCGGATCTCGGGACCGCATAAACGCACAGATGCGTTTTTAACCTGCCCGATTGAGATCTGTCCGACTTTCGGCCAGATATCGATCGGGAAAGCCCGTCGGATGGCCCCACACACAGGCCAACAGGGCCGGAACTAGGGGTAGGCAGAAGAGGCACGTGCCTAGGGCGCAAATGTGGAGGGGCACCAGGCACCGTACCTCTTCTGCGCCTTGCCCCTAGGTCGGCCGCTTCTTTCCCCCCCTGTTGCAGCATTTGCCGTCTTCCTAGGCGCGCACAGACGTGCACCCTTCCTAGACGCACACTTCTCCGCGCGCACACGATCGGCTTGTGCGCTTGATCGCCCGTTCGTGCGCGCACTTCAGAATGGGGCGATGTTGCCTTGGGCGCCCGGCCGACTTGGCCCGGCACTGCAGGCCAATGAGCTGCCGGCTTGGTCTGTCGGCAGCTTTTATCGGCCCATGTATGGGGGCCTTTAAGAGATTTATTTAGGAGCATTTAACTCCCACCATTTCATTAGAAAACTGTGTCCAAAATGATATGCTTGAAAGATAGCCTAAATATTTATGCATATCTTATTTTATGCTTTAAAATCAACACGTATTTTCCTTGTCCTACTAGGCCAGGCAAATAAACATAAAAAATAGTTTTCACACTGGCGATTTATATTATTGCCAGTAGAAAAACATTTCCAATAGATTAATTGCCTGCTGTTGAGCAGATTTATCACGGGTGACTAATCTCAAAGTGCGCCATATCCCCAAAGACAATAGAGACAAAATAATTCACATAAACATGATGGGGTACCTTGAGTCCTTCCTCCATCTGACTCCTGTTATCCAGCCTCCTGCGCCTGTTAGATGATGGCACGATACAACTGTATTATGGCATTAAACGGTTTCAGATGTTGAAGCAAAGGAATTTTCAGCTTCAAATAAATATATAAAAAATATATGCCAACAAGATTGTTTTTCTTTCAATCATAAGGTGCTGTTTATCAGGAAAGAAAAACTGAAAATCAATTTTTATATCTGTTAAGCACTTCATGCGCATATTTTGAATTCCTGAATTCTTTCCTATCACATCATGCATTTTCAGAAAGATAGCCTGAATAGCTGGATATAAAATATGCTGAAGCGATATTCGTATGTAGGAAAGAAGTCATCAGGAAATGTATTATTTAGCACTAGGTACAGTTCCTCAAAAACCAACCAGCGGGATGTATCTCCACACTGACCACAGTTTATGAAACTACACACTATGGAGTAAATTTACTAAAGGGCGAAGTGACTAACGCTGGCGAAGATACCGTTTTCAGGGACTTTGCCGATTTACTAACGGGCACAAGCATAACGTTGCCTCTTTCACCAGACTTGCCTTCACCAGCTCAGACTAGGCAAAGTGCATTGGAGTGCATAGATCTTCCTCATTCTTCTGTTAATTACATCTATTTTTTAGTGGAAAGAGTTTCTAAGTCCAAAAAACACTGGCGTCTTTTCTTTTTTTCAGAGTGATAGCCTGCAAAAGTCCTTAAAATTTTTTTTGGGTTCCCCCATACATTTTCTAGCATATGGAACATAAACTATATAGTGGGCTCATGTGAAGGGCATTATAACAACTCTATTTTATTTATTAAGGTTCCCTGGACTTGCTAGGCAGAATTCAATGGTAGCGCATCTTCGCTTTGATTTGCTCGCATTTCAGAAGTAATGCTAGCGAAAATTTGCCAGTGTTTGGCGCCCTGGACGCAACTTTGCATTTTAGTAAATAAGCATTGTCTGAGCAAATTTTCGCCTGGCGACGTGTTGCGATGGCTGCAAAGCAGTCGCTGGCGAATTTTCACCGCTTATTATAATCAACATTTATGTAGGCTGCTTCCTGCTTTCTCTGGGTTTGAAACGGGTTGTTAGGATTTATGTAGCAGTCAACATGAAACCATCTTCTGAGCATTAAACTAGAAATTTCTAGATAAATCTGACCATAGGAACAGTATAATAAAGAATAGATATACATGTAATATTTAGATATGGTGGAGTACTTATATGTACAGGGCAGGATGTAAAGGGCAAAAATGGGAGCAAAGTGACTTTGTGCCCATTTGCGCAGATCTTTGTGCTCTGGATCAGAGCAGCCTATGTTTTGCTCCATAACACTTTACACCCTTTGGTGCTCCTTAGCTTGCATTCCTAAATGATACAGAATGTAAGCTAGGGTGTGTCTGGTGGTGCAGTGGGGACAGTCAGCACTCTCTAAGGGCCTGCCAGAATTAGAGATTTTTTTGCGCATGTCCAGCGAGGAAAGTGGAGGGTGGAGGGGAGGGTTGAGTGGAGGGAGGTAGGTGCATGTCTGCACCCGGTCCTGGCCAAGTATAGTTACGTTACAGGGATAATCAAAGGTGATGATCCTGCCCAGGGCAGCTGCGATGTATTCATGAGGGGTGGTACATGGGCATCCTCTTGGACCCCCACTGGTTTGTGCATCACCAGACTTGTTAGCTTGTAATCTCAGATGGGTGCAAAGCCTGCTCCATTCTGGAGAACAAAGACCTGCATGCAGGCTGCAGAGCTATAGCACCAGGTGTGCATTTTTGCTTTACAGCAATGACTAATTGCCTTTGTATTTTACTGTTTACTATATTTTCAAATGGTACCACTCCCAGTACCAGCTAATGTGGAAATACTGAATTCATGGTTTAAAAATCATGTAATAATTTTGCACTTCCATATCCCTCTGTAAGCAGAGAACACTGCAATCACTTTGGTGGTTGGGATAAGACATTTAAAACAATCAGAGAACTGGGGTGTTCATTGGGCATTTAATCAGAGCCACCATATGCATTTATACTGGAATGTGTCTTGAATGGACCAGGGGCCCAGCGTACACTGTCAGGAAGTATGAGCTGCAGAAGTGGCTGGTAAGGGGGGCTACCATATAGCTAACCTTGTGATCTGGGCATCACAACAGGGTTTGCTATATGATAGTTACTCCACAGGTTAGATGTATGTTCCTTATGCCACTTTAAATTTTGCAGGAGCTAGTCAAATGTCCACCTGAACGTGCCACTTTAATCTAACATGGATCCCCATCTATTCAGGGAAGAGGCAAGAAACCTGAGTATGGTCATTGAAAGACAGCCTGAATGCCAAAGCTCTGCAAAGCTGAAATTACTGCAAATAGAGGATTCTCGGACAAATTTAAAGATAGATGAATACAACAGGACACACACAGAGACCAGCCTCTTCACTGTACATTTGTGTATTTTTCATGTACAGGCCTATTATACAATTCCACCTAAACATTAGCATGTGTCAAATACAGACAGGCAAGTTGTCCTGATGTATTTTCTGTTTTTACAGACTTGCTATTCTCGCCGTATATATACTTTATAGTCTAAGCATAACATTGGTATTGTAGCATGATGTCAAAAAATATCTTTGCATTAAGAGGTTGGAAAGCTCAACATGATAATACCAATAGTGCAAGGAGCTCCAAAGATGTTGATATAAATACTATAACTTGATATTAATGTTCTGGTTACTAGTTGAAAGCATATACCGCAACCTATTTTGTTTGTCTACTACAAATTACTTTCGTAGTGAGGCTTTTAACCATAGATTGCACTGACTAATCACGCATTTCGCCGCAGTTTTCAGTGTTTCACTAAATACTTTATATTTCCGTTATTTCGTTTTCCTTTCTTGTGAATTTGCCCATACAAGGTAATGCGTATCCTATTCCTTATCAAGTCTTTGGTGGTGAGAAGAAGAGAGTTTTCTTGAAGTTCATTGTCTTTAAAAGTCATAAGGTGAAACAAAAACTGTGATCTTTGAGACGTGCTTGGCCTGGAACATTCGGTCCAAGTATTCTGACATATCTACATCCACTTCAATTGCCAGTGGACCCTTTAGGCTCTGAACCAGAATCAGTTCTCCAGTTTGTCTGTCTGATCTTTGCATAACGAAATTCCCTCTGCTGTTGCCACCAACAATTCCAAAACGTAAGCTGTCGGGACCTGGCCGCCCAGGAGCAGATGCAGTAGCCATCCGAAATAGGGTAAGTGGAGTTTGAATATTTGAAGGCAGGGAAAGATAGTGGAAGGAGATGGTCTTTGGAGCAAGATGACATGACCTGCTGTCCATTGGGCATGGATTACGTTCACATTGGCTGCGAAAAATAATTAAAAAAAATAAATATGTACACATAAACGTTGTATTACGATTGCATAACTCACATAGCACACACGGCACACCATTACATAACTTCTCAATATTTCAATGACAAAGAAGTGTAATTATATGTGGTGATATGGTGGCACATGTGAGCCGAATGTCTTCATCAGACGGTCACATTAAAGCATTAATCATTATTGTTTTATAAACTCTTTTGTTTATAAAGTAGAGAGGTTTAAAATGCAGGTTAAATTAGAACGAGGATTGTGCTTAGGGTGCACCGGTGAGAGGGTACTAAAACCCTATGAGAGAGGCTTGCTTTGGTGCAGTGGCCTGGCTCTGCTGTTACTGCATCACTACACGGCATATTTATATTTAATGATGTTATATATGTGTCGGTGGACCCGGTTTATTGCGCACATATGGGCAGTTAAAATGAAGTATAACAGCATGGGGTGCAATTTAGCACTTATGTTTACATCAGTTCCAAAATGTATACAGTATTGGACTGGACCCTGACAGTCACACTCCCAGTGGGCCCGGACACACCAGTCCGACATTCAGGGGGTTATTTACTAAACCTAAAATTTTCTGGTTGGGATTTTTGGGGCATAAACTCCAAGATTGGTTATACTCTGATGCTGCAAAAAGCCAGAAACTGAAAATCCGCCATCTCAGACCTGTCGAGGTCATGTATAAGTCAATGGGAAATATTCCTATCCCAATTTGAAGATATCATGGTTTGCACAGAGTTTAGTCCAATAATCCTCAAAATTCGGGGTTTTTGGTAAAAACTGCAAAAAAAATCTAGTGATTTGGGAGAAAAGTCTGTAAAAATTATTCGGGTTTTTGTTCAATTTTGACGATTTTTTTCCCAAACCCATTTATTTGAGTTATTTTAATGATACATAAGGCAAAATAAGAGTTGGGATTTTGGTTCAGCTTTCTTTATCAAAACAATGAGATAAAATGTTATTTTAGTAAATAACCTCCTCAGTGTATAACAGAAACAAAACAGATCAATGTAAACAGTGTAGATGTAAAATAGACTAGAGAAAAAGATAATAACAATCAGTTTGTAGGTATCATCAGGTCCGGACTGAGAATTAAAATATGCTCTGGCATTTCAGGTACACAGAGGCCCAATAAGCTGACACAGAGGCCCACCCAGCCCCCGCCAGCCCACTAAATACTGACTTTCTATGGCACTTTATAGCAGCCACTCTGGCATTTGCCAAAACCCACAGATTGCCAGTCCAGGCCTGGGTACCATATTACAATTTTCGAGGTGAGGGGCATGTAGGATAGTAGGGAATTTGCCCAGGGCTTTTGCAAATCTATAATGTCGTAAGTAGCAAGGACATCTCCTGAGTGAGAACAGGGTCTGATCATGTTAGGGACCCAGATGTGGTTGTGTGATTGTGTTATGGCAGGCAAAACAGGCCTACTATGAAAGGCATTGTGTATAAATCTTACTTAAAATCACTGGATTGTGTATCCCCTAGGCAGCCTATTTAGTTTTAAAGCACAGTGATCAAGTGTGATCAACGGGAGTCTTTCTGGCCTGATTAAGGAACCTAATGCATTTATGATCATTTTGACTGCTGTTTTTATTAAACTCTTTGTAGCATTCTTTAGCCAAGACGAGCAATACAGCAGCTGCTAAAGAAGGATATACATGTGCTGTGCATAGAGCAAGCAAGGCCATGTTTCACTGACATTTAGGTTTCTTCATATGAAGTCATCTTTACTTACATAGGGGATGTTTTCACATAACTGATGTTTCCATTAGATTTTGGGCATTCCGGTGAGACGCACTGAAAGCCACCTCCAGTATTGATGCACATCGAAGCCCTTGAGCAGTTGTGCTGTCCAGAACTGCATTCATCTATATCTGATAATGAAAAGAATACAAACCACTTAGTACATACATCATCCTAGGGCAGGGGTACACTGGCAGATTCTGGGAGATTTAGTCACCTGGCGACTAATCGCCTCTTCTTCTGGGTGACAATCTCCCTGAACTGCCTTCTGCCTGCTAAAATGAAAAATTACCTGCGGC
Organism: Xenopus laevis; assembly: GCF_017654675.1. Lineage (NCBI taxonomy): Eukaryota > Metazoa > Chordata > Amphibia > Anura > Pipidae > Xenopus > Xenopus laevis. Next base: position 37,833,111 of record NC_054379.1, on the reverse strand, counting down.
AATGCACTCACGGCGCTTCGATTTCCGAAGTTGCCCGAAGTTTCATCGTGAGGCAACTTCGGAAAACGAAGCGTCGCGAGTGCCATGCCGCAGGCAATATCGCATTCTACCAGGCGGAAGACAGGGGGAAGCCGTTCGGGGAGATTAGTCGCCTCAAAGAAGAGGCGATTAGTCGACGGGCGACTAAATCTCCGCGAATCTCCAGGTGTGACCTTACCCTTAAGGGGGTTGTTCACCTCGGAGTTAACTTTTAGTACAGAGATATTCTGAGACAATTTGCAATTTGTTTTCATTTTTTATTATTTGTGGTTTTTGAGTTATTGAACTTTTTATTCAGCAGCTCTCCAGTTTGCAGTTTCAGGGTCCAAATTACCATGCCTTGATTTCAATAAAAGACTGGACTATGAATAGGAGAGGGCCTGAATATAAAGACAAGTAATAAAAAGTAACAGTAACATTACATTTGTAACCTTATAGAGCATCTGTTTCTAGAGGGGGTCAATGACCCCCTTTTGAAAGTTGAAAAGAGTTAGGGGAAAAGGGCAAATAATTAAAAGAACTATAAAAAATAAATAATGAAGAACAATTGAAAAGTTGCTTTATAGAATTAGCCATTCTATAACATACTAAAAGTTAACTTAAAGGTTAACTACCCCTTTAAGAAACATAATCCCCATATTTATGGTTAGTATATGTATTGTCTATGCTGTGACAAGAAGAGCTAACACTTCTGTAAAAATAAAGTACTACTAAGAATATGTATGTTTGACATATTGAATATTTATTAAGCTGACTGACAATCAGCTTGTAAAGAAGCTAGTACTGTACATGCAGTTTCTGCAGTCATTTTTCCCAAACCCAGACACTTCAACATTCATATATCTTCCCTCAAAACTAAAATTTTGCAGAACAAAATGAAACTGAGCTGTATCCAAGAATTTGTTTTCATGCCTTACCTGGAGCCTCATATCTTTTTTCTTTTTCCCAACTGCTGGAATATTTCCAATCACGCTATCATGTTAATTCCAAGGCTTCATAAGTATTTAAAAATTTGACTTTAAAAATAAACTTGAATTATAACTAGCTTGAATGTTGAAAACATTGCCATTGATTTCTATAGAAGCTTGCCAGGTTGTACGTGTTCAATTCCTTTATTTAATCATTTTTCTCTGATTTTCTCAAGTTGGGCACAAACTCAAATTCAAAGTTTAATAAATTTGCTACTTAGGGGCAGGTTTATCAAGGGTCGAATTTCGAAGTAACAAAATACTTCGAAATTCAACCATCGAATTGAATATTTTGGAATATTTGAATATTTTTCACCGAATTTGGCCATCGAACGAACAACGTAAAATCGTTCGATCAAACGATTAAATCTTTAAAATCAAACGATTCGAACGATTTTAGCGTACGATCGAACGATTTTACTTCGATGTGTGCAGACTTAGAAAACGATATATACACACAGTAATAAAAGGATATCAAAGGATTTGGTAGTCCGCTCCCTCTGCCGGTTCCCAAAGGGGTCTGTTCTCCCTCAGACTTGTATAGAATCCAATTCAGAGTTGCGAAAGGAAACCAGCGCTAATCCAGCATGAGGTATAGACAACAAGAGAATAATTCTCATATAGTGTAGTATTTTTGTATAAATGTAATACACCACTTTGTGAAATTAGAGTAATATAATAGTGCCCTTTATAAATTATACTGTTTGCCGTGCCACTTGTAAAAATTCACACAGTGAAGTGAATCTTATGTGAGGGTACTCACGAACGTTTAAACGAGGTTTTGGCGTTTAGAAAGATAGTATAACAGTCCTCCTCTCACTGCTCTCCAGATTCTGTAGCTTTAAAACAATGCGCTGACATAGTGTAAAATCATCACTTTTTTAATCTCAAAATAGCATTAAAAACACACTCACAATGTGGATGTTAAAATATTCGCATAAAACAAAGTCACCACTTCGCCGTCTGTTGGAGTCACTAGGCAGCCAATGTAGATGGAATAGCCGGCGTCTCGGCCGCCTCGTGTGTCCCAGTGCGCTTGTGGATGACGTCACTGCCCGACGCGTTTCGTCTGCTGACTTCCTCAAGGGCTTCAAAGTTGTCATTGCGCATGTCACCTTATGAAGGAACGGCGGATCCGGTCGCGTGTTCCTCCCTTCCGCTTCCTTCATTCAATTCGTTTACATGTTGCTATAGTAACATCTACCCAGCTCGGAGTCATCTCTACGTAGCAACAATGTCTAACAAATTACTTCCATCATAGAGGGAGGATTTCAGCTACGCTCACTGATGGATCAGTAAATCTCTATGTCCAAAAAACTTTGCACCCACTTTTCCATAAACATTTTTACATAACATAAACAGCATATATATAACTTTAGGACATTTGGACCATTTCATTAACATACTACTCCTTATTCAACTTACATTATAAAAAAGCTCTCAGATTAATGTCTACATTAAGTCCTTTGGGTGTAAAGGTTTCTAGGCTATAAATCCAGCGGCTTTCGCACTGTAGGGTAGTTTTTACCAAATCTCCCCCTCTCCATCTATTTTTCACTTCTTCCACCCCCCAGTATTGTAGACAGGCAGGATTCATTCCATGAGCATCTTTGAAGTGTTTGGAGACACTATGTTTCTCATTACCTTTCTTGATGTTATTAACATGTTCCCTAATCCTGTCCCTCAATTTCCTATTTGTTTTCCCCACATATTGTAGTCCACATGAGCATTGTAAGCAATAGATCACATTTTTTGTTGTGCATCTGATGCTCTGTTTTATTTCAAATTCCCTTTTGTTTACTTCTGAGATAAATTTTTTCTTTTTTTTCCCATATCTACAGGCCGTACACAAGGAACATGGGTAGAATCCAGCCCATGTGTGTCCCTTGTGAGTTTTTGTTTGCCCTTTTGTGGTACAGTGATTGTTGGTTAAAATTTGTTTCAAATTGTTCGCTCTCTTAAATACAACTTTGGGTTTGTCTGGGATAATTTTCTGCAATTCTGTATCACATTGTAGTACTCCCCAGTGTTTTTTAATAATTTTACCAATACCTTTAGCCAATGGATTATATGTGGTTGAGAATACTATCTCTTGTTTTGTCTCCCCTTTAATTTCCTTTTCTTTTCTTGTCAATAGGTCAGTTCTTATTATTTTGTCCACCTTTTCTCTGGATTCTTTTAAAATTTTTTCTTTATACCCTCTTTCACGAAATTTGTTGCTCATCTGGTCTAGTTGCTCCTCCAGCACTTTATCTTCACTACAGTTCTTTTTTATCCTGCACATTTGGCTGTAAGGGATACTTTTTACCCATTGTGGGTGGTGGTTACTGTATGGTAGTACATAATTATTCGCATCTACCTCTTTAAAAAAGGTCTTAAAGTGCAGTTGTGTGTCTTTTGAGTATATCTCTAAATCTAAAAAATTGATTTTTTCATGACTATAGGTAAGTGATAGATCTATATTCAGATCATTTTGATTTAGAGAGGCCACATAATCACATAATGAGCTTTCCGAACCCCTCCAGACAAGCACTATGTCATCTATGTAGCGACGCCATAGGACAAGGTTAGCCCCCAGTTCTAGGTATGGGAGGATATGACATTCCTCCCAATACCCCATGTGCAAATTTGCATAACTGGGCGCGAACCTCGTTCCCATGGCTGTCCCACATGTCTGCAGATAGTACCTGTCCTGAAACCAAAAGAAACTGTGTTCCAGAATGAACTCAATTCCTTTTAGAATGAACTCCTTCTGGAGGGGTGGAATTAGTTCATCTTTCCCTAAAAAATGCGCTGTAGCTTTAAGTCCCTGGTTATGTCTGATTGAAGTGTAGAGAGATTTGACATCCAGTGTTGCCAGCAACATGTCTGGCATCCATTCCAGACTTTGTAATGTACGTATAACCTCAGTAGAGTCTTTCAAATATGTAGGTAAGGATATAACATATTTTTGTAGCATTCTGTCAATATATTGTGACAGATTACTTGTTGGTGAATTTATTCCTGATATAATTGGTCTCCCTGGAGGGTTAGCCAAATCTTTGTGGATTTTCGGTAAACAATATAATACGGGCAACACTGGATGCTGGATTTTTAAATATTTCCATTCTGTGTCATTGAGGATACCAATAGCATTAGCTTCATTCACTAAATTTTCCAATTTTGAACTGAATGTCTCTATGGGATTTCTTTCTAAGATTTTATAAGTTTCCTGATCTTCTAATAGACTTTGGCACATTTGTATATATTTCTCTCTATCCATAATTACTGTCCCTCCTCCCTTGTCTGCAGCTTTAATAACTATAGTCTCATCATTTTTTAGTACTTCTACTGCTGCTTTTTCTTTTTTTGTTAGATTATATTTTTTATTTTTATTTCTAGCTGCATATCTATTTTGTAGGGTTTCTAGGTCTTTTTTTACTAATTCTTCATATAGTCTTATGTATTGTCCTTTCTCATTATAGGGAATATAGTCAGATTTTTTCTTGAGGGTGGTGTGTACAAATTTATCTTGTGCTATATCGTGATTGGTTAAATTTTCCCTAAAATTTTTTGAAATGTGATCATTGCGTGCAAATGCTTTTTTAGCATAATTTTCTAATAAATTTTTCAGTGTCTATAAAAGTTTCAAATTTGTTTGCCTTATTTGTGGGTGCAAAAGTTAATCCCTTTCTTAGTACTTTCTCTTCATCTTGTGTAAGTGGTCTACTACTTAAATTAAAAATACCACTTTTTGTTTTTGTTTTTACCTTATGTTTTCCAAGTTAGAATCTGTAATGGTAAATAAAATAGAGAGAATAGAGAAAACAATTATAGAAACGAAACAAAAGAAATTTAAAAGAGACATGGAGGATTTAAATCTAGATAGAGTGAAATATTGGAATAAGGAAAGGAAAGGTAATGATGTGAAACAATATGTTCCATCTGGGGGTAAAGAGAAAGAAAGAAATCAACCACTCCCTGATCCTAAAGAGAAAAGGGATTCACTTAGAGTAAACCCAAAAGAAAAAATAGAGAAAAAAGTAATCTCAAATGCTTTTTTAGGGGGGGGACCCAAGAAACCCTACAAAGACAAGTACACAAAAAAGGAAACGAACCCCCGACACATAACACGAGAGGGAGGACAAATGAATGCTGCACACTGGATAGAAAACAAGGAAGGGGACACACGAGATCACAGAATGAGGGCCAACAACCACTATCAGAATCACCAGACACGAGGAGGGGAACACAGGCAGGGAAGAAACATAAGGTAAAAACAAAAACAAAAAGTGGTATTTTTAATTTAAGTAGTAGACCACTTACACAAGATGAAGAGAAAGTACTAAGAAAGGGATTAACTTTTGCACCCACAAATAAGGCAAACAAATTTGAAACTTTTATAGACACTGAAAAATTTATTAGAAAAATTATGCTAAAAAAAGCATTTGCACGCAATGATCACATTTCAAAAAATTTTAGGGAAAATTTAACCAATCACGATATAGCACAAGATAAATTTGTACACACCACCCTCAAGAAAAAATCTGACTATATTCCCTATAATGAGAAAGGACAATACATAAGACTATATGAAGAATTAGTAAAAAAAGACCTAGAAACCCTACAAAATAGATATGCAGCTAGAAATAAAAATAAAAATATAATCTAACAAAAAAAGAAAAAGCAGCAGTAGAAGTACTAAAAAATGATGAGACTATAGTTATTAAAGCTGCAGACAAGGGAGGAGGGACAGTAATTATGGATAGAGAGAAATATATACAAATGTGCCAAAGTCTATTAGAAGATCAGGAAACTTATAAAATCTTAGAAAGAAATCCCATAGAGACATTCAGTTCAAAATTGGAAAATTTAGTGAATGAAGCTAATGCTATTGGTATCCTCAATGACACAGAATGGAAATATTTAAAAATCCAGCATCCAGTGTTGCCCGTATTATATTGTTTACCGAAAATCCACAAAGATTTGGCTAACCCTCCAGGGAGACCAATTATATCAGGAATAAATTCACCAACAAGTAATCTGTCACAATATATTGACAGAATGCTACAAAAATATGTTATATCCTTACCTACATATTTGAAAGACTCTACTGAGGTTATACGTACATTACAAAGTCTGGAATGGATGCCAGACATGTTGCTGGCAACACTGGATGTCAAATCTCTCTACACTTCAATCAGACATAACCAGGGACTTAAAGCTACAGCGCATTTTTTAGGGAAAGATGAACTAATTCCACCCCTCCAGAAGGAGTTCATTCTAAAAGGAATTGAGTTCATTCTGGAACACAGTTTCTTTTGGTTTCAGGACAGGTACTATCTGCAGACATGTGGGACAGCCATGGGAACGAGGTTCGCGCCCAGTTATGCAAATTTGCACATGGGGTATTGGGAGGAATGTCATATCCTCCCATACCTAGAACTGGGGGGCTAACCTTGTCCTATGGCGTCGCTACATAGATGACATAGTGCTTGTCTGGAGGGGTTCGGAAAGCTCATTATGTGATTATGTGGCCTCTCTAAATCAAAATGATCTGAATATAGATCTATCACTTACCTATAGTCATGAAAAAATCAATTTTTTAGATTTAGAGATATACTCAAAAGACACACAACTGCACTTTAAGACCTTTTTTAAAGAGGTAGATGCGAATAATTATGTACTACCATACAGTAACCACCACCCACAATGGGTAAAAAGTATCCCTTACAGCCAAATGTGCAGGATAAAAAAGAACTGTAGTGAAGATAAAGTGCTGGAGGAGCAACTAGACCAGATGAGCAACAAATTTCGTGAAAGAGGGTATAAAGAAAAATTTTAAAAGAATCCAGAGAAAAGGTGGACAAAATAATAAGAACTGACCTATTGACAAGAAAAGAAAAGGAAATTAAAGGGGAGACAAAACAAGAGATAGTATTCTCAACCACATATAATCCATTGGCTAAAGGTATTGGTAAAATTATTAAAAAACACTGGGGAGTACTACAATGTGATACAGAATTGCAGAAAATTATCCCAGACAAACCCAAAGTTGTATTTAAGAGAGCGAACAATTTGAAACAAATTTTAACCAACAATCACTGTACCACAAAAGGGCAAACAAAAACTCACAAGGGACACACATGGGCTGGATTCTACCCATGTTCCTTGTGTACGGCCTGTAGATATGGGAAAAAAAAGAAAAAATTTATCTCAGAAGTAAACAAAAGGGAATTTGAAATAAAACAGAGCATCAGATGCACAACAAAAAATGTGATCTATGCTTACAATGCTCATGTGGACTACAATATGTGGGGAAAACAAATAGGAAATTGAGGGACAGGATTAGGGAACATGTTAATAACATCAAGAAAGGTAATGAGAAACATAGTGTCTCCAAACACTTCAAAGATGCTCATGGAATGAATCCTGCCTGTCTACAATACTGGGGGGTGGAAGAAGTGAAAAATAGATGGAGAGGGGGAGATTTGGTAAAAACTACCCTACAGTGCGAAAGCCGCTGGATTTATAGCCTAGAAACCTTTACACCCAAAGGACTTAATGTAGACATTAATCTGAGAGCTTTTTATAATGTAAGTTGAATAAGGAGTAGTATGTTAATGAAATGGTCCAAATGTCCTAAAGTTATATATATGCTGTTTATGTTATGTAAAAATGTTTATGGAAAAGTGGGTGCAAAGTTTTTTGGACATAGAGATTTACTGATCCATCAGTGAGCGTAGCTGAAATCCTCCCTCTATGATGGAAGTAATTTGTTAGACATTGTTGCTACGTAGAGATGACTCCGAGCTGGGTAGATGTTACTATAGCAACATGTAAACGAATTGAATGAAGGAAGCGGAAGGGAGGAACACGCGACCGGATCCGCCGTTCCTTCATAAGGTGACATGCGCAATGACAACTTTGAAGCCCTTGAGGAAGTCAGCAGACGAAACGCGTCGGGCAGTGACGTCATCCACAAGCGCACTGGGACACACGAGGCGGCCGAGACGCCGGCTATTCCATCTACATTGGCTGCCTAGTGACTCCAACAGACGGCGAAGTGGTGACTTTGTTTTATGCGAATATTTTAACATCCACATTGTGAGTGTGTTTTTAATGCTATTTTGAGATTAAAAAAGTGATGATTTTACACTATGTCAGCGCATTGTTTTAAAGCTACAGAATCTGGAGAGCAGTGAGAGGAGGACTGTTATACTATCTTTCTAAACGCCAAAACCTCGTTTAAACGTTCGTGAGTACCCTCACATAAGATTCACTTCACTGTGTGAATTTTTACAAGTGGCACGGCAAACAGTATAATTTATAAAGGGCACTATTATATTACTCTAATTTCACAAAGTGGTGTATTACATTTATACAAAAATACTACACTATATGAGAATTATTCTCTTGTTGTCTATACCTCATGCTGGATTAGCGCTGGTTTCCTTTCGCAACTCTGAATTGGAGACTTAGAAAACGGTTGTAGAAGGTCCCCATAGGCTAACATAGCACTTCGGCAGGTTTAATTTGGTGAAGTATTGAAGTTGAAGTTTTTTTACTTCGATTATCGAATGGTCGAATATTCAAACGATTTTTACTTTGAATCAAAGACTAAGTAAATTCAAAGTCGTAGTATCCTATTCGATGGTCAAAGTATCCAAAAAATTACTTCGAATTTCAAATTCTTTTACTTCGGAAATTCCCTCGAATTCACTTCGACCCTTGATAAATCTGCCCCTTAGTACCACAAATAAAGAAGCCTCCTCAAGATCTGCAAACATGCCTTCTAATGAGGCTGCCAGTGAACTAGGGCAATAAAACATTTGAGGCATTTAGACCTGTGATCTTGTAAGGGTATTCAGAATGGCTGCTCATATTTAAAACAAAGTCACCTCTGTTTTGCTGCAGCAGCTATGAAAGTAGTAATGTTAAACATACAACCCTGCGGTTTTTTGAACAACAGCTCCCTGCATCCACCATGTTCATCCAGTGACTGAGGGTTCAAGGGATGATAGGAATATGGCGCCACTTTTGTTCCCTTCTATATTGCTGAATGGAAAGTTCTCTCTTGCATAATTCCAAGCATTCATTGATGAACAGGTACATTACAATATATGATAAAGAGTGTTTAAGGTAACAATTGTATTTGGAGTAAACAGCTTGTTATGCAAAAATAATTAAATTAGCCATTCTTACCTTCACAACTTTTTCCATCTCCAAGTGTTTTAAATCCAGTAGGGCAAAGACAGCGAAAAGACCCAGGGGTGTTGATGCAGGTGTGCATACATATGCGAGGTGCACCCTCCACCCGAAAAACTTCACACTCATTAACATCTGCAGAGAGAGAGAGAGAGCGAATGCTGATCCTTACTTGAATTTTGGGACATAACAACACAACGGTTACTCTCCCAATTTGTAACCCAAATGCATAATTAATATCTTCTTTATTTCAGCTCTTCTCCACTGCCTTTCTGCTGTTCAACTCCTTTAGGCACTGTAATGGCCTACACATAAAGCAATATATCCTTATTTCATGAGTTTAGAACTTATTTCCCAGAGTTCAGGTTATTTCAGGCCAGCTAATCTTATTAACTCCCCAGGATCAAAAGCTATACAATTTAGTTACAGTATACACATGAGCTTTTTGTCGCCTGCTCAAAATCACCCTTTGAACAAATTCTCTAAAAAAGCTTAGCATTGACAATAACTGAAATTGCCATATGCTTGCCAATATTATTGGAAGGGGCAGAAGGTGCCATTTTCATGCAAAAAAAAACCATGTGTGTCATTACCCTTATTTTTTTTATACATTTTCCACAGTATGTGTTATACATTCACTTGAAAAAATATACTAAGGCTAGTGCCACACTGAGCCAATTCTCGACCTGCGCAAATTCACTGTCTGAAAATCAGCTGATCCATTGGTCTCTGTCGGCTCCTATATCTGCACTCAGTGTCAAACTGGGGGAGGCAGGGCCCGCCAGAGAACCCAAACTAAGGGACCACACCCCGTCTTCTGATAAGGGCCTACCACTCCAGCACCCCCCCTCCAATGACTAACGGTGCTACTGTATAAGTGCCTGTGATTGCCACTGGCAATTATCTCTACTGTATTCCTGCACCTGCTATTGTGCCCAGACTGGCAATGCCCAACAGGACCAGGTCCCACAGGGTTTCCTCCCGGAGCCATGTCTGCACTCACAGGCATTACATTGGCCTGGGTAAGTTTGTGTTTTTATGTATGTATTTTTGTGACAGAATCCGTACCGTGTGTCTGATCTATGTGACTCTTGGTTCAGACACAAGAGCAGACAGAAACAAATTGGCGGATTCTCAACCTGCATTTATACCAGAATATTTTGCAGACATTTATAAAACTGTAGCAACCAATCAAAACATTTATATCCGACCAGTGCTGAGTTATTGCTAAGACTTAAATCCCATGTCCAGAAAACTCCCTAGCATTCCAGATAATAGATCCTATACTTGATTTTAATTATGCTAACATATACCCATGATAACTGCAAAACAATTTAGTATCTGTTATTTATATAGCACCAACACATTTAACACAAAG